>NC_143027.1:58812500-59137500 GCF_057628025.1 Oncorhynchus mykiss | reverse complement strand
TTACACCAAAATACAACACAACAATAAAACATTACACCAAAATACAACACAACAATAAAACATTACACCAAAATACAAGACAACATTACAACACAACAGTACACCAAAATACAACACAACAATAAACTACACCAAAATACAGCACAACAACAAAACATTACACCAAAATACAACACAACAATAAAACATTACACCAAATTACAAGACAACATTACAACACAACAGTACACCAAAATACAACACAACAACAAAACATTACACCAAAATACAACACAACAACAGAACATTACACCAAATTACAAGACAACATTACAACACAACAGTACACCAAAATACAACACAACAATAAACTACACCAAAATACAACACAACAATAAACTACACCAAAATACAACACAACAATAAACTACACCAAAATACAACACAACAATAAAACATTACACCAAAATACAACACAACAATAAAACATTACACCAAAATACAAGACAACATTACAACACAACAGTACACCAAAATACAACACAACAACAAACTACACCAAAATACAGCACAACAATAAAACATTACACCAAAATACAACACAACAATAAAACATTACACCAAAATACAACACAACAATAAAACATTACACCAAAATACAACACAACAATAAAACATTACACCAAAATACAAGACAACAATAAAACATTACACCAAAATACAACACAACAATAAAACATTACACCAAATTACAAGACAACATTACAACACAACATTACACCAAAATACAACACAACAACAGAACATTACACCAAATTACAAGACAACATTACAACACAACATTACACCAAAATACAACACAACAATAAAACATTACACCAAAATACAACACAACAATAAAACATTACACCAAATTACAAGACAACATTACAACACAACAGTACACCAAAATACAACACAACACAACATTACACATAAATACAACACAACACAACATTACAACACAACAGTACACCAAAATACAACACAACAATAAAACATTACACCAAAATACAACACAACAATAAAACATTACACCAAAATACAACACAACAATAAAACATTACACCAAAATACAACACAACAATAAAACATTACACCAAATTACAAGACAACATTACAACACAACATTACACCAAAATACAACACAACAACAGAACATTACACCAAATTACAAGACAACATTACAACAAAACATTACACCAAAATACAACACAACAATAAAACATTACACCAAAATACAACACAACAATAAAACATTACACCAAAATACAACACAACAATAAAACATTACACCAAAATACAACACAACAATAAAACATTACACCAAATTACAAGACAACATTACAACACAACATTACACCAAAATACAACACAACAACAGAACATTACACCAAATTACAAGACAACATTACAACACAACATTACACCAAAATACAACACAACAACAGAACATTACACCAAATTACAAGACAACATTACAACAAAACATTACACCAAAATACAAAACAACAATAAAATGTTACACCAAAATACAACAAAACAACAAAACATTACACCAAATTACAAGACAACATTACAACAAAACATTACACCAAAATACAACACAACACAACATGACACATAAATACAACACAACACAACATTACACCAAAATACAACACACCACAACATTAAACCAAAATACAACACAACACAACAGCATTGCGTCAAAATGCAACACAACACAACATTACTAATGGTCATTACCAACTAATCCCAGTCTATCCCCATGACCATGGACAAGATCTTATGTATTTACAGTGTGTATCAGCATGTAACAGTGTGTATGCGTGTAATGTACAGTAGGTTGGCTCCAGCACCAAAATGCAGAGGTGATGGGCACGCTGTTATGGATGTTATCATGGTCTGTCTTGCAATGTTTATTGTCTTGCCTTTATAGTTGTCTATCTCTGGTACTTCTCCTGCAAAAAAAATGAAAAATATCCCCCCGCTCTTCTGCAGACATTAATGGGATCTTACGGAAACCGAATGTGTGTGGGCCTCACCTTTTAGGAAGGACTACAATGCCTGTCTTTTAAAAACAAAACAACATTAATACATGCTACTACACTCCACAATTAATCTGGGTGAGGCGTCCTCTCCAGGATGCTGGGGGAATGAACGGTGTTGTGGTCTGGTCCTGCACTGGTTTGGCTTGTCAGCTCTGTCAGGGGGGGGAGGGGGGGGCAAAGGTTAAACGGGTTAATGCCGTCAGTATAGGAGGTGTGGACAAGGCATTTGTCAGGGGAGGAGGGAGGGATGGAAGGATGGAGAGGGGAAATAATGAGTGGTGCTGGAACATGGAAGAGGGAAATTAAAAAGTTGATCCTCTGAAGGAAGGTTGGAACTGTCCAACACAATGTCTCTTTTAAATATTTATGTTCTTAAGGGTGTAGTTGACTCCCTTTCTTGGACGGCATGGTACACAAGATAACCACACGCCAGTCTGGTTTGCTATTGCACTGAGCACAACCGTGTGTGTGGGTGCCCTTCACTGCTGCTGGATGCCCCGGGCCTCCACAATAACAGCGGAGCACAGCACAGCGCAGTGACAGTCAGCTGTGACGACCACGCACCATGCGTGAGTTATTATCTAATCTGAAGTCCTGCCTTGGGTTGAATTTGTCAATCTGTTTGTGGTGCTCTCAAGGGGCTGTGCTTCCTCCACTCCTCCACCCCAAATGCCCACAAGGTCCCATCCAGCTACCTGTATCCTTCCTGCCTGCTCTGGCTTGGGGCTCGTGACATGAATGATTTAAGGACATGTGCACAGTGGACACCGTGAAGTGCTTCTGCAGAGTGAAGGAAAGAGGTGCGGCTCCTTCCCTGCATGTCCACTTTTGAAACCAATAGTCACTGACTGAAGTAAAGATGCCAAACTTTAATAACAGGCTGTTTTGTTTTTGATGGAGACAGCACAAAGGACCTGGCACAGTTGGGATGAGCTTTCTAAGTCTCATCAGGGGAGGTTGTAATTGATTTATGGCCCAGCGATAAAGATCGATGGCCGCCGGCCGCGGTTATGACACCAACAGAGTCCCAATGGCATCATGCGACAGGAGACGCAGGCCTATTAGGGAGACACAATCAAATATTCAGAACCGCTGGACACTCTCGTTATTTATTCATGCTAATACAAGTATATTAAAGAAGCTAAACAGGGTTAGTGCTCAATCACTCACAAAGGGAATCATCTGGAGCATTTATCAGGACCATTCTCCGAGCTAACTCTCCCTCTGTCTACCCACAGTCTAAACTGATGCTAACTGACAAGGAGGGAAAGACCTGGAGGGCCCTCTCTACAGACACGCCAGAGAGTGACTGAAAGGACAGTAAATACCTCTCCTATGGTGTGATCCACAATACGACTGGGATGGGTGGAACCATCTAAGTTAACTCTAGAAACGAAGCAGTTGAGGCAGGTGGGATTTACCTTTCACTGACCTGAACAAAAAGTTGGGCCATAACACGGAAAGACGGTACGTAAATATCGACAGGGTGAGAACATCCAACTTCAATGACTTTGACACACACACAGACGATTCTGTGTAGCTGTATAATCTTAAACCAACTGCCCCACCCACACGCAGAAGACACAGTGCACAGTGTTTTATAAATGAGACTCCGGAGGTGCGTCTTCATAATTGTGAATCCAAAAAGTGAGATGGAGGTATGATTGATATTGGTACACCGTGATTACATATAAATAAGAGCAGTCGTCATTTTTCAACAGTTTTAGACCATTTACACTATCGCCGTACCCAACTGTCAGCCCATAAAAAGACTCAGATATATTGTGTTTTAATGCCCTCTTTCAAAGGAAACATAAAAATGCAATATCCAGGGCCTGTCACTCTAGTAAACAAAGCTGAATATTGATCTCCCTCTAAATTGGAGAGGGAAAAACAATAATGTTGCCTTTTAGGAACATGAAATTACATGTGCAAACATAGCGAAATGTGCTTTTGTCTGTCATCTGGCAGTCCTGTAGTTATTCATCAGGAGCGAAACAGAGTCACATAAGAGACATATTAGAAAGCAAGAGACAAATAAATGGGCCTTGAACTAAAGTCTGGACCTATTCTATTCTAACTAAACTTAATCCATTTGTTCCCACAATTTCCCACAGACATTCCACTATGCAAATGTACCCCTATTCCTCAGCCCCAATATCTATATACCTCCGCCCACTCACAAACTTAAACCCAATTACCCACACACCACAGCCCTGTTACACCCACATCCCTAACCCAGTGGAGAAAAATATTTAAGTGAAAATACTTTAAAGTACTACTTAAGTAGTTTTTGTGGGTATCTGTACTTTACTATTTATATTTTTGACTACTTTTATTTTTACTTCACTACATGCCGAAAGAAAATAATGTACTTTTTAGTCCATACATTTTCCCTGACACCCAAAAGTACTTGTTACATTTTGAATGCTTAACAGGACAGGAAAATGGTCTAATTTGCACACTAATCAAGAAAACATCCCGGGTCATCCCTACACATGCTTAATTTGTAAATGATGTCTGAGTGTTGAAAATGGTTCCTTCTTGTTTGCTTTATATAAGGGATTTGAAAGGATTTAGACTTTTAGTTTTACTTATGATAATTAGGTATATTTTAGCAACTACATTTAGTTTTGATACTTACAGTTGAAAGTTCCCTGTTAGGTCAGTTAGGATCACCACTTTATTTTAAGAATGTGAAATGTTAGAATAATAGTAGAGAGTATGATTGATTTCAGCTTTTATTTCTTTCATCAAATTCCCAGTGGGTCAGAAGTTTACATACACTCAATTAGTATTTGGTAGCATTGACTTTAAATTGTTTAACTTGGGTCAAATATTTCGGGTTGCCTTCCTCAAGCTTCCCACAATAAGTTGGGCAAATTTTGGCCCATTCCTCCTTGCTCGCACATGCTTTTTCAGTTCTGCCCACAAACTTTCTATGGGATTGAGGTCAGAGCTTTGTGATGGCCACTCCAATACCTTGACTTTGTTGTCCTTAAGGCATTTTGCCACAACTTTGGAAGTATGCTTGGGGTCATCGTCCATTTGGAAGACCCATTTGCGACCAAGCTTTAACCTGACTGATGTCTTGAAATGTTGCTTCAATATATCCATATAATTTTCCACCCTCATGATTCCATCTATTTTGTGAAGTGCACCAGTCCCTCATGCAGCAAAGCAACCAGACAACAGGAAGCTGCCACCTCGTGCTTCATGGTTGGGATGTTGTTCTTCTGCTTGCAATCCCCCCCTTTTTTCCTCCAAACATAACGATGGTCATTGTGTCCAAACAGTTATATTTTTGTTTCATCAGACCAGATGACATTTCTCCAAAAGTACGATCTTTGTCCCCATGTGCAGTTGCAAACCATAGTCTGGCTTTTTTATGGCGGTTTTGGAGCAGTGGCTTCTTCCTTGCTGAGAGGCCTTTCAGATTTTGTCGATAGGACTCGTTTTACTGTAGATATAGATACTTTTGTACCTGTTTCCTCCAGCATCTTCACAAGGTCCTTTGCTGTTGTTCTGGGATAGATGCAGTTGCACCCCTAAAAACTAAAAACATTTCTCATAAGAAACTAGCTCCCTGGTACACAGAAAATACCCGAGCTCTGAAGCAAGCTTCCAGAAAATTGGAACGGAAATGGCGCCACACCAAACTGGAAGTCTTCCGACTAGCTTGGAAAGACAGTACCGTGCAGTACCGAAGAGCTGCTTGATCATCCTATTTTTCTAACTTAATTGAGGAAAATAAGAACAATACGAAATTCCTTTTTGATACTGTCGCAAAGTTAACTAAAAAGCAGCATTCCCCAAGAGAGGATGGCTTTCACTTTAGCAGTGATAAATTCATGAACTTCTTTGAGGAAAAGATCATGATTATTAGAAAGGAAATTACGGACTCCTCAATAATCTGCATATTCCTTCAAAGCTCAGTTGTCCTGAGTCTGCACAACTCTGCCAGGACCTAGGATCAAGAGAGACGCTCAAGTGTTTTAGTACTATATCTCTTGACACAATGATGAAAATAATCATGGCCTCTAAACCTTCAAGCTGCATACTGGACCCTATTCCAACTAAACTACTGAAAGAGCTGCTTCCTGTGCTTGGCCCTCCTATGTTGAACATAATAAACGGCTCTCTATCCACCGGATGTGTACCAAACTCACTAAAAGTGGCAGTAATAAAGCCTCTCTTGAAAAAGCCAAACCTTGACCCAGAAAATATAAAAAACTATCGGCCTATATCGAATCTTCCATTCCTCTCAAAAAATGTTTAAATGGCTGTTGCGCAGCAACTTACTGCCTTCCTGAAGACAAACAATGTATACGAAATGCTTCAGTCTGGTTTAAGACCCCATCATAGCACTGAGACTGCACTTGTGAAGGTGGTAAATTACCTTTTAATGGCATCAGACCGAGGCTCTGCATCTGTCCTCGTGCTCCTAGACCTTAGTGCTGCTTTTGATACCATCGATCACCACATTCTTTTGGAGAGATTGGAAACCCAAATTGGTCTACACGGACAAGTTCTGGCCTGGTTTAGATCTTAGCTGTCGGAAAGATATCAGTTTGTCTCTGTGAATGGTTTGTCCTCTGACAATTCAACTGTAAATTTTGGTGTTCCTCAAGGTTCCGTTTTAGGACCACTATTGTTTTCACTATATATTTTACCTTTTGGGGATGTCATTCGAAAACATAATGTTAACTTTCACTGCTATCCAGATGACACACAGCTGTACATTTCAATGAAACATGGTGAATCCCCAAAATTGCCCTCGCTAGTAGCATGTGTTTCAGACATAAGGAAGTGGATGGCTGCAAACTTTCTACTTTTAAACTCGGACAAAACAGAGATGCTTGTTCTAGGTCCCAAGAAACAAAGAGATCTTCTGTTGAATCTGACAATTAATCTTAATGGTTGTACAGTCGTCTCAAATAAAACTGTGAAGGACCTCGGCGTTACTCTGGACCCTGATCTCTCTTTTGAAGAACATATCAAGACTATTTCAAGGACCGCATTTTTCCATCTACGTAACATTGCAAAAATCAGAAACTTTCTGTCCAAAAATGATGCAGAAAAATTAATCCATGCTTTTGTCACTTCTAGGTTAGACTACTGCAATGCTCTACTTTCCGGCTACCCGGATAAAGCATTAAATAAACTTCAGTTAGTGCTAAATACGGCTGCTAGAATCCTGACTAGAACCAACAAATTTGATCATATTACTCCAGTGCTAGCCTCCCTACACTGGCTTCCTGTCAAAGCAAGGGCTGATTTCAAGGTTTTACTGCTAACCTACAAAGCATTACATGGGCTTGCTCCTACCTATCTCTCTGATTTGGTCCTACCGTACATACCTACACGTACGCTACAGTCACAAGACGCAGGCCTCCTAATTGTCCCTAGAATTTCTAAGCAAACAGCTGGAGGCAGGGCTTTCTCCTATAGAGCTAAATTTTTATGGAACGGTCTGCCTACCCATGTCAGAGACGCAAACTCGGTCTCAACCTTTAAGTCCTTACTGAAGACTCATCTCTTCAGTGGGTCATATGATTGAGTGTAGTCTGGCCCAGGAGTGGGAATGTGAACGGAAAGGCTCTGGAGCAACGAACCGCCCTTGCTGTCTCTGCCTGGCCAGTTCCCCTCTTTCCACTGGGATTCTCTGCCTCTAACCCTATTACAGGGGCTGAGTCACTGGCTTACTGGGGCTCTCTCATACCGTCCCTGGAGGGGGTGCGTCACCTGAGTGGGTTGATTCACTGATGTGGTCATCCTGTCTGGGTTGGCGCCCCCCCTTGGGTTGTGCCGTGGCAGAGATCTTTGTGGGCTGTATTCAGCCTTGTCTCAGGATGGTAAGTTGGTGGTTGAAGATATCCCTCTAGTGGTGTGGAGGCTGTGCTTTGGCAAAGTGGGTGGGGTTATATCCTTCCTGTTTGGCCCTGTCCGGGGGTGTCCTCGGATGGGGCCACAGTGTTTCCTGACCCCTCCTGTCTCAGCCTCCAGTATTTATGCTGCAGTAGTTTATGTGTCGGGGGCTAGGGTCAGTTTGTTATATCTGGAGTACTTCTCCTGTCCTATTCGGTGTCCTGTGTGAATTTAAGTGTGCTCTCTCTAATTCTCTCTTTCTCTCTTTCTCTCTTTCTCTCTCTCGGAGGACCTGAGCCCTAGGACCATGCCTCTACCTGACATGATGACTCCTTGCTGTCCCCAGTCCACCGGGCCGTGCTGCTGCTCCAGTTTCAACTGTTCTGCCTTATTATTATTCGACCATGCTGGTCATTTATGAACATTTGAACATCTTGGCCATGTTCTGTTATAATCTCCACCCGGCACAGCCAGAAGAGGACTGGCCACCCCACATAGCCTGGTTCCTCTCTAGGTTTCTTCCTAGGTTTTGGCCTTTCTAGGGAGTTTTTCCTAGCCACCGTGCTTCTACACCTGCATTGCTTGCTGTTTGGGGTTTTAGGCTGGGTTTCTGTACAGCACTTTGAGATATCAGCTGATGTACGAAGGGCTATATAAATAAATTTGATTTGATTTGTACTTTTCTCACCAAAGTACGTTCATCTCTAGGAGACAGAATGCGTCTTCTTCCTGAGCGGTATGACGGCTTCATGGTCCCATGGTGTTTATTCTTGTGTACTAATGTTTGTACGGATGAACATGGTACCTTCAGGCGTTTGGAAATTGCTTGGCTGATTTGTTTTGATTTTCCCATGATGTCAAGCAAAGAGGCACTGAGTTTGAAGGTAGGCCTTGAAATACATCCACAGGTACACCTCCAATCGACTAAAATGATGTCAATTCGCCTATCCGAAGCTTCTTAAGCCATGACATAATTTCCTGGAATTCTTCAAGCTGTTTAAAGGCATAGTCAACTTAGTGTATGTAAACTTCTGACCCACTGGAATTGTGATACAGTGAATTATACGTGAAATAATCTGTTTGTAAACAATTGTTGAAAAAATACTTGTGTCATGCACAAAGTAGATGTCCTAACCGACTGTCCAAAACTGTAGTTTGTTAACAAGAAATTTGTGGAGTGGTTGAAAAACAAGTTTAATGACTCAAACCCAAGTGTATGTAAACTTCCAACTTCAACTGTAAGTGCAGTTGAAGTCGGAAGTTTACATACACTTAAATTATGTGCCTATATTGAAGCAACGTCTCAAGACATCAGTCATGAAGTTAAAGCTTGGTTGCAAATGGGTCTTCCAAATGGACAATGACCCCAAGCATACTTCCAAAGTTGTGGCAAAATGGCTTAACCTGTCTACGATACTGGTTCCCAATTGGGGATCAACCCTCCCACGTTCAGCTGAAATGGTGGCGCATGGAACGCAAAAATATTCTTAAAAATATTTAACCTCCACACATTAACAAGTCCAATAGCTCAAATGAAAGATAAACACCTTGTTCATCTAGCCAGCAAGTCAGATTTCTAAAATGTTTTACGGCGAAAACATAGCACATATATATGTAAAACCACCACCAGACACAGCTCATTTGAATAGCCAAAACATGCAATCAACAAACGCAGGATTAAAAAATAAATCGCTCACTAACCTTTTGAAAATCTTCATCAGATGACAGTAATATGACATGTTACACAGTACATATTTTTTATTTTCAATAATATGCCATTTATATCCATAAATGTCCATTTACAGTGAGTTCACGTTCAGAAATTACTCAAAAATGCCCGCAGGAAATCTATGTAGCGCGGCAAGATAACGTAAATAGACATCATAAACTTTGACTAAATATACATGTTCTACATATAGTTAGAAAGATACACTGCTTCTTTATGCAACCGCTGTGTTAGATTTATTTTTAACGTTACAGAAATCGCACACTATTCCATATGCTGAGACAGCGCTCAGTTCCAAGCTACATTTCTACGTAATGTTGGAGTCAACAGAAACACAGATTTAAGCATAAATATTCCCTTACCTTCGATGGTCTTCGTTCAGAATGTTCTGGAAGGCTTCATACTTACCCAATACATCGTTTGGTTTCAAGTCTTGCGTCTTTGTATTAACTACTGCTAATAACATCAGCTGAAATGCACCCAAAACGTCCTCTGGTCCGGAAAAGTTGCGCATCAAAACTTCAAAATTACACATTATATGTCGACTAAACAGGTCAAACTAAGTGCAGAAGCAAGCTTTATGATGTTTTAGACACGCAAAACAAACTTCAATTCAATCGGCCATCGTCTGCCCTTCTCCTGAGTGCTGGAACAAAGGAATGGCTGGGACCAATTCGCGCCCATACGCACAGCCTATTCTCTCGTGGCACGCACTAATTTCACTCCCATAGGGTCAATTCTCGCGCAATTTGAACGATTCTACTGAAAGAGGACATCTAGCGGAAGAGATAGAAAGTGTCCCCAGAATCATAACTGGTTGGGAAGGGTGGGGGCCATGACGTCAAAGTTGCTCCAACTTTCATGGCCACAAAAACTAGTTTGGAAGAATGCCTGCCCTGTGAGTTCTGCTATACTTACAGACATAATTCCAACGGTTTTAGAATCTTTAGAGTGTTTTCTATCCAATAATAATTTTTATTTGCATATATTAGCAATTTTTGACAGATTTTTTTTCCAGTTTACTAGGGGTACCCAATCTCTCCAAAGGGGGCGTATGTCTGCCATATCCTTAACAGGTTTTTAAGGACAACAAAGTCGAGTTATTGGAGAGGCCATCACAAAGCCCTGAACTCAATTCCATAGAGAATTTGTGGGCTGAACTGAAAAAGCATGTGCGAGCAAGGAGGCCTACAAACCTGACTCAGGTACACCAGCTCTGTCGGGAGGAATGGGCCAGAATTCGCCCAACTTAATGTGGGAAGCTTGTGGAAGGCAACCCGAAACGTTTGACCCAAGTTAAACATTTTAAAGGCAATGCTACCAAATACTAATTGAGTGTATGTAAACTTCTGACCCACTGGGAATGTGATGAAAGAAATAAAAGATGAACTAAATCATTCTCTCAGCTATAATTCTGACATTTCACATTCTTAAAATAAAGTGGTGATCCTAACTGACCTACGACCGGGAATTTTTATTAGGATTAAACGTCAGGAATTGTGAAAAACTGAGTTTAAATGTATTTGGCTAAGGTGTATGTAAACTTCCAACTGTATATTTAAAACCAAATACTTTTACACTTTTACTCAAGAAGGATTTTAGTTGGTGTCTCACTTTTACTTGATTTACTTGAGTTACTATTAAGGTATCTTTACTTTTACTCAAGCATGACAATTTGGTACTTTTCCCTAACCTTAACATCCACATGCTAATTCCCTAATATTGATACAAGCAAGTACCGATACACCCATATCCTAGCCCTAAACGCCCTATTTGTTACTCATAAACCCCAGTTCCTTTGCCAAACTCCTCATCCCTGTTACTTGCCTATCTCGGGCCTGTTACCCACTTTCCTTAGGCTTGTGTTCCCCAAGTCACTAACAGTAACCTATATCCAGCTATTTGCGGCACATCCCAACCCTGTTATTTCCATACCTTAATCATGTGACCGCGGACCTGTATACACTAATCATTTAATATATCAACTCATAGCACAGTGGTTTGACACGTGCCCCTGCCCCATTCACTTTTTTACTACCACTGCCAGAAAGGATTTTAATTGGCAATATACACCCATCTACACCTGGGCAACTCGGGGATCTCGAGTGACACAGCGGTCTAAAGCACTGCATCTCAGTGCTAGAGGCATCAATACAGACTCTGGTTCGATTCCAGGCGGTATCACAACTCACTGTGATTGGGAGTCCCATAGGGCGGCGCACAATTGGCCCAGCGTTGTCCGGGTTAGGGTTTGTCCGGGTTAGGGTTTGGCCGGGGTAGGCCGTCATTGTAAACAAGAATTTGTTCTTAACTGACTTGCCTAGTTAAATAAAGATTGAATAATATAAAATAAAAACACCCATTACCTGTATGAGCCTTGCGTATCCCTACACCCCATTACTCATATAAACCAGATGAATCCATGGGCATACTCATAAAACAGGTCTACCCTAGAATACAAACCAGGTGTACAATTCACTTGTACTTCAGCCAAAATACTCTTACAGACCAGGTGTACCCCTGCATGTCTAACCCAATATTGATTACATGTTACTACATGTCAACCTCAATTGTCATAAAAAATAGGTGTGCTTCTGCATTTCAGCTCCAATAATCATACAAATCAGCTGCAATTGACATACCTAAAAAGTATGCACCTGTGTTTGAACCCAGTTAGGCAACAAAACCAGGTCTAAATATATGCTGAAGCCTGAATATTCATAAACTGTATTCCAGGTCTACCCCTGCAACTCAGCTCCAGTACTCCTAGAAATGAGATCTAGACCTTTGACGGAGTCCCAATACTAATACACACCTGCATTTCAACCCAAATACCCATACAAAACAGGTTTAGCCCCACGGCCATGTCCAATAATCTGATATACCATGTCTACCCTTGTGACTTTTCAGCAAAGCTAAAATAAACCAGGTCTACCCTTGTGCAAGAGACAGTAAACAAACCTATTGACATTAAATATTTGTTAAGTTATTACACTAATTCAGTTTACGGGTCAATACAAAGCAAATTCCCCTTGAAATAGCAAAATCTGACATTTTACAGACAGAATCACTGATGTAAACATTTGTAAAGGCTAATGGATAATGGTAAAATCACCTGTAAGATCATCTTGAGCAAGTACATCCATAACCCAACTCAACTTCAATCTACTGAAAACATAAAATAATTCTATGATTCAATTTACACTCAGTGGCCAGTTTATTAGATACACCATCCCGTTCACGAAAATGGTTAGCTCCTACAGACAGTGAGTCACGTGGTCGGCGCTTGCCATATGAAGCAGGAAATCGCACATCGAGGCAATCAGTAACTGTTCGATTGAACGTTAGAATGGGCAAAACTAGTGACCTAAGCGACTTTGAGGGCGGTATGATCATCGGTTCCAGAACCTCATAAGCGACTGGGATTTTCACGCATGACAGTGTCTAGGGTTTCACGAGAATGCTGCGACAAACAAAATAACATCCAGTCAGCGGCAGTCCTGTGGGCGAAAACAGCTCGTTGATGAGAGGTCAAAGGAGAATGGCAAGAATCGTGCAAGCTAACAAGTGGGCCACAAACAGGCAAATAAACGAGCAGTACAACTGTGATGTGGAGAACGGCAACTCGGAACGCACAACTCGTCAGTCCTTGTCACGGATGGGCTATTGCAGCAGACGACCACACAGGGTTCCACTCCGATTAGCTAAAAACAAGAAGAAGCAGCTCCAGTGGGCACAAGATCACCAACAATGGACAATTGAGGAGTAGAAAAACATTGCCTGGTCCAACGAATCCCAGTTCATGTTGTCAGGATTTGGCGTAAGCAGCATGAGTCCATGGCCCCATGCTGCTCGTGTCAACGGTACAGGCTGGTGGCGGTGGTGTAATGGTGTGTGGTATGTTTTGCTGGCACCCTTGATACCAATTGAGCAACGTGCCCACACCACGAAGAATTCAGGCTGTTCTGGAGGCAAAAGGGGGTCCAAACTTCATCAACATAGTCATTTCTAAAGTTGTTGAATGCAGACTTCTGGTGCCAAATTGGTCTGTAAATGTACACCTTGGAGGAATATGCTGGTGGTCTTATGACCATTTTGAGAAATCATATGAAACTTCTCTGAATCATACTAGACACCTTGATAAGTACAACTTTAACTTCTCTAGAGCCTGTAAGAACAAACATGTTTTTTTCTTCACTATTGTGACCTTTGGGATTAATTGGTTTAACTAAAGTGAGTTTGCTGAACTCTCTACCTACAGTATGGCTTAGAGTAACACAGCAGAATAGCATGGGGAATGTTGAGGGAAGGCTCTCAAAGTACTACTATCTCTGTTGATTTGTTTAACACAGCCAGGATGAAATGATAACAACGTATATCTTAACTTCTATTTTCCAAACCCCTCTAACAAGGGGTATACCTAGAGAGTTAACGCTCCATGTCTCCTACAAATAGACTTACAGCGCTCCATATCTCTGCTCTAACAGAGCTCTGTGAGGAGCCTGCTCCTCTCCTCTCCCCCTCTCTCTATATATTAAATCGACCAATCAAAGCGTGTCAGTCATGCATTCTGCCCACCGCCTGACAGGTTGGCAGTTCCAATGTGAGAGCGGTTCATTCATTCTTATGACACACTTCCGATATCTGTATGGAGCCGCTTTGCTCTTTCCTTTGGAAGCACATTCACAGGCGCTATTAGACCAAACAAAATTAAAAGCTTTACTTCTCCTATCTGGGATGTGTGAGTGATAACATGAAGAAAAACTTTACAGGAACCGTTACAGGAACCTACTTGTCTTAGACCCTCTAGAAAGTGTGTGTGTATGTTTGAGTTGTGTGTGTGTGTGTATGTGTGTGCTGTCTGTGTGCGTTTTGTGTGTATGTGTGTGTGTGTCTGCTGTATTGTAGAAACTTGGGGGCATATTGACGTTGCCAGGAGGGCGCTGAGAGAGAGAGGTTTGCTCACTGGCCTTGAACTCTTACAGGAGGGGTTCACTGGGGCCACAGAGTATCAGTACTAATCACAAACACAACGTCTCGCCATCTCAGACCACAATCCAGTTAACTCAGACTGGAGCTCCTCAAACTCCAGCAGACACACATCACTGCTAATCCCTGATTAGTGAGGTGCTGGGAATCGGAGAGGATGTAAATGTACAGTTACTGTATGAATCTCTGGAAGAGTGCTCACACAGTCCTTGATAAAACATATATATATATATATATATATATATATATATATATATATATGTATATATATATATATATATATATATACAGTGCCTTGCGAAAGTATTCGCCCCCCTTGAACTTTGCGAACTTTTGCCACATTTCAGGCTTCAAACATAAAGATAGAAAACTGTATTTTTTTGTGAAGAATCAACAACAAGTGGGACACAATCATGAAGTGGAACGACATTTATTGGATATTTCAAACTTTTTTAACAAATCAAAAACTGAAAAATTGGGCGTTCAAAATTATTCAGCCCCTTTACTTTCAGTGCAGCAAACTCTCTCCAGAAGTTCAGTGAGGATCTCTGAATGATCCAATGTTGACCTAAATGACTAATGATGATAAATACAATCCACCTGTGTGTAATCAAGTCTCCGTATAAATGCACCTGCACTGTAATAGTCTCAGAGGTCCGTTAAAAGCGCAGAGAGCATCATGAAGAACAAGGAACACACCAGGCAGGTCCGAGATACTGTTGTGAAGAAGTTTAAAGCCGGATTTGGATACAAAAATATTTCCCAAGCTTTAAACATCCCAAGGAGCACTGTGCAAGCGATAATATTGAAATGGAAGGAGTATCAGACCACTGCAAATCTACCAAGACCTGGCCGTCCCTCTAAACTTTCAGCTCATACAAGGAGAAGACTGATCAGAGATGCAGCCAAGAGGCCCATGATCACTCTGGATGAACTGCAGTGATCTACAGCTGAGGTGGGAGACTCAGTTGTATATTGCACAAATCTGGCCTTTATGGAAGAGTGGCAAGAAGAAAGCCATTTCTTAAAGATATCCATAAAAAGTGTTGTTTAAAGTTTGCCACAAGCCACCTGGAAGACACACCAAACATGTGGAAGAAGGTGCTCTGGTCAGATGAAACCAAAATTGAACTTTTTGGCAACAATGCAAAACGTTATGTTTGGCGTAAAAGCAACACAGCTCATCACCCTGAACACACCATACCCACTGTCAAACATGGTGGTGGCAGCATCATGGTTTGGGCCTGCTTTTCTTCAGCAGGGACAGGGAAGATGGTTAAAATTGATGGGAAGATGGATGGAACCAAATACAGGACCATCCTGGAAGAAAACCTGATGGAGTCTGCAAAAGACCTGAGACTGGGACAGAGATTTGTCTTCCAACAAGACAATGATCCAAAACATAAAGCAAAATCTACAATGAAATGGTTCAAAAATAAACATATCCAGGTGTTAGAATGGCCAAGTCAAAGTCCAGACCTGAATCCAATCGAGAATCTGTGGAAAGAACTGAAAACTGCTGTTCACAAATGCTCTCCATCCAACCTTACTGAGCTCGAGCTTTTTTGCAAGGAGGAATGGGAAAAAAATTCAGTCTCTCGATGTGCAAAACTGATAGAGACATACCCCAAGCGACTTACAGCTGTAATCGCAGCAAAAGGTGGCGCTACAAAGTATTAACTTAAGGGGGCTGAATAATTTTGCACGCCCAATTTTTCAGTTTTTGATTTGTTAAAAAAGTTTGAAATATCCAATAAATGTCGTTCCACTTCATGATTGTGTCCCACTTGTTGTTGATTCTTCACAAAAAAATACAGTTTTATATCTTTATGTTTCAAGCCTGAAATGTGGCAAAAGGTCGCAAAGTTCAAGGGGGCCGAATACGTTCGCAAGGCACTGTATATATACAGTGCCTTGCGAAAGTATTATATAGATTATATATATATATATATATATATATATATATATATATATATATATATATATATATATATATATATATATATATACTTAAACATAGCTCCAGTAGTCAAATATCACTTCAGTCCACAGTATGGTTGTTGTGACGATAAAATAGTTTTTCCAGATACATTGATATTATATAGGGCCTTTTATCAAGCCTGTTGTTTCTTCTTTAACTGGTTTTATTTGTGCGTTATTAACAGTGTGGTATTAGAATATGGCAGGAAGTAAGTGAGCTCTGCTCTAATGAGAGACCTGTCCCAAGTGGCCTAATGTGTTCTGGGTTAAAAAAAAAAGAAGCTAATTAAGTGGCAATTAAACACCACTGTCTGTGAGAAGGAAAGTAAATCTGGTCAGGTTTGTGTCAGAACATGCCCAAATGGTTGGTGGTTGGAGAAGCCTTTGTAACACTTCTGTTGGTTTAAGTCATCAATGTCACACCTTTTGTGATTGCTTCAGGACAGTTTGCCTAACTGAATGTCAGAGTAGGTGTTCCCCATTTGTGGCAGCCAAAACTGAGAAAGAAAAAGAGGGGATCTGTACAATATTGGAAAACCAATGCATGAGATGCATGTTTGTCTAAGTAGAATACATTTGTGACATAATGTCAGGCGACAGAGTGTGTGATGTTTTCTTATCTTTCATTATCATGCGGCCACCACAGCTAGACATTACCTGTTGATGGCAGAGAGGAGCGGAGCCCTGATGGACAGATGGATGGGATGGCTGATGAATTCCTGGCAGGTGCTTTGTCAGAGGGGAGGCAATTTAAACCCCAGGGGAGGGAAACCATTTAGAGTTCAGACGACTTCTAATGTAAAAGAGTCGCATTTCCCTTCCCGTTTTCACAACCAAATGACATTAATTGTTGATTTTAACAAGGTCCTGGTCAGCATTAACATGCGTCGGTCACCCATGATGCTCCATATCAGCCCACTCCAATTTAGAAAAATGTCCATAGAGGGGTCAATCTCCCTTTCATACATAGTGACTGATAGATCCAATACCTTTGGAATCAGATAAAACTTTGACGAATGGCCCTGTGCTAAGCCGTGGGGAATGACTGTAAGGGGCTGGCTGAGGCTGGCTAGGGCTGGCTGGGGCTCTGTCCATGCCAGCCTGTCCCTCTCCCATCACGGCCCTGCTGGCTTTGATCAATGGGCCACACCACAGACACGTAGGTCTGTCCACCGTCACATGATTAAAAGAGCTGGAGGATATTGCTTTCCCACCATCTACTCTCAGAGAGAAAAAACTTCATAAAACTAAGGCGACAGCGTCCTCTTTCTCGCTCTGCCTTCTCCCTCGCTCTGATGATTCTTGGGTGATTTGGATTGATCAGAAAGGTTTTGGGGGAATTGAAAGAGGCTGGATTGAAGTGGGATGAAAATATCAGAGGCTATGATCATTTTCCATAGTCCTGGAGCAGGAAAAATAATCAAAATGGCCACTTGACACATATGAGCATAGTAGATGCATATGCAAAATGTCAACAGTGAAGCAATCTCATGTAACCCGGGGGAGGATCAGCAAGAGTGGACATCACTTGAAACCCATTTTTCAGAAATAGAGTTGAAGTCAGAAGTTTACATACACCTTAGCCAAATACATTTAAACTCAGTTTTTCACAATTCCTGACATTTAATCCTAGTAAAACTTCCCTGTCAGTTTAAGATCACCACCTTATTTTAAGAAAGTGAAATGTCAGAATAATAGTAGAGAGAATGATTTATTTCAGCTTTAATTTCTTTCATCACATTCCCAGTGTGTCAGAAGTTGACATACACTCAATTAGTATTTGGTAGCATTGCGTTTAAATTATTTAACTTGTCAAACGTTTCGGGTAGCCTTCCACAAGCTTCCCACAATAAGCTGGGTGAATTTTGGCCCATTCCTCCTGACAAAGCTAGTGTAACTGAGTCAGGTTTGTAGGCCTCCTTGCTCACACACACTTTTTCAGTTCTGCCCACAAATTCTCCATAGGATTGAGGTCAGGGCTTTGTGATGGCCACTCCAATAGCTTGACCCTGTTGTCCTTAAGCCATTTTGCCACAACTTTGGTCATTGTCCATTTGGAAGGCCCATTTGCGACCAAGCTTTAACTTCCTGACTGATGTCTTGAGATAATGCTTCAATATATCCACATAATCCTTCTTCACGATGCCATCTATTTTGTGAAGTGCACCAGTCCCTCCTGCAGCAAAGCATCCCCACAACATGATGCTTCCACCCCTGTGCTTCCCGGTTGGGATGGTGTTGTCCGGCTTGCAAGCCCCCCCCCTTTTCCTCCAAACATAACGATGGTCATTATGGCCAAACAGTTCTATTTTTGTTTCATCAGACCAGAGGACATTACTCCAAAATGTACCATCTTCGTCCCCATGTGCAGTTGCAAATGTCTGGCTTTTTTATGGTGGTTTTGGAACAGTGGCTTCTTCCTTGCTGAGCAACCTTTCAGGTTATGTCGATACAGGACTGGTTATACTGTGGATATAGATACTTTGTACCTGTTTCCTCCAGCATCTTCACAAGGTCCTTTGATGTTGTTATGGGATTGATTTACACTTTTCTCACCAAAGTATGTTCATCTCTGGGAGACAAAACCTGTCTCCTACCTGAGCGGTATGACGGCTGCATGGTCCCATGGTGTTTATACTTGCGTACTATTTGTTGTACAGATCAACGTGGTACCTTCATGCATTTGGAAATTGCTCCCAAGGATGAACCAGACTTGTGGAGGTCTACAAGTTTTTTTTCTGAGGTCTTGGCTGATTTCTTTTGATGTTCCCATGATGTCAAGCAAAGATGCCTTGAAATACATCCACAGGTACACCTCCAATTGACTCAAAGTATGTTAATTAGCCTATCAGAAGCTTCTTAAGCCATGACATAATTTTCTGGAATTTTCCAAGCTTTTTAAAGGCACAGTCAAATTAGTGTATGTAAACTTCAGACCCACTGGAATTGTGATACAATGATTTATAAGTGAAATAATCTGTCTTTAAACAATTGTTGGAATTATTACTTGTGTCATGCACAAAGTAGATGTCTTAACCGACTGTCCAAAACCATACTTTGTTAACAAGAAATGTGTGGAGTGGTTGAAAAACAAGTTTTAATGACTACAACCTAAGTGTATATAAACTTCCGACTTCAACTGATTGGTTTTCAATGGTCCGTTGTCATAAACAGGGTGGAAAAGTCACTAAAATGAGACATATGGTCCAATGTGGCTAAGTAAGCATGGCGCTTGCAATGCCAGGGTTGTGGGTTTCATTTCCAAGGGGGAGCAGTACGTAAAAGTACGAAAATGTATGCACTCACTACTGTAAGTTGCTTTGGATAAGATTCTCCTAAAATGTAAAATAAATACATAAATAGAGATAGCAAGTCAATCCTAACATCGAGGGGCTCAATAAGGAAGGTAGCAGAGCTGAGGAGATGACAAGATGCAAAGTGTATCCAGACAGTTGAGGTTCTCCTAGCTATGTTCGCCCCTACCTCTCCCATTACCTCCAACCCCAGGAATCCCATCCCCATCTGCATAAATCACACCGCCAGTGACAAATCGACCGTGCGATTAGCATGATATATAGTGCAAAATGTAAATAATAACAAGTGCTCCTAATTGGCACGCTACCTGGCAACAAATCAGTAATGCTGCTGTCCTGCACCGTGGCGCAGTGCTACGACAAAATCATTAACAATATGTGCCGTTGTATCCCCTTTGTGACACTCTCTCTCTCTCTTTGTGGGGTATTTGTCACTCAGCTATCTCTTTGGGGAGAAGTGTTTGTTTAAGGTCGGGTGTTGAGCCCCAACCCATGCAGTTCTATCAGTCTGTTTGTCTTAGCATACGGCGGATGCTCTGTACTTTAAATGCATGATATAACTGACTTCTCAGTACTCAATACTACTACTCAATACTGTTTTCATATTGATTTATCAAACTCATTTTCAGTTGTATTGCATGCCAACAACAGGGTGTTTGGCTCTGAAGTGAAAGGAACATATAGATGCCGTCTTCCATATACATTTTGTTAACCAAAATCATCACCGTAGCGACACATCAAAAACTTCAGTCAAACCATGCATGGCATACATGGTATAACAAAGATCTTTCTCGCACACATGGCTTTCTTTTCATCTGACAGAGTGGTTTGTCCCTGGGAAGGCCCCTGTCTATGTTTACCTCTTTGAGAGCTGGTCCGTAATGATCCTGGGCTGGTCTGGCTCGCTGTAATATTCAGAGGATAGGCCTAATGAACAGACTGGAGAAGCAGTGGAGTGATGGACACGCTAGCTTCCCCCCTGATTCTGTGGGCTTAGACTAGTCTACTCATCAGTACAGCCATGACGGGGGTCCCGCTGCCTTGCCTCCCTGATTTACACATTTGCAGGAAGAAAAGCACGAGAGGAAAGATACCTCTGTTATCAGGGGACTGACACCAGCCTGGAGAGGGGCTGTAATTAGATTGGGATATATGGGAGTAGTTAAGGCCCTAAAATATCATTGATCAGGGGGGATATCGACAGACGCACACTAAGCTGCTACAACAGCAAACCGACAACCACCGAACATCCTTCTCTCCGAGCAAGGTGTTGTTCTTGTTAGTACTCTGCTATTACTTAGCTGGTTAACACAGCTCTCAGACCTGTTCATTAGTGTACCTGGCAACCAGACGTCCTAGGAGGATGGGATACCACTGTTATGTTTGAGCAGACCATGACTGGACATTTGAGTTGTTCAAGTCAATAACGGTATATCCAGAACCTTACAGAGATTTAGAATGTGTCACAACAAAATGGTGGCTGATTTTGTTCTTCAAGTAAAGCTTAATTCACTAATATCAGGATATAATTGTATATAATACAATACTCTGATCCATTCACTCCTAACATCACTTAAAGGGCAACTGAGTGCAACTTATCTGGTCAGTATATTCCAAAACTCTGTTTTGCAAAATTTGTGTAACTGAGGTTTGTGTAACTGAGGTCACGCCTTTACATGAGGGTTGCCCACTAACGTGGGATTGTACGCCGAGGGAGAATTGTCATGCATGGAGAACAGCTGCGCTGATTGCTCTCTATTCAGTCATAGCAGCGAACCTCCAGACAGTGAGACAGATATTACGCAGCGCTTCGGACTTGGACCTAGTTTACATAAGACAACATGCCGCCAATGTTATGTTGAAAGAACAATTGGACCCTAAGCCCTTTGTGGAGTGGCCACTTGCTGATGTGTTTGATAATGATCACTCAAGTCTGCCACTGTTTCGGGCAAAATGAAAATTGAGACAATGCGCACTTGCATCCCAACTGCCACTTATCAATATTCAAAAATTCAAAACGACATTCATGAGCATCTTGTGTCCCGCCGCGACCTGTTTTGTAACATGATTTGCAATGAAACACTGCTAGACAGACACACACTCTCGTAATAGATTGTGAGAAAGTTCTAAAAAATAATACGTCACTGAAACACAGACGACTTGATGATTTAAAACGTGCTTCTACACCTGCATTGCTTGCTGTTTGGGGTTTTAGGCTGGGTTTCTGTGCAACACATTGAGATATCAGCTGTTATAAGAAGGGCTATATAAATACATTTGATTTGATTTGATTTGATACGCTGATTTAGCTAACGTGGCCTACCTGCTCAATGGGCCTGCTAGCTACTACTAGCTAGCCGTGTTGACAAACACAGAGTTGGAACTTAGCTAGGGCAATGATAAACAGCATGTAGTGGCTTGTCAAATAAAATCTAATTGTGATTTATTTAAAATAGTTTGACAGCTTGCTGATGATGAAGTTGTAGACATGTTCTCAGAAATCAGCCCTCACCGCGGCCAGCAGCTGACTTGATACTGTCTTCAATGCACTGAATAGCTGTGCATGTTTTTACTTGAGAAATACTGCACCAAACACCTTAGCATGATGTAATATTGCGTGACTAAGACCTCCTCGACAAAAACGTAAAAATTCATTACAGATTACTTGATTTATCTTAGATTCCTTCGGACTATTTTGAGGAAATGTTCTTGCGATCGTGACTCAAGAGGGACAAGCAACAGTAACGGCCAGGGTACGATGAAGCGAACATGACACACCCACATCGAACCACACCCTCAAAACTCAAATTAATTATCAGCAGAAAAAAAAAACACATGCGGAATCGCTGATTTCAGCCACTCTTTAAAATAGTTACCATGTTATTTTTGTGGTGTGTATGTAGTCTAGTACATATTGTGCATTATAGGAATACTGTGAGAGATCATGCATCAGTCCAGCTACACAGGGAGCATTGAGAGGTGGATTTAGTTTAATTTCTCAATGTAACTCAAAGATCACTAGTATCACGAGGACTGATGTACTAGGATAAGGAAAAGACAAACAGATGTTACCGAATCTGACCATTGATCAGGCTGAATTCTCCCTCTTCCTTTAGCCTTTACCTTTCTCTATCTCTCTTCCCCTGTCCTTCTCTGTGTTCTGAGATGATTCCACGCTAGTCAAAAAATCAGCTGAGTGAGTCGCCGGCTGATGTTATGGCATAGCATGCTGCTCTTGTCTGTGACCACTGTATGCAAAACGTGGCATTAGTCACCGGCCGGCTGGACCTGACAGGCCTGCAGTGTGAGGGAGATTAATGCCAGGTAGGGCCACTTTATTATCGTCACTCTCTTCTTTCCCTCTCTCCGACTCTGCCTCTCCGTTCGGCCCCACGATTAATTGTCTGCTCCCTTGCTCCGGAGTGACGGATGTGAGGAGGGGTGTGAGGAGGAGCACACAGGCACCTGCCTCTGGACTTGACAACCCCCACCCTCTCCTCTCCTCCCCTCTTCTACCCTACCCATCTCCACTCCCCCATACATCCCTCCCTACCAGCCTAGCCCCCAGGCCTACAGGAAACACTCTATATGGTCACTAAGACAGTAGTACTAGCCATATTTCCTATTTTCCTGTCATTGCCTGTATTTTCAAGTGGCCTCATTTGTCAAATTTAGAGATCAATCAATCTACACCTCTTTGGTTCTTCAAACACATTCACTGTGTGCGCAGTGTTGCTTTATTTCAAATGAAATCACTGGGAAACTCCTCTTCCGACTCTCACCTTTCTCATATTATCCTGTCCTGCTGAGTTTTGATGGAGTTTAAACATGGGCACATGAGACAGGGACACTGCGTTATAAAACAAGCTCAACACCATATCATATCATATACAGTGCATTCGGAAAGTATTCAGACCCCTTGACATTCTCCCCTTGACATTCTCATGTTACGTTACAGCCTTATGCTAAAATTAATTAAATAGTTTTTTCCCCTCATCAATCTACACACAATACCCATAATGACAAAGCAAAACTGTTTTTTACATTTTTTTTGCAAATGTATTAAACATAGAAAACATTAACATTAGTATTCAGACACTTTACTCAGTCATTTGTTGAAGCTAATTTGACAGTGATTACAGTTTCAATGCTACAAGCTTGGCACATCTGTATTTGGGGAGTTTCTCCCATTCTTCTCTGCAGATCCTCTCAAGCTCTGTCAGGTTGAACAGGGAGTGTTGCAGCACAGCTATTTTCAGGTCTCTACAGAGATGTTCGATTGGGTTCAAGTCCGGGCTCTGTCTGGGCCACTCAAGGACATTCAGAGACTTGTCACGAAGCCAATCCTGCTTCGTCTTGGCTGTGTGCTTAGGGTCATTGTCCTGCTGGAAGGTGAACCTTTGCCCCAGTCTGAGTTCCTGAGCGCTCTGGAGCAAGTTTTCATCAATAATATTTCTGTACTTTGCTCCGTTCATCTTTCCCTCGATCCTGACTACTCTCCCAGTCCCTGCTGCTGAAAAACATCCCCACAGCATGATGCTGCCACCCCCATGCTTCCCCGTAGGGATGGTGCCAGGTTTTCTCCAGACGTAACACTTGGCATTCAGGCCGAAGAGTTCAATCTTGGTTTCATCAGACCAGAGAATATTATTTATCATGGTCTGAGAGTCTTTAGGTGCCTTTTGGCAAACTCCAAGCGGGCTATCATGTGCCTTTTACGCAGGAGTGAGTAAATTCTTATTTACAATGACGGCCTACCTCGGCCAAACCCTCCCCTATCCCGGACGACTCTGGGCCAATTGTGCGCCGCCCTATGGGACTCCCGATGAAGGCCAGTTGTGATACAGCCAGGGATCGGACAAGGGTCTGTAGTGACACCTGTAAGCACTGCGATGCAGTGCCTTAGACCGCTGCACCACTCAGGACACGTTAAATAAAGGCCTGATTGATGGAGTGCTGCAGAGATGCTTGTCCTTCTGGAAGGTGTTCCCATGTCTACAGAGGAACTCTGGAGCTCTGTCAGAGTGACCATCGGGTTCTTGGTCCCCTCCCTGACCAAGGTCCTTCTCCCCCGATTGCTCAGTTTGGCCGGTTGGCCAGCTCTAGGAAGAGCCTTTGTGGTTCCAAACGTCTTCCATTTAAGAATGATGGAAGTCACTGTGTTCTTGGGGACCTTCAATGCTGCAGTTTTTTTTTGTACCCTTCCCCAGATCTGTGCCTCGACACAATCCTGTCTCAGAGCTCTATGGACAATTCCTTCAATACATTTGCAAACCTGTATCGTGCCTTCAGAAATAATTCAGACCCCTTGACTAGTTCAACATTTTGTTACGTTACAGCCTTATTCTAACATGGATTACATCCAAAAATATCCTAGGCAAACTATACACAATACCCCATCACGACAAAGCTAAAATGTTTGCAAAATTATTAAAAATAAAAACAGAAATACATTACTTACATAAGTATTCAGACCCTTTGCTATGAGACTCGAAATTGAGCCCAGGTTGTTTCCACTGATCATCCTTGAGATGTGTCTAGAACTTGATTGGAGTCCACCTGTGGTAAATTCAATTTATTGGACATGATTTGGAAAGGCACAAACCTGCCTATATCAGGTCCCACAGTTGGCAGTGCATGTCAGAGCAAAAACCAAGCCATGAGGTCGAAGGAATTGTCCACAGAGCTCCGAGACAGGATTGTGTCGAGGCACAGATATGGGGAAGGGAACCAAAACATTTCTGCAGCATTGAAAGTCCCCAAGAACGCAGTGGAACCACTAAGACTCTTTTTGGAGCTGGCCGCCAGGCCAAACTGAGAAATCAGGAGAGAAGGCCCTTGGTCAGGGAGGTCAAGTTTGGAACCACTAAGACTCTTTTTGGAGCTGGCCGCCAGGCCAAACTGAGAAATCAGGAGAGAAGGCCCTTGGTCAGGGAGGTCACCAAGAACTTGACAGAGCTCTAAAGTTCCCTTGTGGAGATGGGAGAACCTTCCAGAAGGACAACCATCTCTGCAGCACTCCACCAATCAGGACTTTATGGTGGAGTGGCCAGATGGAAGCCACTCCTCAGTAAAAGGACAAGTCTCTGAATGTCCTTGAGGGGCCCAGCCAGAGCCTGGACTTGAACCTGATCGAACATCTCTGGAGAGACCTGAAAATAGCTGTGCAGCAACTCTCCCCATTCAACCTGACAGAGCTTGAGAGGATTTGCAGAGAAGAAAGGGAGAAACTCCCCAAAGACAGGTGTGCCAAGCTTGTAGGGTCATACCCAATAAGACTTCAGGCTGTAATCGCTGCCAAAGGTGCTCCACCAAAGTAGTGAGTAAAGAGTCTGAATACGTATGTAAATGTGATATATCATTATTTAATTTATTTTTTAGCAAACATTTCCAAAAAACTGTTTTTGCTTTGTCATTATGGGTTGTTGTGTGTAGACTGATGAGGGAAAAAATCATTTTCATACATTTTGGAAAAAGTCAAGGGGTCTGAATACTTTCCGAAGGCACTGTAGTTTATTCATACCACAAGGAAGATGAAGAGAGGGGAGTGGTGTAAAATATGCCAACATTTATTTCCATCGGGCACTTAACAGAGAACCTCTCTCAAGGGGAATATATCACTGGCTGCAGAAAGAGTCATTTAAGTTCTGTTTTTCAGTTTATATCAACTTTGGAGCTGACGGGACTAGACCATTACCAACTAATTTCACAAAGACAAGCACTAACAGGCTGGATTTACAAATTCCTACAGTAGAGAGACAATCCAGATGTCAGGATGGACTGCAGTCCATAAGCCGGCCCCCTATTCTCAACACTCACAAATCAGAATCAAGAAGAAACATCTGAAAATAACACTGAGAACGTTAGGGTGGGCCCGAAAACCCAGAAGCTACCTCTTTAAGAGAGATAGAGGGAGTGAGTGTGTAAGAGAGAGAGAGAGAGAGAGAGAGAGAGAGAGAAAGAGAGAGAGAGAGAGAGAGAGAGAGAGAGAGAGAGAGAGAGAGAGAGAGAGGAAAAACTATAGAGGGAGAGAGATGAGGGAGACAGAGAGAGAGAGAGAAAGAAAGAGAGAGATGGAGGGAGGAAAAGAGGGAAGGCAACGTAACATCCTTTAAAACCTGACATTAAGTATTCAGTTGTTACAAAAAGCAAAGTGTTGGCAATTAAAACAATCAATCTTCCCAGGCGTTGGATCTAACATCTGTTCAATAAGTCCTGGTCTCTTACCGTTGGGAGCAGAGGGGATAGGAGTGGAGGTCCACTTTTAGCTGTCCTTCAGCGATGATCTCTCCCCCCCCCCCCCCCCCCCCCCCAGCCCTCGTCCTCATCCCCGTCCTGGAGGTTGGCAAGGCGGTGCGGTCCGTACGGGCCTGATGTCAGACGGTTCTGCTGTGTTGTTTCCTTTGTTATAAATAACAACAGGCCACCTGGACTCCTCTCTCTCCTCTCACTGGGCGCCGGCCGGTTACCGGGCGGAGGGAGCGGCGGGGCTCTAATGATCCCGCAGGCTAGCAGGCTGGGATGCTCCTCATCCCAGGCTAATGGGACGGATGGGATTCGGGGTAGGATTGACGGATGACAGAGACGGATGGCCCGAGACAAAGTATGTGCTGACAACCAGTGAATACTGGGCAACGTTGCAGAAAGGTCAACGCTAGAAAAAAGGGAAAAAAGTGTTCCTCGCATGACTTTCAAAGTTTTTGGTCTGAGTGTTTGTGTCTATGTGTCTGTTTGTGTGGTTCAGTGTGTTTGTAGGCTTTGAAGGAATGTTCAATTGATGCAAATTCGTTTTTTAAATTCAATATGCCTTGTTATGTTTTCATATCATGTTCAATAACTAAATTAATTTATTTCATGCGTATACTGTAATTATGTAAAAAAAAAATGTTGAAATAATTTTGAAAGGAACAATGAATCAGAAATTATTAAAATATCATTCACCAAATAAACATTGTTACTGTGCCAGAGAATACCCCTCCAGAGTGTTTGTATGGCCATGTATCGTTGTCACAGGTTAAGTAGTATTCAGACAAAGGCCTCCAGAGCAGCAGATCTGGCGCTGGTACAGAGGTACAGTGGCCAGACACAGAGCACTGAGCACAGCATACAATTATGATGCGTCTGCATCTACAGTGTTGAAGCATCTGTGTCGAGTCTCCCTCTCATTCCCCAGTAGAATAAAACCTGGCCAACGGTGTTCCGAGAGAGGAATGAGGGATGGAGAGCAAGACGGAAGACTGGTGGTGGGAGTGGGAGGAGGAAGAGAGGGGATTGGGGGGGGGGGGGGGGGGGGGGACGACTGCTGTGTTCTTGCATATCACCTGGGATACACACCTGTCCATCCTCCTGCTCTCGCCCCTTGCCGGTGACCCCTATGTGTGCCTCCCCCCACCACCACCCCCTCTGTTTCAGCATGCTGTTTCTAATCCAAAACAAATGATCTCAGTAAAAAAAAGAACAAGGGTGGGGGGTGGGGGGGAGAGAGCTGGGACACACCAAAAAAACGAGAACATTATCACCTTGGCCAAGAATCAGGAGTTAGAAAAAAAAGAAAAAAAGAAGGTCTATGGGCAAATTCATCTTCTCCCTGCTACAATCAATCTCTGGCCAAAAGAAATACACAATAACTAGGCAGGAAGAGGCCAAGATTTATGGGCCTTAGACATCTCCACTGACCAGCATCCACCTCACCCCATTCCACTCCTCTCTGCTCCCCCTCTCCCTCCCCCCCTCTTCTCTCCAAAGCTTACAATGATGTACTGTCCCCGCTGACTGTTTTACAAGTACATTAGCTTTATTTAATGAGATCAGCAAGTCATTTAACAGATGCGTATGGAGCACAAGGCAAGAAACACCCACTTACTCAAGTTAGCTTTTATGCTTTGAAGTATTCTTTGGATCAGGTGACTTGATTTACTATAAACATTTTTGTGTAGAAGTACTGAATTCACCTCTGTATTTGTAAGGAAAGGTATTGATGGAACATAGGATATCTGAGCTCCGGATGTTATTTTGTCTTCGATTCTCATTGTGACATTTTAGACCTGATTTCACATCCTGAATGAGGACACTGCTTTTTTTGTGGCTCTTTGTTCAACTGTTAAGTAAGAATTAGCGATAGTGCTCCAGTATAGCTAAATTAAACTATTATATTCACTGGTCATTTAATTGTGTAGATAGAGTATATTGTATGATCATATCCACCTTTCTAAACAGTTTTTATAAGGCACCAATTAATTTGGCCTTTTGTGTTTGTGTGGCACGTTGACTGAACAGCTTTGGAATCATCCCTCATTGCTCTCCGATATGACTAATCAACCTTGGGCTCTCTGGCAACAATCTGAAAATGGCAAATTAGGATCATCTCCCAACATTTTCATTAGAATATCAATTGATGGCATGAAATGAAATTATAACTTTAATTAAATCCTCTCAATACAGAGCCATGCAAATAATTGCCCATTTAGACAAATGAAAAGAGTGTGTGAACATGAAACTCATTTCTTATTCCGCATAACAAGAAATTGCTATGATATCACTTATCGACATCTCCATGCGAGAGCCTCTAAGACACAAACATGCATTACCAAGAAGTGCAAAATAAAACCTTGTTTTATTACATTACCAGAACGCTCTCATCTTTAAGATTCATAGCTTCAAGTAGCAGTACAACATACAGTATGGTATGTTCTGTGCACACACAGAGGTACGTTTACGTATCTCTTTTCCCACTCATATCAACACAATCTTTGGGTGAGAATATTCCTTAGCAGTAGCACACTGGTTTGAACCAGTTTGACAATAACATAGAGAAAAGGTGTAGTACAAAGAACAATGTATTCTATAATCACATCTATGTCATTTATAACCAACGGTGCTAGTGCTTCTTCATAGAAACAGGCCACGGTGCAATCAACCTAGAGCACTATCAGCTAAGGGGAAATAGAATCAAACAAAAAGAACTACTGCAAGACAACAACAAAAATGTGTCTGTGTTTTCAAGGGCCCAAGAGATCAGGAAAGAGCAGATCCAGAACACAGAAGTAAAACATTTTTCTTGAGAGCTATATATCAATGGTATTTGTTTAATGAGTGCTACAGTGGAAAGATGTATAGAACATGTCAGGCATCCACTTGCAGTGCGTTGTGGGAAGCAGATAGCATCACAGAATGTGACCGCTCACTCTGTCTCCACACCCAGGTCCTTTATCTCCAAACTCCCCACCGGATTATAAATGAGAAGGTGAAGGGGAACAATAGACACATATAACGGAGGGGGGAAAAACACACCAACACACTCAACTAAAAACAGATGTAACAACAGCAGAAAAAATGTTAAATCAGTTCCGTACAACTGTGCCATGTCTACAACGAGAACAAAAGTTTAACGGGCTTTGAAGTCCGGGACAACGCAACCTATTCATTTTCATTCATTTTATCTGCTGCGTCTCTTTCTCTGCTCTAGTCCTTTCCTGCTGCGTGGCATGCTAAACTAACCTGTGGTTCTCCCATGGCAGATCGTTCGCCTTTCTTAAGATATGCAAATGGTATGCAAGAGGAGGACGTGAGGGTGATTAATTGTAACTCAGAGGATAATGTTTCGCTGTCAGGGATGTCTCTGCGTTGTGTAACATTTTTTTTTAAGAGTAATGTGGTTAAACTGGGAGTATCTGTTACCGGTCTGTCTTAATTGTGTTGCAGTCAGAATGTTAAAGCAGCGTGCCCTCCCTCTGTGTCTGAGCCCAGGGCTTCTAAAGAACTTATTCTGGATCCCTTTACAAGCCACAGCATTTAAAGCCTTGGACAACGGTTTCTCATGCATGCCAATGATCGATAGAACTCAAAAGAAATGTGATGTTAGACCAACGAGCTACTCTGTAATCCAGCGCAGAATCTGAACAAAAACGTTTCATTTAAAGAGTGACTGCTCCTAAAGCCTCTGGCATCGACATGAGTCAGAAACATTCTAGTGTCAAAATGGACTACAAACTGTAAATAGGATAATTTTGGTAAACAAAGTCAGTCTCGTCCAAAACAGAGTTTGGAGCCTGAGTGTGTCACAAGTAAATGGCCCCCTTTTTCCTTTTGATTAACACGTGGTGGCGCCATGTTTTCTGGGAAAAGAATGGGCAAGTTCACTTCGCATGGCCCGGTGCCCCTGTTGGGTGGAGACCTCTCCTTAGGAGACCCAATGGAACGGTCAAACATTTTAAAACCCCACCCACTCGGGTCACTGATTCACACTCGCCCACTGGAACGTCCCCAGACAAAACTTGTGTGGATAGTACTTGCCCTTGCTGGGGAAATGGCTAATCTACTGAAAATGGGCTTCCATAAAGTTGTTAAACAGTCTTAGGTAGATGGCCAGGATATTGATAGACAAGAAGGCTCTGACAGACACAGTCACTCTGTTTCTTGCTCCTAGCCAACTTTGCAGTATTAATTTTAGTTTTTTTGTTATTTCTTACATTATTTTCTTTTAACATTTCTGGTATTTTTATTATTTTATTTTATTTTTTTGAATATCCGAAACATCCAATATACTTGCAGTGAAGCCAGCTCAACAACTACACCACACCAGTCATCCAACAGACTCCCATTCAGAGCAAAACACAGAAGCATCCAGGGTCAATGCCCTGCTCAAGGGCACATTTACAGATCTCCCACTAGGCCAAAAAATGTGAACCCAGTCTCTTACTCCAAGATCCCCCCCACAGTTCCCCAATAGCTGTCCCTCAACCATTCGAGACCCCTCCCACATGGATCTCTGCTGGCCACCCACTTCGGGATTCTACACAACACATGCTGTGATGTTTAACGTACAATTTCATTCTGTCTAATCGAATAGAATCCACAGATTGCGAGTTGAAGATGAATATTTTTACTAAGAGTATTAGTGTATTAGTAATTGACTGACCCGGTCTCTCCAGATCTCCTAACAGTACTATTTCTAGGGTCAATTTTAGATCAACGCTATGCATTTTTAGCCATTCCTGAACCTGAGACCAGAAACAGGCTACCTGAGGGCAATACCAAAATAAATGGTCTATTGATTCTGTATCCTCACAACAAAATCTGCTAAGATTCGTTGATTTTAACCCCCAAATATTCAACATTTTGTTGGTGGCAAGAATTCTATATAATAATTTTAGCTGAAAAGCACGAAGTCTTGAATCTTGTGTTGTTTTATATATCAACTCATACCATGGAATCGGAACATCAAAAATCTCTTCCCAACTATTTTGCAATCTATATGGCACAGTTGTCAACATCCTGGTCCTCTAATGAAACTGGTGATACTTTCCTATTTATGTTATTTTTATTCCTCTGCCAGATTTGATCCTTTATATTGGGCAGACAGACCAGTTCCCTACCTCCTCCCGCTGCCACCTGCCTCCTCCATTTTTGGGGTAATGCTGTAATCAATTGGTTGTAAATACAGGTATTCTATCAACCAGCACATTTGAGTTCAGCCATAATTTTTGTTGTAATATTTGTCCAGGGAGATGAAATTGAAATTATAGCCAGCTCTGCAATGCTTGTTTGAAAAAGAGAGATCGTTTGAAAAAAGTATAATTTTCAATTAATCAAAAATGAGACATGGCAATCTGCACAAAGGCAAAAAGGCAATTTTTAAATTAGATGAGCTTTTCTTATTAATCTACTTGAGAACCACTTAGGGTTCAATTAAAACTTTTGAATAAGTGAAGCTTTTAGAGAGAGGTTTAGTGTTTTTATATTTAATAATCTCAACCCACCCAATTCATATTCATTATATAGATAGGCACATTTTATTTTGTCTGGTTTAGCGTCCCAGTTAAAGCGAAATATTTGTTGCTCAAATTATTTGAAAAATGAATCATCAGGAGTAGACAGGGCCATAAGTAAGTGAGTAAACTGAGATATGACTAAGGAGTTAATTAGGGCAATTTTTCCTTAAATAGACAGGTATTTACCTCTCCATGGTTGCAGGATCTTGTCTATTTTTACAAGTTTTCAATTGAAATTCATTATGGAGAGCTTATTTATATATTTTGTGATATGAATACCAAGTATGTCTACTTCACCATCAGCTCATCTTATAGGTAAACTGCAGGGTAATGTAAAAGTTTTTTAAAGATCCAACCTGTAATATTGTACACTTATCATAATTAGGTTTAGTCCAGAGAGTACAGAAAAGTTATCTAGATCTTTAATGAGACATTGCAGGGTTCTAGCTTGCAGACTTAAAATAAAACTTGAGTCATCGGCATGCATGGACACCTTTGTTTTTAATAGCTAGCATTTCGATGGCCATAACGAATAGATATGGTGACAGCGGACACTCTTGTTTAACTCCTCTTGACAATTCAAAACTCTCTGAGAAGTAGCCGTTATTTACTATTTAACACCTGGGGTTGCTATACATTAATTTTACCCATTTTATAAGAGAATTACTAAAATTGAAAAAATCCAGGCATTTATAAATAAAACCGAGTCTTACTTTATCAAAAAACCTTCCAAATCTGCTATAAATACCAGGCCTAGCTTCTTATATGTTGAATGATGTTCTATGATTTCTAGTAGTTGTCGTATATTATCTCCAATGTATAGTCCATGTAAAAAACCTGTCTGATCCGGATGAACAATACCTGGTAAAAACCATTTTAATTCTGAGTGCTATGCATTTCGCAATCTATCAATGGAGCTTTAAGCATATAAAAAAAGGCTTGATATACCTCTACCGGTATGGCGTCAAGCCCTGGGGTTTTTCCAGACTGAAAGGACTTAATAGCTTCAAAACGTTATTCTTCCGTAATTTGGCATTCGCACTGATCTTTCTATACATTTGTAAATCTTCCACTTTTTTATTATTTGGAAAGAATTCCTTACCGTAATCTTCATTCAGTGGGAGAGAATGAGACCGAAAAGAGAACATCTGCCTAAAATAATTAGCTTCCTCTTTTAAAATATAATTTGGAGAATCATAGATGACTCCTTCAGTAACGAGTTTCTGCAAATTATTTTTGTTAGCGTTCCTCTACTGGAGATTCAGGAAGAATTCTGTGCATTATTCTCCATATTCCATCCAGTTTGCTTTATATTTGTAATAGAATACATTTGATCGTTCTTGAATAAGTTCCTCAAGTTCTTTTTGTCTTTCCTCTACCTTATTTTGTATCTCTGTAGTATTGTTTTTATTACTATGTACCTGTACTATTAGTTCATGGATTTCCCTTGTTAGTCTTGTTTCTTTAGCCAGAAACTGCCTTTTTATTATGGATGAATATTGAATTGAATGACCTCTGAAGGTACATTTAAAGGTATCCCAAAAAATAAGGGGATTTGCTGAACCTATATTATTCTGGAAAAATTCAGTTATAAATTATTTTGTTTTAGTTAAAAATAAGTTGTCCTCCAGTAAACTTTGATTAAATTTCCAATTTCCCCGTCCATGTGAAAAATCTATAAGAGTTATGTGAAGGCCAATTAGATGATGATCCGATCGTGTCTCCTATTAAAACTTTTTTAACTTCTTGGAACTCTGGGGGCGGTATTTCATTATTGGATAAAAAAAACGTTCCCGTTTTAGGCGCGATATTTTGTCACAAAAAGAAGCTCGACTATGCATATATTTTGCAGCTTTTGGAAAGAAAACAATCTGACGTTTCCAAAACTGCAAAGATATTGTCTGTGAGTGCCACAGAACTGATGCTACAGGCGAAACCAAGATGAAATTTCAAACAGGAAGTGCCCCAGATTTTGAAGGCGCTGTGTTCCAATGACTCCTTATATGGCTGTGAATGGGCCACGAATGAGCTTAGACTTTCTGTCGTTGAGTGAATATATTTCTTTCATTTCCTTTGCGATTTTCATGAATAGTTAACGTTGCGTTATGGTAATGAGCTTGAGGCTATGATTACGCTCCCGGATACGGGTTTGCTCTACGCTAGAGGTTAACCTTTGATGCAAGAGAGAAAGAGACAAGAAAGTAGTCAAAGACAACTAGCTTGATTAAGTCTCCTCCATGTATACCTCACTAGGTCTGGGTTTTTTAGTCTCCAAATATCCACTATTTCCAATGTGTCCATAATATTTGTGATTTCCTTAAGGGCACGGCGATGAACGTTTGTAGAGGGATTATCTTTACGGTCCATTGAGGTACTTAAAACTGTGTTATAGTCTCCTACCATAATTATTTGATCATTTGTTGCCTGTAAGTTCATTTGTTGCCTGTAAATGTTTTCGAAGAAGTATGGGTCATCCTGATTTGGAGCATATAGATTAATGAGCCAAATCTCTTTTTCGTCCACTTTCATATTCAAAAGGATCCACCTTCCTTGTGAATCATTCCTGACTATTTGCACATTCAGATCAACATTTTTGTTAGTTAATATCATTGTCTTTTGAGTTCTTTTGTCCATGACATAAAATTATTTCACCACCCCATTCCTTTTTTTCCGCGCAACTTAATCTAAGGGTTTCCTGTAAACAGTACATGTTGAATTCCTTTTCTTTTAGCCATGTAAAGACTGATCTTCTTTTTTATATTTACTTATTTTACCTCTTACCATAACTAGATACTATTCTCTTTCTAAATTGACCCTAATTAGTGCTTGTAAAGTTACTGCCATCAGAGGTATGACGGTCAAAATTAGAACATTCAAATGTCTGATGTTTAGAATTCAAGAAATAGGTTCGAGCAATATTTGTTTTATTCCCTTGCCTGTTTGCCTGTGAGCCTATGCCACAGATGTTAGAAAATTGAGACAAGATATTATGTGTGTAGTAAATCTGAGTAGGTTGATGTGTATGTTATTGGATGTGATTTAGCAAGAGTCTGTGTAAGAGTAAGACTATAATGTGTGATGTCCAAATAAATAATAACTCTGACAATTTGCATGGTTTAGTGTCTATGTGTGTAACATGTAGTGCATATAGCCTTAATATTCATGATGATAATTGTAATCCATATCGTATCACAGTCATAGTTGCATCATAATTACCTTTAACATCATTGAAAAACACATCCCAGCATTTCCATAGCAATTGACATTTCACATGATCATGAAAGAGACCTTGCATTACTCTAGAGATGGCTTCACTAATGTAGAAGTGTATTCTGTACAATATCTTATTATTCCCCAATTGTTGTGAACATATATAAACTTGTAGACAAATTCATAAAAAAGATAGACAAACAATTAACATAAATGTTAAAACAGTTCTCAACAATAGAGAGAGGGAGAGAAGAGAAGAGAAAAGAGAGAGAGAGCGAGATCAGGTGTTTGTGTCTATGTGTAAGTCCGTATGTGTAAGCGAGGATGTAATTGAATACGTGTGTGTTCATATCCACTTCATAATGTTCAGATATTTCTCATTTTCGTAACCTGAAGTCCCTGAAGAATTTAGTACAGCCATGGTGTTATGGAGCTGTCTTGGAATAGCTGTCCATCTATAAAGAGTTTGTCCACAATGAGAAAGGCACGCTTACCCTTCTCCCTTTGTTGCCTTTGTACCGGATACAGTCTCTTACGACGTTTGTTTCTCTCCCTTGTAAATTTGTCATTGAGACCAAGCTCACTTCCCCTGCATTTTATCAGCTCCTTTTGTTGATAGTGTTCACATTCGATGATGGGTCAGGGACCCTTGGTATTGTCGCTGAGAGCTCCAAGTCTGTGTACTCGGTGGAAAGCCACCTTGTTTACAGTCTCTATAGGAAGTTTCAAGGTGGATTGCATGAATTCTCTGATCGCGCCCTCTGGATTATTGGATGCGCCCTCAGGAATCCCAGAAATAAAATTGATTTTCATGCATTCTACAACTTTGTATGTCTAGTAGCGACTCCTTCATCACCCTGTTTTCCCTGTGTAGACAATCCATGTTGGAATCGTGGATTTTTATCTTGGTTGTGAGTGCCTTGTTTTCTCCTTGGAGCGTGAGAATTTCACTCTAGCTGAACTCCAAACTCCCCCTCAGCCCTGCTACCTCCTCACACAACTTTTCCAGTGTTGCATGGATTCTAGCCAGAGCACTAGCCTCTACTTCAATGGTATTTAAATCGCCCGTGTCTGTTGATTAATCCGTTTTTCTTTTTTTTTGTTAAGTTCTTTTGTGAGGTAGTCGGATCTTTCCATGATGGAGTATGTTGTTCCTCCATAGCGTAAAGCGCTATGGTGTAGACATTGATTTCCCTCAGGATCTGCTTAGTATATCCAGGTTGGCTCTTTACTGCAACCAGTTGTTTTTACGAAAAGATAACAATGAGTTTTTCCCACGATGATGACAGGTGTCTGTAGTACAGCCAGCTAGCACTCGTGGAATCCACACAAAAAAAATGGAACACAAACTTGCAGTCCCAGCTGTGGAATCCTTAGCAACAAAACTTTAGTTCTGATTAAAATCGATTTAATTAAATATTTTTAATGTTAACTTCTTGAGTTTAGGGGGCAGTATTTTGAAGTTTGGATGAAAAACCGTACCCAAATGAATGCCTATTTCTCAGGCCCGAAATCTAGAATATGCATATAATTGTCAGATTAGGATAGAAAACACTTCCAAAGCACTTTCCAAATCTTTAAAAAATATTGTCTGTGACTATAACAGAACTGATATTGCAGGCGAAAACCTGAGCAAAATCCAACCCAGAAGTGTTGTTTTTCCTGAAAGCTCTCTGTTCCATAGCCTCCCTTCGCTCCATTTAAAGGAATATCAACCAGATTCCCTTTCCTATGGCTTCCCCATGGTATGACATGGTGTGAACAGTCTTTAGACATAGTTTCAGGCTTTTACTTTGAAAAAGGAGCGAGAAAGATCGCATGCACAACAGCTTGGAGCAGACATTTCTCTCTCTCTCCTATTCAAGAAGCCAGTCCCAGTTGAAATATTATCGATTATATATTGTAAAAATAACCTGAGGATTGATTATAAAAACGTTTGACATTATGGACACTATTTTGAATTTTTGTCTGCGATGTCGTGACCGCTCGAGCCTGTGGATTTCTGAACATAACGCGCCAACCAAATGGAGTTATTTTGGATATAAAAATAATCTTTATGGAACAAAAGGAACATTTATTGTGTAACTGGGAGTCTAGTGACTGCAAACATCTGAAGATCATCAAAGGTAAGCGATTCATTTTATTGCTTTTCTGACTTTCGTGACCAATCTACTTGGCTGCTAGCTGTTTGTAATATTGAGTCTACTGAGAGATATGTTTTTACACAAACGCTTGGTATGCTTTCACCGAAAAGCTTTATTGAAATCTGACACGCCAGGTGGATTAACAACAAGCTAAACTGTGTTTTGCTGTATTGCACTTGTGATTTCATGAAAATGTAAGATTTTTTGTAATTTAATTTGAATTTGGCGCTCTGCAATTCAGCGGATGTTGACAAAAGTGATCCCGCTAATGGGATGGGTGCATCAAGAAGTTAACAGCAAACTGAGTGTAGACAGTACAGTGTTCTATTGCGCTCTCTAATGACGTATCTTCTGGATAGTATTACCTACAGACTAAAATAACTTTGGATATTAGATTGGCGGTCACGCACCAGAAATGTGATTTCCCTGACCTGGATCCTCTGTTTGAACTACCAGATGCAGCTCCATTAATTCCAAGGCTTGAACTAAAACTACAACGCCAGAGAAGAGGAAGAGGAAGTGGAACCCTAGTCAGACTCAGGATGTGTGCATACAATCCCCTGCTTACTCACTAACATTCCGTCCCTGGACAATAAAGTAGACATGTTCAGGGCAAGGATCTCATTCCAGAGAGACATCAGGGACTATAACATACTCTGTTTTACAGAATCATGGCTGTCTCCGGATATATTTTCCTCATCCATTCAGCCAGCAGGGTTTGCCGTCCATTGCGTGGACTGGAAAAAAGATCTTTCCAGGAAAAAGAAATGTGGAGGGGTATGTTTCATTATGTGATTGTGGTAACGTACAGGAACTCAAGTCCTTTTGTTTTCCCGATATGGAATACCTCACCATCAAATGCCAGAACTCATTACCTCCAGACACTGCAACAGTTTTCAAGGAACTACACTGGACTGTGCAAACTAGAAACCTCATATCCTGAGGCCGCATTTATTGTAGCTCGGGACTTTAATAAAGGAAATCTGAGGAAAACACTACTGAAATTTGATAAACAAATCTCCTCTGCTACACACACATCAAAGACTCTGGATCATTGCTGCTCTCCCTTCTAGGATGGCTGCAAGGCCCTCTCCCCCACTCCCTTTGGCAAATCAGATCATGCCTCCATTCTGCTCCTCCCCATATATAAGCAGAAACTTAAGTATGAAGCACCCGTGGTAAGGACTGTTCAACGTTGGTATGACCATTTGGAATCTATACTTAGATTGTTTTGATCACGTGGACTGGGAATTGTTCCGGGTCAGCCCTGAGAATAGTATCTACGTATACACTGACTTGGTGATTCGGTTCATCAGGAAGTCCTTAAAGGATGCAATTCCCACTGTGATGATTAGAATTTATCCAAACCAAAAAACGTGGATAGATGGCGCGAGGACTGTGTGCGAAGGTAACTTAACTAAATTACTATTGCCCTGTAGCACACACTTTAGTCATTGTGATGTTCTTTGAGAGGCTGGTTAAGGATCATATCACCTCCACCTTAACCGACACCCTAGACCACTACAATTTGCATACCGCCCCAACAGATCCACGGACGACCAAATTGCCATTGCACTGCACACTGCCCTATTCTACCTAAACAAGAGAAATATCTACAGTGCCTTCAGAAATAATTCACTTATGCCACACTTTGTTGTGTTACAGCCTGAATTTAAAATGTATTCAATTTAGATTTTGTGTCACTGGCCTACACACAATAGGGCTGTGTGGTATACCGTATTTTTCGACATACCGGTATTGATACATGAACCGGTTTGGGTTTTTACTACCTCAGCTGGTTGAGAGAATGCCAAGAGTGTGCAAAGTGGTCATCAAAGCAAAGGGTGGCTACTTTGAAGAATCTAAAATATCACATTTATTTTGATTTGTTTAACACTTTTTTGGTTACTACATGATTCCACGTGTGTTATTTCATAGTTTTGATGTCTTCACTATTATTCTACAATGTAGAAAAACCCTTGAATGAGTAGGTGTCCAAACTTTTGACATAAAATACTGTCAAATACTGTCATACCGTCATTTTTTTTAAATTGCTTGATATGATATTTTGGCCAAATCGCCTTTGCCCTAGCACACAATACCCCATTATACCCCATAAAGCGTAATTATGTTTATAGAAATGTTTACAAATGAATAAAAAATGAAAAGTTGAAATGTCTCAAATCAATAAGTCAATAAGTCAATAACCTCTTTTACATGGCAAGTCTAAATACGTTAAGGTGTAAAAATGGGTTTACCGAGTCACGTAATAAGTTACATGGATATGATTAACATGATTTTTGAATGACTACCTCATCTCTGTACCCCACACATGCAATTATCTGTGAGGTCCTTCAGCTGAGCGGTGAGTTTCAAACACTGATTCAACCACTAAGACCAACAATGCTTCGCAAGGAAGGGGACCTATTGGTAGATTGGTTAAAAAAAGAAAAATCAGTCATTGAATATCCCTTTGAGCATGGTGAAGTTATTAATTACACTTTGGATGGTGTATCAAAACACACGGTAACTACAAAGGTACAGGCGTCCTTCCCAACTCAGTTGCCGGAGTGGAAGAAAACCGAGTTGAATGGCTGTGATAGGAGAAAAACTGAGGATGGATCAACAACATTGTAGTTACTCCACAATACTAACCTAATTGCATGTTGCCACCTTGCTTTCAATAATGTTTCAACTTGAACTGCCTGAACCACTGTAAGGGTTTCAACTAGATAGCACAGTCACAAAGTAAATATTGGGAAAGATTATAAAAAACAATTGCTATATGGTAACAATTCATGACACATACATTTGCTTTCTGCTCTTCCTTTAAGGTTATGGTTAGGCATAAGGTTAGCCGTGTGAGGAAAGGTGTAAAGTTTAAGGTTAAGGTTAGGGGTAAGGTTAGGTATAAAATCAGACTTTAAGAAGATAAATTGAAGAATTAGTTAGGGTTTATAACTTTGTAGCTCTGGTAACTAGTGACGATCCCACCATCCCTGCTAAATCATTAAGCAACCTATCGATCTAGCATTTGAGGGCTACAGCTAACCCCCCAAAAAAGACGCAAACAAACAACAAAATTATTGTGTATTTTCTAGGCCAAAAAGAATGATGACAGATCACCAGATAAGGAGGCAGTGGCTAGACACCAGTCCGGTTCCAGAGTAATGAAGGACATAACCACCATTGATAAAGTGATCAGTGCTGTGTATGTGTGTGTATTCTATGTTGTCAGGAGGTGCCCCCCATCCATGGTGCCACAATGGACTACTCCTGGGCCAGGATTAGCAATGTCAAACAGTCTGTGCCATGCTGGCACATGTCCCTTGTGAATTAGCTGTGAATCATAACCTCTGACCTACTATGTTCATCAACTGTGCATTTACTGTTCGCTTTAATGGCTGTATGGTGATTGCCTTTCTCTCTCTCCCTCTTTTTCTCTGTGATAAGAGCTTGGTCGGATTTGTAAGTCAGGCTCCTTCATGACCGGTATCTGTGACGAGAGGGGCCTGGAGCTGATCTACTGGCACTGTCAAACACCTCAGAAGGGACAAAAGGTGATTACTAATAAGAAAGGACATAGTGTGTATTAATATCATAATCAGAATAATCTGTATTCACCAAATACATTTACATGTACTGTACATGCATTTGACTCTGTGAAATATATAGATTTATTTATTTAAAGGGGCAAGACAGTTAAGAACAAGTTCTTATTTACAATGACAGCCTACCCCGGACAATGCTGGGCTAATTGTGTGTCGCCCTATGGGGCTCCCAATCACAGCCAGGTGTGAAGCAGCCTGGATTCAAACCAGGTACTGTAGTGACGCACCACTCGGGAGCCCCAAATAATGATGCCACAATCAATATGGGACACAACACAGGAAGGTATGACGACTGACATGTTTGGCAAGGTAGCCCAAGCACCACCAGACAACATGTTGATAGGTACAGTATCTGTATCAGCTGTGAATGACAATCGACCCCTTTCTGTGTTTACAAACATTGCCACAAGAGGTCGATGCATGCAAGTTGGTGGCAGAACAAGGGGGTGTTCTTATAGAACGCCAGCAAAAAAAGGCCTCTATTTACATGTTGCTTATGAGTGCATTTCACACTACTTTTGGATTATAATTGGAGTTTAAGGCTCGTATGAATGCCCTATTTAATATAATGTTTGTGTTATCATCGATATTCAACTATATTATGTTTAAAAAACACCCTCAAATTCAACAAGTAAAATGGCTATTTGGCAAGCTTTTTGCACAGCTTATGTCAATGAGCTTCAGCATTCTAGCTAACAAATGGCGCATCCAAACTAGTTATTTTGCAAAGATCAACCAAATATAATCTTAGCGAATGTTCAAGCAAGAGTCAAACATTATTGTAACCCCCCCCCCCCCCCTCGCAGATGGCGATGGCTTTCTCACTGCCGCCAAGAGTTGCGTGCACCTGTGTGTGACGTCAGTGTGCTGTGAACTGGAAAAAAGGTCTATAAAAGATGAAGGACAAGTGTAATATTTGCACATTGCTTTATTAGCAGAACACTGCTTCTACAGTATTATGTGAAAGATGGTTTATTCTACATGGAGCTTGAAAGTTGTCAAAACACAGGATATCTACATAAGTTCAGCAATTGCGTTCTTCTCATATCACTCTGTAGGCTACTCAGTATGAGAAAAGTGGCATCCTCCTGCGTCTCACACCTGCCTGTAGTTATTGAACTCTGACAGTTGGACAAATGAGGCCTTGCACTCCATCCCTCCTGGCACCTGACTGCACATGTCCGTTACCTCTAACACATAGATGGAAGGGACTTCAAGGAAGGGACTTCATCACCCACTGGAGACTTGATTTGTTAAGTGAAGTGTAGGCATACTGTCTTCATAAGCACATCGATAGGGTATATCTGTTCGATAGGACAGCCAGCTAAAGCTATCACCAAGCTTCGCTAGCTAGGTCAAATCAAACTCAAATCACATTGTATTGGTCGCATACACGTTTAGCAGATGTTATTGCAGGTGTAGCGAAATGCTTGTGTTCCTAGCTCAAGCAGTGCAGTGATATCTAACAATACACATAAATCTAAAAGTAAAATAATATAATTAAGAAATATATAAATATTACGTTGAGTGGCTTTAACTAAAATAGTGTAGAATAGAATACAGTATATACATCTGAAATGAGTAAAGCAGTATGTAAGCATTATTAAAGTGACTTGTGTTCCGTTATTTAATTGACCAGTCATTCCGTGTCTATGCATATACGGCAGCAGCCTATAAGGTGTAGGTTTGAGTAGCTGGGTTGTAGCCAGTTAGTGATGGCTATTTAACAGTCAGATGGCCTTAAGATAGAAGCTGTTTTTCAGTCTCTCAGTCTCTCGGTCCCAGCTTTGATGCTGTACGGACCTCGCCTTCTGGATGGTAGCTGGGTGAACAGGCCGTGGCTCGGGTGGTTGATGTCCTTAATGTCCTTTTTTCCCTCATCAATCTGCACACTATACCCCATAATGAAAAAGCGGAAACCGATTTTTAGACATTTTTGCAGGTTTATTAAAAATAAAAACAGACACACCTTATTTACATAAGTACTCAGACCCTTTGCTATGAGGCTCAAAATTGAGCTCAGATACATCCTGTTTCCATTGACCAGCCTTGAGATGTTTTTGCAAATTGATTGGAGTCCATCTATGGTAAATTCAAGTATTTGGACATGATTTGGAAAGGCCAAATATCAGGTCTAACAGTTGACAGCACATGTCAGAGCAAAAATCAAGCCATGAGATTGAAGGAATTGTCTGTAGAGCTCCGAGACAGGATTGTGTCGAGGCAAAGATCTAGGGAAGGACACCAAAACATTTCTGCAGCATTGAAGGTCCCCAAGAACACAGTGAACTCCATCATTCTTAAATGGCAGCAGATTGAAACTACTAAGACTCTTCCTAGAGCTGGCAACCTGGCCAAACTGAGCAATCGGGGGAGAAGGTTCACACTGACAGAGCTCTAGATGGGATTTTTTTATGTTAGAGGTTGTATTCATTTGAGATCTATTGCATCCCACAACTGTCCGAGACTAACAGGTCAACTTTTATACTATGGGGATAGTAGTTTGACATAGTAAATGTGGAGAATTCTTCCAACAATATGCACCTTAGAATTCGATAAGGACGCGTGCAGCTGCGTCTCCAATGTGTCTGTCTTAACTTGTAGCCTGTGAGAAGGACCCAATCACGTAATGGCTAATATGAATTGAGATATTTGAGAGAGCAGCCGGGTGTCACACCCTGATCTGTTTCACCTGTCTTTGTGCCTGTCTACACCACCCTCCAGGTGTCACCCATCTTCCCCATTATCCCCAGTGTATTTATATCTGTGTTTTCTGTTTGTCTGTTGCCCGTTTATTTTGTTTGTCAAGCCTACCAGCATTGCTCCTGCCTTTTTCTAGTTCCTGTTGTCTAGTTTACCCGTTTTAAAAAAAAAAATATTTTTTTATTTTACCCCTTTTTCTCCCCAATTTCGTGGTATCCAATTGTTGTAGCAGCTACTATCTTGTCTCACCCTCCAGGTGTCACCCATCTTCCCCATTATCCCCAGTGTATTTATATCTGTGTTTTCTGTTTGTCTGTTGCCAGTTTATTTTGTTTGTCAAGCCTACCAGCATTTCCCCCCTTGCTCCTGCCTTTTTCTAGTTCCTGTTGTCTAGTTACCCGTTTTTTTTTATTTATTTATTTTTTTATTTTACCCCTTTTTCTCCCCAATTTCGTGGTATGCAATTGTTGTAGTAGCTACTATCCCGTACAGGCTCGGGAGAGACAAAGGCTGAATGTCATGCGTCCTCCCATACACAACCCAACCAGTCGTACTGCTTCTTAACACAGCACGCATCCAACCCGGAAGCCAGCCGCACCAATGTGCCATGCACCTGGCAACCTTGGCTAGCGCGCACTGCGCCCGGCCCCCCACAGGAGTCGCTGGTGTGCGATGAGACAAGGAGATCCCTACCGACCAATCCCTCCCTAACCCGGACGACGCTAGGCCAATTGTGCGTCGCCCCACGGACCTCCCGGTCGCGGCCGGTTACGACAGAGGCTGGGCGCGAACCCAGGGACTCTGATGGCACAGCTGGCGCTGCAGTACAGCGCCCTTAACCACTGCACCACCCGGGAGGCCCTGTAGTTTACCCGGTTTTGACCATTCTTCCTGCCCTAACCCTGAGCTTGCCTGCCACTCTGTACCTTGTCACACCACCCTGGATTATTGACCTCTGCCTGTCCTGACCCAGAGACTGCCTGCTGTTCTGTACCTTATGGACTCTAATCTGGATTACTGACCTCTGCCTGCCCTTGACCTGTCGTTTTGCCTGCCCCCTGTTCTAGTAATAAGCTTTTGTTACTTCGACACTGTTTGCATCTGGGTCTTCTCCTGAAACATGATACCAGGAGAAGATAATTATAATTATTTTATTCAGCCCCAGGGCACAACAGGTACTGGCCGCAACAGGCACGGATTATTTTAGGGGGCATGATGGCCACATAAAGGGGATGCCACCGGGAAATCCAAGGCATTATCAAGTGCATGTCAAATTGGGAATGAGAGACTGATGAAGTGTGTGCAGCCTGCGCAAATAAACAAAGCAGAGCTCATACCTTCAATGTGACTTTCTTCAAATAATCATTAGAGTCTCACCATGCAGCCTTACAATCTATTAAAAATCAAAACACATAGCCCAACATTGGTATCACAACTAAAGCTGCATACATACCTCTAAATGAAGCATATAGGAGGAGGACATTTTTCTTTGTTAACCTCTCAACACAGAATAGCCACATGTGCAAATCATTTGGAGAAAATGCCCTTTCTATTTTATTCAGCTATATTCGATTGTATTCTTCATACTCTAAAATAATATAAAATAATGCCATGGTATTCTAAGCAAATATTGTCTGCTAAATTAACTAGTGTAGCCCACAGCCACATGGCATAGCCAGATCAGGGCCTAACACTCAGAGCCTGCTTTTCTGTTTTTCTGAAATTGACTACATTTACTTCATATCATGCTTCTATAGACCTGTCTAAAATAAATTATGGATGTATTGTGAAGATGTAGGCTACATTACATGGATTTATTAGACTTTTTAAAATGTAGATGTTCCAAAGGTCTGCATCAGTTGCTTGTAGGCTATGTGTGGAAGCCAGGAAATGTTAAATGTGTTTATGTTAATTAACGGTCAATTACCATGAGACAGCCAGTTATTCACTTGACAATCACCGGTTGACAAAATTTAATGACCGCCACAGCCCTACTAGTGATGGCTGTTTTTCAGTCTCTTGATCCCAGCTTTGATGCACCTGTACTGAACTCGCCTTATGGATGATAGCGGGATGAACAGGCCGTGGCTCGGGTGGCTGAGGTCCTTGATGATCTTGGGCTTTCTGTGATACCAGGTGCTGTAGATGTCCTAAAGGGCAGACAGTGTGCTCCTGGTGATGCGTTGGGCTGACCACCCTCTGGAGAGCCCTGCTGTTGCGGACGGTGCAGTTGCCGTATCAGGCGGTGATACAGTCTGACAAGATGCTCTCAAAGGTGCATCTATAAAAGTTTGGGGGTCTTAGGGGCAAAGCCACAGTTTTTCAGCCTCCTTCGATTGAAGAGGCACTTTTGCACCTTCTTCACCATACTGTTTGTGTGGGTGGACAATTTCAGATTATCAGTGATGTGTACACCGAGGAACTTGTAGCTTTTCACCTTCTCAACTGCGTCCCCGTCGATGTGGATGGGGGCATGCTCCCTCTGCTGTCTCCCGAAGTCCACGATCAGCTCCTTCATTTTGTTGGTGTTGAGGGAGAAGTTATTTTCCTAGCACCACTCCGCTAGGGCCCTTACCTCCTCCCTGTAGGCTGTCTCATCGATGTTGGTAATCAGGCCTACCACTGTTGTGTCATCTGCAAACTTGATGATTGAGTTGGAGGAGTGCGTGGCCACACAGTCTTGTGGGGCCCCTGTGTTGAGGATCAGCAAAGTGGAGGTGTTGTTGCCTACGTTCACCATCTGGGGGCATCCCGTCAGGAAGTCCAGGACCTAGTTGCACAGGGCAGGGTTCAGACACAGGGCCCCGAGTTTAATGATGAGCTTGGAGGGTACTGTGGTGTTGAAGGCTGAGGTGTAGTCAATGAACAGCATTCTTACATAGGTATTCCTCTTGTTCGTGCAGGCTTTAGCCTACACATATAACTGAATTAGTTGACCATCTTGAGATGTACTCACTACTGCCCTTGTTTGTTGTGATTGAATGTTAAAGACACACCCAAGAAACTCCCACATCAAACCACACCCCCAACACAACTCTCATTTACCATGTAGTCATGACCGCTAGCTGCTAGCATTTCCTAAAGGCCGCTAGCATTTCCTAATGCAAAACGCAGCATCATGTGATGGGAAATGCATCATACCGGCTGTATTTCTGTAGTTTGAAAGTTACTATATATATATGTAGACAACGCAATTGCTGATATTCAAAAAATTTTGGGACTATATGAACAATGGACTAATGAAACAAATATCAAAATGCTCATGAATGGAATTTTCCTTTAAATGAGCAGTGGTGAAAAACAAGGCCAAATCGGGCAGTGCAAGTCACCCTTTAACTGGCATATTGCAAAAGCCTAGTTTTATAGAAACCTTTTTTTTAATGTGATGAGATAATGATGGTATTATGTTGTGAGTCATTATTATTTATTAATTTCACTCAGAAGCAAAAATATGAAGAAATATACAAACATATGTTTGGGTTTTGACGTGGGCTAGTACAGTGAGGCAGCTACAGTAATCAAAATAGCTGAGAAACCTATTCAAAACCTTTTCCCCTTTTCCCTTTGAGAAGTGCTCTGAACATTGGTCCCCTCTCAAACCCTTCCTGCCAAAAATATCTTCACACCAGTTACGTGTCATCCCCTGAACCAGGGTGTGAAAACCCATCTGAGTATGTAACTAAAGAAGGTGTGTGTGCGTGGACATGACAACATGGCTGCACTGCACAGAGCCTCTACAAGAGAGATAAAAGCTTATTCAGGTCCAATTCTCACAGAATTCCCTTAAATGAGCCATGGAGCAATCCGGGTCATTCATCGCTACATGGAACGTGTCTGGGACATGCACAGAGAGAGAGAGGGGTGACACGTCATACAGTACACCAAATCTCAGTGTGGAGAAAAAACCCAGTCGGCGCTGATCCACATGCAGTAGACAGAGATAGTGGGGACTACGACACTTGAGAACCCGGCAATGGGAGATTATAGCTATTATTTGTCTTAATTTACACCCTGCTCGTAATGGTAAATTCCCCTCTGAATAAAGCCGTCCCTTGTAGGCTGATCCAGCTGCATGTGTGATGGGCTTTTATTGACTACAGGAGAGAGTGGATCTGTGAGAGTTAGCCTAGCCCGGGGCGCGCCCATCCAAACGGATGTCACCAGGCAGCAGAGAGCCTGGTAATGGCCCCCCTGGGACGCTCCACTGCCGACCTACACCCCCACACAGACACAGACACACAGACACAGACACAGACACAGACACAGACACAGACACACACACACACACACACACACACACACACACACACACACACACACACACATACCCTTACCATTGCACTCCAGATTTATGTTAAAACTCGAGTGTCTCACTCCCTCCAAGCCCTAAGCACTATTCATTCTACCCCATCCAAAGCACTGGAATGCCTCCCCTTCATCATAGTGAAGACAGAACACAGTGGCAAACAGCCCATAAGACTAGCCTTAGTTAATTATTATAATTCCAGTTTCACGTGAAGCCTCTCTTTTTCCCCGCCACTCCTCTGAACTTATAGCTCCATGTTCGTTTTAATTCCACATCCACACATGATCTCATTTGACTCTGTGCATATCAAAACATTCATCACTCTGGGCATCAGATCTAAAGGTACACCTCCCAGCGTGGGATGGGGTTACGCCCGCAGCTCCCAGAAGGCCACGTTTAGATCGCCTGTCCGTCAAGCCCCGTCTTGAAGGAACCCCTCTATCTCTATCTGGTCTCTCCTCTCAGCTTCTCCGTGATGTTTTGAACTAACCTGTCCTCGTGGTGACTCGAGATTAACAAAACGACCTTTTCCTCCACGTCAAAGTGCCAGGGCCCATCGCGTCAGCGTCCCTACACCGTGTTTGGTGACTTTTCTCTCCCCTTTTTGACTGGGTTAATGTCCCTCAATGTGGATCATTTGAGGAGTGATGTGACACAAGGTGACGGCAGTGAATGTACTGGCTGTGGTCAGCATGGTGGCCTCTGCACAGTTGGACGTCTCTTAAGAAGGCATGTCTAATCTCTGTGTCTCCTCTTCCTGAGGGGACATCTGAAGAGAAAAAAGGGAAAGGAAGGCACTGAGTTAAGTATTGGATGCTGCTGCTGAGATGGCAGACAGCTACCCAGACAAGAAACACAACAATGCCAAGGATTCGTGGCCCCCCTGGCAGTCTCTTTGAGATTAGGATGATTGCCAGCCTTGTTACAGTAGAGTCTTTGTTCCAGGGTCACTGTTGACCTTTTCAGCATTACAGTTGGGTCACATATTGCTGTAAGCAAACATCCCACTGAGCACACACTGGTTGAATCAACATTGTTTCCACATAATTTCAAGGAAATGACGTTGAACAAATGTGGAATAGACATTGAATTTATGTCTGTGCCCAGTGGGATAGTGCTATTAGGATTACACTGGTTCCTATGAATGCCCTCTGGTCAACTGGATAGATGACTGGGGCCTTTTCCCTGCATCTCTGCAGGTTAGCACTGGTGGGAGGCATGACCTGATCAGAGATGGCAGACTAGAGTCTAGTGCTGTGAGATTATTCAGGTCACAAATGGCCACCATTTCAAAGGTAATCTGATATCCCCATTAGTACAAACAATAAACTATAAAAACAGAATGCATGTACCCTTTAGTTGTACGTACATACAGACAACAAAAAGTGATTGAACTAAACATCTATTTTATGATGATCACATAACAACAGCCAAAAGCTAACTTGTTTTGTGGAGTAACCAGAAATGTGTGTTGACACTGATATCATGTGAGAGTGAGTCGTGAAGAGTCAGGATGGAGGTAGCTAGGAAAAAGTGTGCAAAGGCCAGACAGAATAGATTCTGCAAAATAAAAAAACATTATTGACAAGATGAAAGTGTTAACAGTGGAGACCATAAGTTCTCTATGCAATTAGTTTCACTTTTGGATACAAAACATGAACACAACATGTGCAGTGTTGGTCCCATGTTTCATGAGCTGAAATAAAAGATCCTAGACATTTTCCATACGCACAAAAAGCTTATTTCTCTAAAATGTTGTGCACAAATTTGTTTACGTGCCAGTTAGTCAGCATTTCTCCTTTGCCAAGATAATTCATCCACCTGACAGGTGTGGCATATCAAGTAGCTGATAAACAGCATGGTGCACCTTGTGCTGGGGACAATAAAAGGCCACTCCAAAATGTGCAGTTTTGTCACACAACACAATGCCACAGATGTCTCAAGTTTTGAGGGAGTGGGCAATTTGCATGCTGAGTGCAGGAATGCCGCCTCCAACGTTGTTTTAGAGAAAGTGGCAGTACGTCCAACCGGCCTCACAACCTCAGACCACGTGTATGGCTTTGCGTGGGCAAGTGGCGGAGGGGCTATGGTATGGGCAGGCATCAGCTACAGACAACAAACATAATTGCATTCTATTGATGGCAATTTGAATGCACAAAAATACTGTTTTGAGGTCCTGAGGCCAATTGTGAAGCCAATTATTTTTAAGGTGTCTGTGACCAACAGATCTGTACTCCCAGTAATGTGAAATCCATAGATTAGGGCCTAATCAATTTATTTTAATTGACTGATTTCCTCATATGAACTGTAACTAAAATCAATTAAATTATTACATGTTGCATTTATATTTATATTTTTGTTCAGTACAAGTATCTAGCTAGCTAGCTAACATTTGCTAGCACCTCTGTCTACCAAACTAGGAAACGTTAGCTAGCTAGCAAATGGTGAAACCAAAGATACTGGACATAATGACGAAATGCTTGTGTCCCAGGCCTAAAAATGGGATTTGTTGTCCACAGAGCGGAACAGAAAGCTGTCAAGCTCCCGCCTATTACTCTCTTTTAATTGGTGAATACATATAGTTATTTGAAAACCTTTCTGAATATTCGATGAGGAGTTTTGATGTCAACTGCTGTATTCAATGGAGAGTGAGATGCTATGCTAGCCTCATGAAAGGGCATAGATGTCTCGAATTTCAACAGGGACAACTCTGATATAAAGTGTTTTTTCTCAAAGTTGCCAGGATGTCACATGCATCACACTTACAGTAGCAGTCAAAAGTTTGGACACACCTACTCATTCCAGGATTTTTCTTTACTTTTACTGTGAAATAATAGTGAAGACATCAACACTATGAAATAACACATATGGAATCTTGTAGTAACCAAAGAAGTGTTCAACAAATCAATATATGTTACATTTGAGATTCTTCAGAGTAGCCACCCTTTACCTTGATGACCGATTAATTTAGAATTCAAGCCACCCTTAACCAGCATGGCTACCAGTGCATTCTGCAGCGATACGCCATCCCATCTGGTTTGCACTTAGTGGGACTATCAATTGTTTTTCAACAGGACAATGACACAACACACCGCCAGGCTGTGTAAGGGCTATTTGACAAAGATGGAGAGTGATGGAATGCTGCATCAGATTTCCTGGCTTCCACAATCACCCGAACTCAACCCAATTGAGATGGTTTGGGATGAGTTGAACCGCAGAGTGAAGGAAAGGCAGTGAAACGAGTGCTCAGCGTATGTGGGAACTCCTTCAAGACTGTTGGAAAAGCATAACAGGTGAAGCTGGTTAAGATAATTCCAAGAGTGTGCAAAGCTATCATCTAGGCAAAGGGTGGCTACTTTGAAGAATCTCAAATATAAAATATATTTTGATTTGTTTAACACTTTTTTGGTTACTACATGATTCCATGGCACATGAAACTAATTTATACCTTGACTAAAACTCCTCACTTGCTTAATAATGAATGATCTCCTTAACATGGACAGATTTGGGGTGGAGTAAACCCAACCTCTCGCTCTAAACCTAAACCATCTACTAGAATACAGAAATACTGTTGAACAATTTAGCATGCAAGGTAGCTAGCTGACATGCTAACTAACTAGCCACATACATTTTGCTAGATAGTTAGCCTCGCTAGATAGAAAACGTTTTAGGTATCTAGCTCACATCAACATGACAGAGTTTCCATGTAATTTGTTTAACTTTTTTGATTATCACGCTACATTTTGTTAACTTAGCTACAGTCTCTAGCTAGGTAGCTGGTCATTTAGCTAGGTAACATCCTTTGTCAGCACACTAACATCAGTGTTAGAATACTAGCTAACGCTAGCTAGCTAATATTAGTATAACTAGCTAGATGATAACTAGCTAGCTAACCCATTTCATATGTGGTATTTGTGTTAGCAAGTAAGCTCTATTATTGTTATTATTTTTGTTGTTGTTATTATTATTATTAGCCAGCAGTGGATAACATAACTAGCTAGCTAGCTAGGCAAAAGCCTACATTTTTAGAAATCATGATAATGTTGATGGTAGAAGTACGTTAAGGATGCAGTGTCTGTGCTACATTTTCATACCTTCCTCTTCTCTCCCACATTTCCATAAGGTGTCAGAGTCCACGATGGAAAAATGCTTAAAGGCCCAAATGCAGACTTAAAAATCTCAATATCAAATCATGTATGTGGATCAATTAAACACCTTGCATTTCTATAAAACAACGGGCATATTGTACTTGCCGTTGCCATGAGAAATAGATTCCACACAAAGTTATATAAAAGAGGTATTGACAGTTGTGATGGTTCATTGCTGTCCAGAGGACAGTTACCACGGGCACGTTGACCACAATCACGAGGCTTGGTGTGATGATGAAGAGCCTTATTACCCCCACCACGTTCTCGTGAACACCACTGACACCCATCTCTAGTTACCTGAATTTCCGCCTGACTGACATGCCCAAAGTAAACTGCCTGTTACTTTTTAACACAAAACCACCCAACAGAGGCATGTGTAATAACTAGGTAAGGTGGCTGCTGATTAGTGTCATTGCTAATCTCAAATGAAGGAAGGTACTGCCGAACTAGGTACTCTCGCATGTTGATACTCAACCCCAATTAGTACCAATAATTGACTTATACTAATTAACATCTCTCCATATACCCAACATTTCACTCTGGTTTAAAATGTATAACCCTTAATGAAATACCTGCCCTTGATGTGAATGGTGCATGAGTACAAACCCAACAACTACTTTGATTGACTACTGTGGCATAGTGTAGAGAGAGAGCTAGAAACTGATTGATGCCCAAGTGTCCCTCATCTTGCTGATGCATCTCTGTGTTAGAAATGGAAATACCACCCACATCTTGTATTAGGAGGAAACTCACAAGAAACCATCTTTAACTTGTCTATAAGACAATAATATTCAATCGTCCTATTGTCAAGGTAATCATTCACAAATTCCTTTAAAAATGACCAGCTCTTCCACACTGGTATCAGTCCCACATAGATAACTATTAAAAATGATGTTCTGACAGTCTGCCGGTAGTGAGGAATTCTTCTTCCGTTCCACTGGTTGCACTTCATCGTTGATCTTTTATCGTTTCAGGTACAGTCAAGGGATTTTGCTGCAGCCTCAGACGATAGATCCTCATAACCTGTAACGAAGGAAACAAAAAAGTGAAAGTAACATGTCCTTGTTTCAAGGGAAATTGATATTTCACAAAGATTTCCCTAAGTCAGCATGTCCCAATTTTCAGGAAAACATTGGCCATTTCATCTAGATATCCCTAGTATGATGACTGCGGTATACAACATAGTAAGATGATCAGAACCCGATAAGCTTCTATGCTTCTTCATCTGAGATTGGTCCTCAATTGCTAATCAGTCAACTCTTTATTCTCTAGGTTCTGCTTTGTCATCAAAATGGACAACCTTGCAATGAATGACATGTATCCATCGTGATTTTCCCTGAACGTTTACTTCTTACCTCATTATGAGCAAGACTTGATAAGGACCTTCCCATTTTGACCCTAATGTGTCTGTCACATATTTTCTTACCGTCACCCACTGTCCTGGCACGACATCATGTCCCCTCTCAGGGGTTATTCCCCATTAGAGAGTTGTATGCAATAGTTAAGCATTGTGTCACTCATAAAGTGAACGTCTGCTTTTCTCAAATCTAACGTGCCTGGTATCACATTGTCCACTGTAGTAACTACCCATGCTACCTTCCTCACACCCCCCTCCACAGTGCTTGAACCGTCTGTGTATGAGATAAACTCAGGGTTTTCCAACTAATTACTCTATAAACCGATCAGAGAGTGGATCCAAAGCAACTCACAACAGTCGTTTTCAAGTAATGTGCTATCTGTAGGATACATCATGCAAGCTGGATTACATGGTGTCTTTTCAACTACATATGCCCATGTCCCATAGATCTTTAATCACTACTTTAGTAGCGTTCATAGCGTCCTTGCTAATGGAATATTGTTTTGTGCAAGGTTTTGTGTGACAGTTTTTCACTGTCAAGCACAGTGATTCCATATACAAAGTTCCACACTCATTTTCCTTCGTAGTGCAAATAGCATGGTTCTGAACTATAGATTCAGCATCAACCTTCATTGGACCAATGGAAATTGATAATGGTTTGGTTTGTTTCATATCTGTCTTCCTCTTCCCCCCCAATCCCGTTGCTCTCATCTTCTTGCACGTGTAATGATGACATATATGTTTGCATAAGATATGGGCAATACAGTGACTTCAACACCCGTATCTATAAAAATAAATCTACTGCAAAGTTGTTAACCATCATGTTCGCATATATTCCATACGATTTCATATGTACACGAGCTGAGATTGGACATAAGAGGGAGTCTATTAGTTTACCTCCACATAATCAAGCAAACTCTGCTGCTTAGCCGGAGAACTATTGTGTCATTGGGGCTGTTGTCTTGATTGCATTTTCCCTTAGACAGACCCTTCTTCCCCTGGCCACTTCTCATAAAATCAAGTTTTTCCCCCCAACATTCTCGTTGCCAGTGACCAGAAATCCCGCAATAATGACATACACCAGATTTCTCTTTTACTGAACAAATAAAATCTTAAAAACCTGCACAACTCTGAGACACGTCTCATGGATGCTTAAAAGTTACTGTCTCGAGAGGTTTGTCTATACTCTCTTTTGGCTTAAGACATCGTTCGTCACTGCTGTCAGAATCAGTTGACTCAAAGACAAGCAGTGCTGACCAGTTGCTTGAAACCTGATCTGCCTTGCACAACTCAGTGTGATGATAGAGGGAACAGAGAGGCCACAGGTTGGGGTCATGTCTGACTTTTTCACCCATGTCTCCTCCTCTACTTTTAAATGGTTCTAGACAGTGAATTTAAAATCTCTTTCATGCTCACATCCGAAAGAGCTGTTCCATCCTTTTCCAGAGTGGTTTTCTCATTTAACAAGGACATTACATTAATGTCAAAAGTTGTATAATATACATGTAATATAATATCTCTATGTTATTATATTTATCCCCAAAATGTGTCTATATACAATATATATATATACATGTATATATATATATATATATATATATATATACAGTGCCTTGCGAAAGTATTCGGCCCCCTTGAACTTTGCGACCTTTTGCCACATTTCAGGCTTCAAACATAAAGATATAAAACTGTATTTTTTTGTGAAGAATCAACAACAAGTGGGACACAATCATGAAGTGGAACGACATTTATTGGATATTTCAAACTTTTTTAACAAATCAAAAACTGAAAAATTAGGCGTGCAAAATTATTCAGCCCCCTTAAGTTAATACTTTGTAGCACCACCTTTTGCTGCGATTACAGCTGTAAGTCGCTTGGGGTATGTCTCTATCAGTTTTGCACATCGAGAGACTGAAATGTTTTCCCATTCCTCCTTGCAAAACAGCTCGAGCTCAGTGAGGTTGGATGGAGAGCATTTGTGAACAGCAGTTTTCAGTTCTTTCCACAGATTCTCGATTGGATTCAGGTCTGGACTTTGACTTGGCCATTCTAACACCTGGATATGTTTATTTTTGAACTATTCCATTGTAGATTTTGCTTTATGTTTTGGATCATTGTCTTGTTGGAAGACAAATCTCCGTCCCAGTCTCAGGTCTTTTGCAGACTCCATCAGGTTTTCTTCCAGAATGGTCCTGTATTTGGCTCCATCCATCTTCCCATCAATTTTAACAATCTTCCCTGTCCCTGCTGAAGAAAAGCAGGCCCAAACCATGATGCTGCCACCACCATGTTTGACGGTGGGGATGGTGTGTTCAGCTGTGTTGCTTTTACGCCAAACATAACGTTTTGCATTGTTGCCAAAAAGTTCAATTTTGGTTTCATCTGACCAGAGCACCTTCTTCCACATGTTTGGTGTGTCTCCCAGGTGGCTTGTGGCAAACTTTAAACGACACTTTATGGATATCTTTAAGAAATGGCTTTCTTCTTGCCACTCTTCCATAAAGGCCAGATTTGTGCAATATACGACTGATTGTTGTCCTATGGACAGAGTCTCCCACCTCAGCTGTAGATCTCTGCAGTTCATCCAGAGTGATCATGGGCCTCTTGGCTGCATCTCTGATCAGTCTTCTCCTTGTATGAGCTGAAAGTTTAGAGGGACGGCCAGGTCTTGGTAGATTTGCAGTGGTCTGATACTCCTTCCATTTCAATATTATCGCTTGCACAGTGCTCCTTGGGATGTTTAAAGCTTGGGAAATCTTTTTGTATCCTAATCCGGCTTTAAAATTCTTCACAACAGTATCTCGGACCTGCCTGGTGTGTTCCTTGTTCTTCATGATGCTCTCTGCGCTTTTAACGGACCTCTGAGACTATCACAGTGCAGGTGCATTTATACGGAGACTTGATTACACACAGGTGGATTGTATTTATCATCATTAGTCATTTAGGTCAACATTGGATCATTCAGAGATCCTCACTGAACTTCTGGAGAGAGTTTGCTGCACTGAAAGTAAAGGGGCTGAATAATTTTGCACGCCCAATTTTTCAGTTTTTGATTTGTTAAAAAAGTTTGAAATATCCAATAAATGTCGTTCCACTTCATGATTGTGTCCCACTTGTTGTTGATTCTTCACAAAAAAAATACAGTTTTATATCTTTATGTTTGAAGCCTGAAATGTGGCAAAAGGTCGCAAAGTTCAAGGGGCCCGAATACTTTCGCAAGGCACTGTATAGAGAGAGAGAGAGAGAGAGAGAGAGAAAAGAGAGAAGGCTGTGCGCAACCCACTTTGGGGAGTCAACACTTATTCACTTATTATATATATATATTTATATAACCCCTTTTTAGGACTCAAACTTCTTCTAGAATACACATTGTTTCTGTAGGGCCTGGCTACCCATAACTTATGTTCAGCTCAAAAAGCTTGTTGAAGGCTTACATTAACCACACGTGTAAAAATTGCTACTCAACTAGTAATTCTCCTCTATACAACAAGAAGGTTTCACAAAAACAGAGGCCACAAACCTTTTGCTAGTGTAAGGACTCCAACCTTTTAATAGAGTAAGGACTAAACTCTAATAAAATAAAGGACTTGAACACTTATACATCACAGATGCATATCAATCATTGCATACACTATTTTAACCTGATTTGGTTCTTTTAAAATGATAATGGTCTAGACTCACCCAGCAATTCTGTTATCAATCAGGAGATTAAGTGTTGACTCCCCAAAGTGGGTTGCGATCAACACACAGTTGATACGTTTTTGTTGTTGTTGTTGTTCAGACCAATTCATCCGGGTCACGGCACCAAGTGTTAGCAATTTATGTAATTCTTCAATAACACAAACTCCAAAGCAAATCAGGGGGAGAAAAATTGGTTTATTCAGAGAGGACAAATCAAGATGTTATGCTGGGAGGAGAATGTTCAGATGTTCAGTCTCCCCTGGCCTCAGCTTTTCTCCACCGAACAAAGGAACAGGATGCCATTTATAACCCCCACCCTAGCCTGGGGTTGACCAATCAGAAGTCCTTTCAGCACAACTTGGACAATGGCCAAATAACAAGTATCCTGCCCCAGACAAATGACAGCGTGGCACATGTAGCACACGTCGCTCTGAGTTCAGGAGTGACATCCCACAGATTCTGAACAGATGTTGAACTGATACCCAACTCCTATTTACAATTCGCTATTGACTATTAGTTCTCTAGTACTCTCATCCTTTCAAACTCTGTGTTGTGCATTTATCTTCAACATATTCTTACATTTATGAGGATTGTTTGCTGTTATAAACGTTTAACTCGTAAAAAAATGGGCAGTAGGTTTCCAGGCAACACTTTACTTGGACAGTCCATCTGTAGATGCACTACAAACTATCAGTAGCATGTCAACTGCATGTCTGTTGACTTTCAACAAGTAAAGTGTCTGTAGTCCAACTACAGATGTTTAGCAAACTATTTGTAGACTATCAGTAGCATTTCAACAGCATATCTGTAGCCTGTCAGTAATATGTCAACAGCGTCCCCTCACTTGCACAAATGCCAAGCCCATCTATTGATGATCAACAAACAATTTGGAGTCTATCAGCAGCATATCAACTGCATATCAGTTACATCTTAACAGCATCTTTGTTGTCATTCTAGTAACTATCTATCCATATGCTTTGGGACTACACTCTTAGAAAAAAGGGTGCTCTCTAGAACCTAAAAGGGTTCTGCAGCTGTTGCCATAGGAGAACCATTTTAAGAACCCTTTTGGGTTCCAGGTAGAAGATGGAGGAAAAAGGAAACCGCACACTGCTCTTGGTAGTATCATTGATCTTTAATAAGCTTATGTATCGGCCTCACGGCCGTCTTCAGAGCTTTTGTGAGTTAAAAAAAATGTTGCACCCTTATGTAGACCTAGCCCCACCCACATCCATTCCATGCATCGAAAGGGGTTGGAGGCGAAGGAAAAACAAGTAAGTGCTACCAAATATATAACAATGTATTTCACAAATATTCAAATAAAGTGTGTAAATAAGACGTATTAAACACGTCTGTAAAACCACAATGAGGACATAGACCTACCGAGCAAGTTTTCATTAATCATTGGGTACATCGTACAAAAAACATCTTAAAAAATATCTTAAATAGGGGCATAATTCATGTTCAAATTCACTACATAACATACATAAGCATTTCATCATTAAGACCTTTACGGAAATAATGTCTGGAGGGTGAAAATCCCAAAACATTCTCTCATACTCAGAGTATTATTAATGTCACCTCCCCTGTCTGATATCTTAACTTTCTCTGTGCCACAAAATCTGAAGGTAGAAATGTCATGCTTTAGGTCATTAAAATGTACTGCGACTGGATAATCCCTGTCGTTTCTCCTGATTTAATTGTTATGTTCACTGCTTCTCTGTTTGAGAGAATGAGATGTTTTACCTACATAGCACAGCCCACATGGACATTTAATAATGTAAATAACATGGGTGGCGGAACACGTAATAACGTCATTTATTTGGAACCGTATGTGTGTGGGTGGCAGAAATATTCACTCTTCATCATATTGTTGCACTCTGCGCATCCTCTGCATTTATAGCTACCATTTGGAAGAGGGCATAAAAGGGCATTTCTTTTGTGGCTGGCAGTTTGCATGAACCAATTTATTGCTTAAATTGCGACCTCTCCTATACACAATAAGTGGTGGATTTTTAAATTCAGCCGGCAAAGCTGGGTCCAATGATAAAATATGCCAGTGTTTCTTGACCGCATCTCCCACTTTTCGCGAGTTCAAAGTGCATGTGGTTGTGAACATTACGGAGTGTTCTTTAGCTTTAGCGGGTATTTTTTGTAGCAGTTCATCTCGTGTTTTTCCCCAATACCAAATTAAGAGCTTCATCCACACATTGTGGCGAATAGCCTCTTCTTAGAAACCTAGTGCGCATCTCCGCTGCTTTTCCTAGATAATCCTCTGTGGAGTGGCATATAGGCGCACTCTGAAAAACTGGCTTCTTGGAAGTCCTCTTTTTAATGGCTCAGGATGGAAGCTGTCCCCCTGTATTAGAGTATTTCTGTCCGTTTCTTTTCTACACGGAGTTGTAAACAGGGTTCCATTTGATTTCTCAATCCACATATCGAGGTAATGAACACATTGAGTGTCACATTCAATAGTGAATTTGAGATTGGGGTCAATGTCATTGAGTAGTGCCATAAAGTCTGACAGTTCTTTTTCCATTCCTTCCCATGTTCAAAAAATGTTGTCAATATATCGATACCACTTCAGGACTTCATTAAAACTTCTTATGGCTGGGGGGCAGTATTGAGTAGCTTGGATGAATAAATTGCCCAAAGTAAACGGCCTGCTCCTCAATCTCAGTTGCTAATATATGCATATTATTATTGGATAGAAAACACTCTAAAGTTTCTAAAACTGTTTGAATGATGTTTGAATGATGTCTGTGAGTATAACAGAACTCACATGGCAGGCAAAATCCTGAGGAGAAATTAAGACAGGAAGTGAGAAATCTGAGCTTTGTATGTATTCACCAGAGTCCCCAATGAAATCCCCTTGAGATATTAATGATGTTGCACTGCCTCGGGGTTCCACTAGATGTCAACCATCATTAGAAATTGTAATGACACTTCTATGGTTATTTGGGAGTGAATGATAGCAGAATGCATCAGGTGTCTATCAAGCAGCCATTTTCTGATCACGCTTATTCCTCGTGGTATTTACTTGCGTTCCATTGCTCATGAAGACATTTCTCATGTAATTTCTTGTTTATGTTGATGTCGACATGACGGCTATTGTGACAAATTTTTACGAGCGCCGTCTTAGATTATTGCCTGGCTGGCTTATTCCGTAAAGTTTTTTTGAAATCAGACACAGTGGTTGCATTAAGGAGAGGTATATCTATAATTCCATATAACTTGTATTATCATCTACATTTACGATGAGTTTTTCTGTTGAATGATGTGGCTATGCAAAATCACTGGATGTTTTTGGAACTTGTGAATGTTTTGAAAATGGCGCCCTACACTTTGACTGGCTGTTGTCATATCGCTCCCGTTAACGGGATTGCAGCCATAAGAAGTTCAAAAATTGATTTTCGTTTTCATTATTAACAAAACGTTCTTCAAAAAGACCCGCATAAAGGTTAGCATAGTTCGGAGCGAATGTGGAGCCCATCAATGTTCCATTCGTTTGGAGGTAGTATTCATAATCAAACCTGAAATAGTTATACGTCAAAACATTTTCAGCTAGCTCTAGAATAACGTTTGTTGGTGGATAGTCGTTAGTATCTCTGTCTCCCAAATAGTGAGCTTGGGCTGCCATGCTTAAGTTTAATCTTGCAAAAGAATTTAAACAGATCTACTTTCATATCAAATGGTTTATCTGTACATGTAGGAACAATAGAGAGGCCCTTAGATTATTTTTTGGAGAGGTGTTCCTGTTCCCCCTCTTCGACCGCTTGCCTCTCCTACATCGTTTATTTTCTTTCGTGGAGCCTTGTGTTCCTTCTGGACAAAAAAAAATTACTGTGTACGAATGTTAGCTGGAGTCGCTGTCCGTAGGGAATTCACTCTCAGTGGATGCCTCTGTATCCAAGTTTCCATGTCCTCCCGCTTCTGCGTATCTGCGTCCTCTGATCAGTGATGCGTCCCTACGTCGGCCTCTCCATGCTCCTGTCCTTGGGCCTTCCCATGCGTACACCTGGTTGAGCTGTATATTTCTTGATCTTTGTTGTTTGTAGAAAGTCTCTGTATTTCCCAATGGACTGATTGATCGTGTCGTCTATGGCTGTAAAATCTGGACCTGGAATCTCCTTCATTCCAACCTCATGTTCGCTAATCTTAACTTCAACTTCTTTTACTTCCTTTGCCACATTTTCAACGATTAATAGCACTAAATCTAAAGAACATTTGTTGAGGATTTCACCCCATTTCTGGACTAAAGTTTTGTATTTTTTCCCTACTTTAGGCTCCTACTGTATTCTCAGTCCTCTTAACCAATACTCGCTAAGAGTGGTGCCATGCACGAACAAACAAGTTTCTTTCTCTCGGAATCTCTGGAGTTGGATTTTAAGTTTGACAGTCGAGTGCGGAACTGGGTTGTCCATGTTGGAGGCAGGGAAAATAATCTTGTTGGCATCTTCTTGTGTGAATGAAAGGGTACTCGCACAATGCATGGTAAGTGAGTTGATCTCTCGTAGCGGATCCATTGTATACTTGGTACGTCTTTTTCTTCTTGTGTATACTTACAAGATTTCAGAGTGCAGAGTGAAAAACAGTCATTCAAAATTCAAAAAGGCACTCGCACATCTGAGCAAACTTTTTTGCAGGTGCATGGTAACAGTTGAACAAGATGAAGGAAAAAGGAAACCGCACACTGCTCTTGATAGTATCACTGATCTTTAATAAGCTTACGTATCGGCCTCACGGTCTTTGTCAGAGCTTTTGTGATTTTTTTTTTTTTTTGCACCTTTATGTAGACCTAGCCCCACCCGCATCGAAAGGGGTTGGAGGCGAACGAAAAAACAATAAGTGCTACCAAATGTAACAACATGCATTTCATAAATATTCAAATATAGTGTGTAAATAAGACGTAATTAAACACGTCTGTAAAACCACAATGAGGACAGACTCCAAATTGCTCGGTAGGTCTATTAGCAGCATATCAACTCATATCAGTTAAATCTTAAAACTTCTTAGAACTACCCCTCCCGGATCCGGGAGAATTGTCAACAACTACACTAATTAGCATAGTGCAACAGACAAAAGATCTTACAAGAAAATATTCATATTCATGAAATCACAGGTGAAATATAGTGAAACACAGCTTAGCCTTTTGTTAATCACCCTGTCATCTCAGATTTTGAAATTATGCTTTACAGCCAAAGCAAGACAAGCGTTTGTGTAAGTTTATCAATAGCCTAGCATAGCATTATGTCCAGCTAGCAGCAGGTAACTTGGTCACAAAAATCAGAAAAGCAATCAAATTAAATCGTTTACCTTTGATGAGCTTCGGATGTTTTCACTCACAAGACTCCCAGTTAGACAGCAAATGTTCCTTTTGTTCCATAAAGATTATTTTTATAGCCGAAATACCTTTGTTCTTCACGTTTTGTTGAGAAATCCACCGGAAATTGCGGTCACGACAACGGCGAAAAATATTCCAAATTAGATCCATAATATCGACAGAAACATGGCAAACATTTTTTATAATCAATCCTCAAGGTGTTTTTTCAAATATCTATTAGATAATATATCAACCGGGACAATTGGCTTCTTAGTAGAAGCGAGAGAAACAATGGCCACCTTTGTCTAGTATGCACAAATCACTCTGAGAGCCACCATCTGACCACTGACGCAATGTTGTCGTTCACGCTCATTTTTCAAAATAAAAGCCTGAAACTATGTCTTGTGACTGTAGACACATTAGGTAATCCATAGAAAAATGAATCTGGTTGATATCCCTTTCAATGCTCAATAGGGAGGCATAGGAACGCAGAGGCTTCAAAATAAGAGTCCCTTCCCGATTGGATTTTTCTCAGGCTTTCGACTGCAATATCAGTTCTGTTATACTCGCAGACAATATTTTTACAGTTTTGGAAACTTTAGAGTGTTTTCTACCCTAAGCTGTCAATTATATGCATATTCTATTATCTTGTCCTGAGAAATAGCCTGTTTACTTTGGGAACGTTATTTTTCCAAAAATGAAAAGAGTGCCCCCTAGTTTCAAGAGGTTTTTAACAGGGAAATCATAATGAGTAATAGGAAAAACCTGAGTGTCATTAATGTCTCTAGGACAGTCTCTGCCACCCTCTGGTGACAGGTGGAACCATGACAGTACCTCACCTTGCCCAAAGCAAGTCCTCATAACAGCGACCGGCTGGGTTGCTCACACCTCTGCCCATCCCCAGCCGGTCGATGTTATGAGGACTTGCTTTGGGCACAGGTGTAACAGGCCGCAATAAAGGATCTCACATCCTCAATCATGTTGGGACACCAGGATTTCAGTGTCCGATTAACCCCTGGATGCCCAGTTAATTTAGAGGAGTGTCCCCATTGTATCACTCGAGAATGGGATGATTGAGGAACATGAAGTCTGTTAGTATTTCACTGATTTGTCCATGAGTCCCTGAGGATACGCTCAATCAGGTAATTCCTGGTGGGCAGATACATTTGCCCAGCAATCCACTGTTATGATTGTTTAGGGTAAACAATGTTGTAACTTGGCGTGCCAGAAACATGAAAAGTGAAGAACAAAAACCAGTGAATACAATATTGGTTTCCTGCTTTGCACTCAGGTTAGATGCAAATGATCAGATACAGTTGAAGTCGGACGTTTACATACACCTAGCTTGGACTTGTTTTTCAGCCACCACAAATGTCTTGTTAAAGCTATAGTTTTGGCAAGTCAGTTTGAACTTTTACTTTGTGCATGACAAGTAATTTGTCCAACAATTGGTTACAGACAGATTATTTCATTTATAATTCACAGCATCACAATTCCAGTGGGTCAGAAGTTTGCATGCACTAAGTTGACTGTGCCTTTAATAAACAGCTTGGAAAATAACAGAAAATCATGTCATGGCTTTATAAGCACGGTTGTGGCAGCATCATGTTTTGAGGGTACTTTGCTGCAGAAGGGACTGAACTGAAAAAGCGTGTACGAGCAAGGAGGCCTACAAACCTGACTCAGTTACACCAGCTCTGTCCGGACGAATGGGCCACAATTCACCTTATTCAACTTATTGTGGGAAGCTTGTGGAAGGCTACCCGAAACGTTTGACCCAAGTTAAACAATTTAAAGGAAATGCTACCAAATACTAATTGAGTATGTAAACTTCTGACCCACTTTGAATGTGATGAAAGAAATACAAGCTGAAATCAATCATTCCCTCTACTATTATTCTGACATTTCACATTCTTAAAATAAAGTGGTGATCCTAACTGACCTAAAACAGGGAATTTTTACTAGGATTAAATGTCAGGAATTGTGAAAAACTGAATGTATTTGGCTAAGGTGTATGTTAACTTCCAACTGTAAGTGTAGTGAAGTTAGTCAGGCCCCACACGCCACAGAGAAAAAACGAGGCCTCTGAAACAATTGAAAGGGTGCACCATCCCCCAAAGAAACCCTACACTTTCAACAAATCAACAAAAACTATCCAGCAGGGGTAATTACCTATCCTTTTGTAAGAATAGATCTCTCAGGAAAGGCCAATTGTATTTATATTTTTTTTATTTCACTTTTATTTAACCAGATAAGCCAGTTGAGAACAAGTTCTCATTTACAACTGCGACCTGACCAAGATATAGCAAGGCAGTGCGACACAAACAACACAGAGTTACACATGGGATAAACAAACGTACAGTCAATAACACAATAGAAAATCAATATATAGTGTGTGCAAATGTAGTAATATTAGGGAGGTAAGGCAATAAATAGGCCTTTAATTTAGCAATTAAACACTGGAGAGATAGATGTGCAGAAGATTAATTTGCAAGTAGAGATACTGGGGTGCAAAGGACAAAAAAAATAACAATATGGGGATGAGGTAGTTGGCTGGACTATTTACAGATGGGCTGTGTATAGGTGCAATGATTGGTAAGCTGCTCTGACAGCTGATGCTTAGAGTTAGTGAGGGAGATATAAGACTCCAGCTTCAGTGATTTTTGCAATTCGTTCCAGTCATTGGCAGCAGAGTACTGGAAGGAAAGACGGCCCAAATTTGGAGTTGGCTTTGGGGATGACCCGTGAAATATACCTGCTGGAGCGCATGGGTGTTTCTATGGTGACCAGTGAGCTGAGATAAGGCGGGGCTTTACCTAGCAAAGACTTATAGATGACCTGGAGCCAGTGGGTTTGGCGATGAATATGAAGCGAGGGCCTGCCAACGAGAGTGGTGGGTAATGTATGGGGCTTTGGTGACAAAACAGATGGCACTGTGATAGACTACATCCAATTTGCTGAGTAGAGTGTTGGAGGCTATTTTGTAACGGACATCGCCAAAGTCAAGGATCGGTAGGATAGTCAGTTTTACGAGGGTATGTTTGGCAGCATGAGTGAAGGATGCTTTGCTGCGAATTAGGAAGCCGACTCCAGATTTAATTATGGATTGGAGATGCTTAATGTGAGTCTGGAAGGACTCTAGGTATTTGTAGTTGTACACGTTTTCTAAGTGGGCGGGTGTGGGCAGCAATCGGTTGAAGAGCATGCATTTAGTTTTACTTTCTTTTAAGAGCAGTTGGAGGCCATCGAATGAGTGTTGTATGGCATTGAAGCTCGTCTGGAGGTTTGTTAACACAGTGTCCAAAGAAGGGCCAGAAGTATACAGAATGGTGTTGTCTGCATAGAGGTGGATCAGAGGATCACCAGCAGCAAGAGTGACATCATTGATGTATACAGAGAAAAGAGTCGGCTCGAGAATTGAACCCTGTGGCACCCCCATAGAGACTGCCAGAGGTCCGGAAAACAGGCCCTCTGATTTGACACACTGAACTCTATCTGAGAAGAGGTTGGTGAACCAGGCGAGGCAGTCATTTGAGAAACCAAGACTGTTGAGTCTGCCGATAAGAATGCGTTGATTTACAAAGTCGAAAGCATTGGTCAGGTTGATTAAGATGGCTGCACAGTATTGTCCTTTATCGATGGCAGTTATGATATCATTTAGGATCTTGAGCGTGGCTGAGGTGCACCCATTACCAGCTGGGAAACCGGATTGCATAACGGAGAAGGTACAGTGGGATTCGAAATGGTCAGTGATCTGTTTGTTAAAAGCTAGCCTTTGCTTTCCTAACTGCCTGTGTATATTGGTTCCTAACTTCCCTGAAAAGTTGAATATCGTGGGTGTCACGGTGAGTGAATGAGGACCCAAAAGCGAATTAACTTAACAGAGCTTCTTTAATAACCAAACATAGGTAGGTTCAGATAGACCGGCAGATTCCGACAGGACAGGACAAGGTTACAGCAAACATGACGATAGTCTGGTTCAGGCATGAAACACAACAAACAAGAATCCGACAAAGACAGGAGCAGAAACAGAGAGAGATATAGGGACCTAATCAGAGGGAAAAAGGGAACAGGTGGGAAACGGGGTGAATGGGTAGTTAGGAGGAGACAAGGAACAGCTGGGGGAAAGCGGGGGAGAAAAGGTAACCTAATACGACCAGCAGAGGGAGACAGGGTGAAAGGAAAGGACAGAAAGACACAACATGACAATACATGACAGTACCCCCCCACTCACCGAGCGCCTCCTGGCGCACTCGAGGAGGAAACCTGGCGGCAACGGAGGAAATCCTCGATCAGCGCACGGTCCAGCACGTCCCGAGAGGGAACCCAACTCCTCTCCTCCAATCTACGAGGTACTGGTGACCACGGCCCCGAGGACGCATGTCCAAAATCCTGCGGACCCTGTAGATGGGTGCGCCCTCGACAAGGATGGGGGGGGGGGGGGGGAGACGAGCGGGGGCGCGAAGAACGGGCTTGATACAGGAGACATGGAAGACCGGGTGGACGCGACGAAGGTATCGCGGAAGAAGAAGTCGAACTGCGACAGGATTAATGACCCGAGAAATACGGAACGGACCAATGAACCGCGGGGTCAACTTGCGAGAAGCCGTCTTAAGGGGAAGGTTCTGAGTGGAGAGCCAAACTCTCTGACCGCGACAATATCTAGGACTCTTAGTTCTACGCTTATTAGCAGCCCTCACAGTCTGCGTCCTATAACGGCAGACGAAGGAAGCGAGTTGTGGGCGTATTCTGCCCAGGGGAGCTGTTCTGACCAAGACGCAGGGTTGCGAAAAGAAAGACTGCGTAAGATGCGACCAATAGTCTGATTGGCCCGTTCTGCTTGACCGTTAGACTGGGGGTGAAAGCCGGAAGAGAGACTGACGGAAGCCCCAATCAAACGGCAAAACTCCCTCCAAAATTGAGACGTGAATTGCGGACCTCTGTCCGAAACGACGTCTGACAGAAGGCCATGAATTCTGAAAACATTCTCGATGATGATTTGTGCCGTCTCTTTAGCAGAAGGAAGCTTAGCAAGGGGAATGAAATGAGCCGCCTTAGAGAACCTATCGACAACCGTAAGAATAACAGTCTTCCCCGCTGACGAAGGCAGTCCGGTGACAAAATCTAAGGCGATGTGAGACCACGGTCGAGAGGGAATGGGAAGCGGCCTGAGACGGCCGGCAGGAGGAGAGTACCGGACTTAGTCTGCGCGCAGACCGAACAAGCAGCCACGAAACGACGCGTGTCATGCTCCCGGGTGGGCCACCAAAAACGCTGGCGAATGGAAGCAAGCGTACCCCGAACGCCAGGGTGGCCGGCTAACTTGGCAGAGTGAGCCCACTGAAGAACGGCCAGACGAGTAGGAACGGGAACGAAAAGAAGGTTCCTAGGACAAGCGCGCGGCGACAGAGTGTGAGTAAGCGCTTGCTTTACCTGCCTCTCAATTCCCCAGACAGTCAACCCGACGACACGCCCCTCAGGGAGAATCCCCTCGGGGTCAGTGGAGGCTACTGAAGAACTGAAGAGACGAGATAAAGCATCAGGCTTGGTGTTCTTAGAGCCTGGACGATAAGAAATCACGAACTCGAAACGAGCGAAAAACAGCGCCCAACGCGCCTGACGCGCATTAAGTCGTTTGGCAGAACGGATGTACTCAAGGTTCCTATGGTCAGTCCAAACGACAAAAGGAACGGTCGCGCCCTCCAACCACTGTCGCCATTCGCCTAGGGCTAACCGGATGGCGAGCAGTTCGCGGTTTCCCACATCATAGTTACGTTCCGACGGCGACAGGCGATGAGAAAAATACGCGCATGGGTGGACCTTGTCGTCAGAGAGGGAGCGCTGAGAAAGAATGGCTCCCACGCCCACCTCTGACGCGTCAACCTCGACAACGAACTGTCTAGAGACGTCAGGTGTAACAAGGATAGGAGCGGATGTAAAACGATTCTTGAGGAGATCAAAAGCTCCCTGGGCGGAAACGGACCACTTAAAGCACGTCTTGACAGAAGTAAGGGCTGTGAGAGGAGCTGCCACCTGACCGAAATTACGGATGAAACGACGATAGAAGTTCGCGAAGCCGAGAAAGCGCTGCAGCTCGATGCGTGACTTAGGGGCGGGCCAATCAATGACAGCTTGGACCTTAGCGGGATCCATCTTAATGCCTTCAGCGGAAATAACAGAACCGAGAAATGTGACGGAGGAGGCATGAAAAGTGCACTTCTCAGCCTTCACAAAAAGACAATTCTCTAAAAGGCGCTGGAGGACACGTCGAACGTGCTGAACATGAATCTGGAGTGACGGTGAAAAAATCAGGATATCGTCAAGGTAAACGAAAACAAAGATGTTCAGCATGTCTCTCAGGACATCATTGACTAATGCCTGAAAGACAGCTGGAGCGTTAGCGAGGCCGAAAGGAAGAACCCGGTATTCAAAGTGCCCTAACGGAGTGTTAAACGCCGTCTTCCACTCGTCCCCCTCCCTGATGCGCACGAGATGGTAAGCGTTACGAAGGTCCAACTTAGTGAAAAACCTGGCTCCCTGCAGGATCTCGAAGGCTGAAGACATAAGAGGAAGCGGATAACGATTCTTCACTGTTATGTCATTCAGCCCTCGATAATCTATGCAGGGGCGCAGAGACCCGTCCTTCTTCTTGACAAAAAAAACCCCCGCTCCGGCGGGAGAGGAGGAGGGGACTATGGTACCGGCGTCAAGAGCTACAGACAAATAATCCTCGAGAGCCTTACGTTCGGGAGCCGACAGAGAGTATAGTCTACCCCGGGGGGGAGTGGTTCCCGGAAGGAGATCAATACTACAATCATACGACCGGTGTGGAGGAAGAGAGGTGGCCCTGGACCGACTGAACACCGTGCGCAGATCGTGATATTCCTCCGGCACCCCTGTCAAATCACCAGGCTCCTCCTGTGAAGAAGAGACAGAGGAAACAGGAGGGATAGCAGACATTAAACATTTCACATGACAAGAGACGTTCCAGGAGAGGATAGAATTACTAGACCAATTAATGGAAGGATTATGACAAACTAGCCAGGGATGGCCCAAAACAACAGGTGTAAAAGGTGAACGAAAAATTTGTAAAAAAATGGTTTCGCTATGATTACCAGAAACAGTGAGGGTTAAAGGTAGCGTCTCACGCTGAATCCTGGGGAGAGGACTACCATCCAGGGCGAACAAGGCCGTGGATGTTCCCGAGCCCAGGTCTCGTCCATAAAACAGCCCTCCGCCCCAGAGTCTATTAAGGCACTGCAGGAAGCTGACGAACCGGTCCAGCGTAGATGGACCGACAAGGTAGTGCAGGATCTTGAAGGAGAGACAGGAGTAGTAGCGCTCACCAGTAGCCCTCCGCTTACTGATGAGCTCTGGCTTTTACTGGACATGAAGTGACAAAATGACCAGCAGAACCGCAATAGAGACAGAGGCGGTTGGTGATTCTCCGTTCCCTCTCCTTAGTCGAGATGCGGATACCTCCCAGCTGCATAGGCTCAGCTCCCGAGCCGGCAGAGGAAGATGGTAGTGATGCGGAGAGGGGGGCAACGGAGAGCGCGAGCTCCTTTCCACGAGCTCGGTGACGAAGATCAACCCGTCGCTCAATGCGAATAGCGAGTTCAATCAAGGAATCCACGCTGGAAGGAACCTCCCGGGAGAGAATCTCATCCTTTACCTCTGCGCGGAGACCCTCCAGAAGACGAGCGAGCAAGGCCGGCTCGTTCCAGCCACTGGAGGCAGCAAGAGTGCGAAACTCAATAGAGTAGTCAGTTATGGATCGATTGCCTTGACATAGGGAAGACAGGGCCCTGGAAGCCTCCTCCCCAAAAACAGATCGATCAAAAACCCGTATCATCTCCTCCTTAAAGTCCTGATACTGGTTAGTACACTCAGCCCTTGCCTCCCAGATTGCCGTGCCCCACTCACGAGCCCGTCCAGTAAGGAGAGATATGACGTAGGCGACACGAGCAGTGCTCCTGGCGTAAGTGTTGGGCTGGAGAGAAAACACCATATCACACTGGGTGAGGAACGAGCGGCATTCAGTGGGCTCCCCAGAGTAACACGGCGGGTTATTGATTCTGGGCTCCGGAGATTCGAAAGCCCTGGAAGTGGCCGGTGGATCGAGGCGGAGATGGTGAACCTGTTCTGTGAGGTTGGAGACTTGGGTGGCCAGGGTCTCAACGGCATGTCGAGCAGCAGACAATTCCTGCTCGTGTCTGCCTAGCATCGCTCCCTGGATCTCGACGGCTGAGTGGAGAGGATCCGAAGTCGCTGGGTCCATTCTTGGTCGGATTCTTCTGTCACGGTGAGTGAATGAGGACCCAAAAGCGAATTAACTTAACAGAGCTTCTTTAATAACCAAACATAGGTAGGTTCAGATAGACCGGCAGATTCCGACAGGACAGGACAAGGTTACAGCAAACATGACGATAGTCTGGTTCAGGCATGAAACACAACAAACAAGAATCCGACAAAGACAGGAGCAGAAACAGAGAGAGATATAGGGACCTAATCAGAGGGAAAAAGGGAACAGGTGGGAAACGGGGTGAATGGGTAGTTAGGAGGAGACAAGGAACAGCTGGGGGAAAGCGGGGGAGAAAAGGTAACCTAATACGACCAGCAGAGGGAGACAGGGTGAAAGGAAAGGACAGAAAGACACAACATGACAATACATGACAGTGGGGGCTATTCGATGCTAATGCAGTACGCCACAGGATGGTTTTGTGCTGGTCAAGGGCAGTCGAGTCTGGAGTGAACCAAGGGCTATATCTGTTCTTAGTTCTACATTTTTTGAATGGGGCATGCTTATTTAAGATGGTGAGGAAAGTACTTTTAAAGAATAACCAGGCATCCTCTACTAACGAAATGAGGTCAATATTGTTCCAGGATACCCGGGCCAGGTCGATTAGAAAGGCTTGCTTGCTGAAGTGTTTTAGGGAGCGTTTGACAGTGATGAGGGGTGATCGTTTGACTGTGGATCCATTACGGACGCAGCCAATGAGGCAGTGAGCGCTGAGATCCTGGTTGAAGACAGCAGAAGTGTATTTCGAGGGCAGGTTGGTCAGGATGATATCTATTAGGGTGCCCGTGTTTACGGATTTAGGGTTGTAACTGGTAGGTTCCTTGATCATTTGTGTGAGATTGATGGTATAGCTTAGATTGTAGGATGGCCGTGGTGTCAAGCATATCCCAGTTTAGGTCACCTAAAAGTACAAACTCTGAAGATAAATGGGGGGCAAATCATTCACATATGGTGTACAGGGCACAGCTGGGGTCTGAGGGGGGTCTATAACAAGCTTTTTTTTTTTTTTAAGTAGAAGCTCAAACTGTTTGGGCACAGACCTGGATAGCATGATATAACTCTGCAGGCTATCTCTGCAGTAGATTGCAACTCCACCCCCTTTAGCAGTTCTATCTTGACGGAATATGTTGTAGTTGCCAGGATTCAGACACGGCTAGGACATCAGGGTTGGCGGAGTGTGCTACAGCAGTGAATGATTGCATTACCATCCCAATGACAAAACAAAGTGCTAAAGTGTATATCAGAACATTGATGTCATAGTGTCAGTAGTTACCAGCAATGTTTGAGGCTTGTTCTCTATTCTGGTTATGATTCTCATTGTGGTCCAAAACTGTCAACTGGGTATGGGCTTTCATGCTGTAGTCTGGAGTGGAGCCGCTTTTGACAGTATTTCAACATGGAACTGTGAAATACATCAAGCGTTATTGGTAAAACATAACAAAAGACAAGAGAGACAATCTTAGATGGAGCATTGATTAACATAGCATGTATCTATTTGTTACCTGTCGTGCCTAAGTCATTTGCTTGTGAACAGTTCTGTGTGTGTTTCATTTGATATACACTACCGGTCAAAACTTACACCTACTCATTCAGGGTTTTTTCTTTATTTTTACATTGTAGAATAATAGTGAAGACATCAAAACTATGAAATAAGACACATGAAATAACACATTGTTAAAGTTCATTTGTGGAATTTCTTTCCTTCTTAATGTATTTGAGCCAATCAGTTGTGATGTGACAAGTTAAAATACCAAGTCCATATTATGGCAAGAACAGCTCAAATAAGTAAAGAGAAACGAAAGTCCATCATTACTTTAAGACATGAAGGTCAGTCAATTTGGAAAATTTCAAGAACTTTGAACGTGTCTTCAAAGTGGTTTGCAGTCGCAAAAACCATCAAGCGCTATGATGTAACTCTCAAGAGGACTGCCACAGGACTGGAAGACCCAGAGTTACCTCTACTGCAGAAGATAAGTTCATTAGAGTTACCAGACTCAGAAATTGCAGCCCAAATAAATGCTTCAGTGAGTTCAAGTAACAGACACATCTCAACATCAACTGTTCAGAGGAGACTGTGTGAAGCAGACCTTCATGGTCGAATTGCTGCAAAGAAACCACTACTAAAGGACACCAATAAGAAGATACTTGCTTGGGCCAAGAAACACAACATTAGACCAGTGGAAATTTGTCCTTTGGTCTGGAGGAGGAGGCATGGAGGAGGAGGAGTGATGGTGTCTTGGTGCTTTGCTGGTGACACTGATTTATTTAGAATTCAAGGCTCACTAAACCAACAATCTGCAGCGATACACTTAGTGGGACTATCATATGTGTGAACTCCTGAGGACTGTTGGAAAAGCATTCCAGCTGAAGCTGGTTGAGAGAATTCATCAAGGCAAAGGGTGGCTATTTGAAGAATCTCAAATTTAAAATATATTTTGATTTGTTTAACAGTTTTGGTTATTACATGATTCCACAGGTGAAATTTCATAATTTTGACGTCTTCGCTATTATTCTACAATGTAGAAAATAGTAAAATAAAGAAAAACCTTTGAATGAGTAGGTGTTCTTAAACTTTTGACCGGTAGTGTACATGCAAATTCAATAGGGAACACACCTGTGTGCTTGAACAGTGCCATCTGATCAAGATCATTCTGCAGGTGTTAGTCCATGACCAGGGAGTACAGGGCTTTGTAGGTTGGTGAATCTTCCTGTAGTTACCTCTTCTTCCTCTGCTGGTCTTCTGTTAGCACTCCCTGGTAACAGTGGTGTTCCACTCAGTCCTCTTCCCAGCGATGGACCCCACAGACGTGATGGAGCATTGACCTGAACCTGCACTTCAACTCCTGAAAATGACATTTGATCAAAAACAGGCATGAGTTCAACAGACAAGCATTGTTGATATCTGCACACTGTTCTGGGAAATGGAGATTTGAAAGAGCGGGGGCTGTCAGGGTGAGTAGATTGTTGGCTCCTGAAAGACAGGGCAGATTTATGGCCCTAGACCTCTTGGCACCAATGTGGGATGGTGATACTGTCACAAACACTTCAAAGTGGTTTGAGACCAGCTGAGGGGAGTGAGACATGAGTGGGGTTGTTTTTCTACAGTTACACTATTGATTTATGTATTTACCTCCTTATCTTCTCCACGTGAGCTACAACTCCACCACAGATGATTGCAGATACTCTTCACGCACAGCATGAGGTCAAATAACATTAACATTCATTTTATTTGTCACATGCTTTGTAAACAACAGGTGTAGACTAACAGAGAAATGCTTACTTATGGGCCCTTCCAAAAATGCAGTGAAAAAAATACAAAAAAATAACACTAGGTGTAAATACACAATGAGTAATGATAATTTGGCTGTATATGCTGGTTACCAGTACCGAGTCGATGTGCAGGAGTGCGAGGTAATCGAGGTGCAGGGGTACAAGGTAATAGGCTCTATGCATTATACTACCTCCCACATTCTATTTTACTTTCTACCTGGGCGCTGAATTCCAGAGCGATAACCGCTATTGTTTTTAATCATTAGCTTACTAGCTATCTAACTGCCGTCGATGCGCATCGATGCATTTCTGACTGAAATTGTTCACAATGACTACGTTTAAATTAGAGCCCCGCGAAGGAGGTGCTAATGAACATTGTTCAGTGCCTCTGTGTTCAGTTTCTTCTAAATGTAATGGTATTGTGAGTTTCCATAGTTTCCCGGATCGATGTAGAGCTCAGTAAAAGGTGGTTGGTGGCAGTACGTCATGACAACAGCTACAATAGCAGCTAGGTCATGTCTAGTGCTACTTGATGCTTAGAGAAGATGGGCAATAATAGTAATGAGCTTTTTTGGTATTCAAATACTCTGTGTCTGTCTTTAGATTTGCAAGCTACACCCACCTGATGGCCTTCTGGCACTTGATTGAGCGGGCAGCAGAGACCAAGTTTATAAGAGTCACAAGCACCAATCCATCTGAAAGTGTTCATCGTAGAAACCCAGTAAGGGACAACTTCATTAAATACAGTACTTAATATATATTATTTAATCTATACTGTAATTGTTAAACATTATTAACTTTTTGTGCTATGGACCGAATGTAAGGACTATATATTGTTCTAAAACGGTTTTCTTTATGTTCAGACACTGCCATCAATCAACGCGTTCTTCTGGTTTATGACTCACCTGTCGCTGGGTCTGAAGCAGAAGGATTTGCCCCATCGGTTCAGCATCCACCAAATGAGAGTGAGCTGGATTATCCAGGGTAACCACTAACCACTAGGCAGGGTAGCCTAGTGGTTAGAGCGGCAAGTTCAAACCCCCGAGCTGACAAGGTACAAATCTGTTGTTCTGCCCCTGAACAGGCAGTTAACCCACTGTTCCTAGGCCGTCATTGAAAATAAAAATGTTCTTAACTGACTTGCCTAGTTAAATAAAGGTAAAATAAAAATGAAAAAATCTCCTAGGCCAACTTCCTCTGTCTGCTTGGATCAGCACGGATATGGAAACCATCAAAGCCCACCTGCTACCTGAGTTCAAGGACTATCCAGACACCCAAGTAGTGATTGACTGAACTCCGCTGCCAGACACCATCTTCACTACTACTGAGTTGTTTTCTTCCTATTAGTCACACTGCACCTTTAAGAGCATGTTGGGAATGTCACTGTGCTGGATCTGTGAGTGACAAGGAGATCTTCAAGCTGTTTGACGCAGTCATCCCCCTGACCATCTCAGAGGCAGCATCAACCAATTATTTGCAGTGGCGTGCCTGTTGGTCAACTATCAAAACGGACCTTTGGTCAGAGCATGGGCCAATCCAGTGTCCATGTACATGTGTTTATTTGCTAGCAGCAAAATAATAATTTGTTTATCTATGACATGTATAAATAATTTGTGTTGTAGTCAATATCAGTTTGTGTGGATCTTGTATTGGCTTTAATTAGGCAATGAGTTTAAGGGTGGGGAAAATAAATCAAGTAAACACAGAACAGCCAGAATGCAAGTTTGAATACAATGTTAGAGATGTGTAATTGATTAACTTAACTGTTGAACATTTGCTGAAATATTTCTGTTGTTTTCTTCACAAGAACATCGATGCTTATTTTTCATGATACCACTTAACTTGGCACCCATGCAGGGGATCCATTCAGGTGCGAGATAGACACTTCTGTAAGTACTGGTAAAAAATAAAAGTGGTCAACCTTCGCTCTTATAGTTTTTAAAACCTGTAGATCTATATATATACAGTATATATATATATATATATATATATATATATATATATATATATATATATATATATATATATATATATATATATATATCCTTGCAACTATGCACAGATGACAAAGAAGTTAACATTCTTCAGTGTGCAGTACTCCTGTACAGCCACTGGCTCCATGGCTAGCCTCCTCTTCATCTCCTTGGTCTGCATACCAGGCATGTATCCATTGAGTGCTTTGTAGCGAGAACTTCTGCAAAACATTTTAAAACATTAACATCAGGTTGGAGAGATTACTATGACAAAGACTCATGTAACTTTTCCAGAAACAGCACAAACCCGAAAGTTCAAATAAAATGGATTACAATATACAGATTTTTATATATATCCCCCCAGTCTTTGTCCCAAACATTTGCCATTACATCGTAAAGACTCTACTGTTTAGGTTTATCATCTGGAAAAAAAAATTTTTAAAGCACCAGAAAATGTTTTCTAAAATGTTTCCATTCTAGGAACCTCCATCGTACCTTATTCCATCAGCACACGAGTTGGTAGGTTTACGGAACTCTAGCCCATCAACCAGACCTGGCTTCATACCCTAATTAACAATGATTTACTGTTACATAGGCTGAATACTTTTCAGGTGCATTTTTTTATGGATATTGATAGACAAGTGTTCTTGGCTTGTGCCAGCGCTGTTCTGTGTCTGTGCAGCTGTGAACTGGTGGTGCAGCAGGAATGTTTAGTTGAGAGTAGTGCGCTGTCTGGTAAAGAAGGGCCACCAGATGATTGAACATAGAACTTCCTGCAACACAGGAGCAGTGGCTTTTGACCACTATCACTGGTACGGAGTGCTTTAACACCATCTGTGAAGATAAGTGTGATGAAAGACTGAAGTGAGAAACAAGAATGATGCGGCCCATAAATAACAATAAACATAGTAGTGTCTTGTCTTCTTAACTAGGGGCTCATTTAACTATACAGGAATACATTGTGTCTCAGTAACAAAACTACCAAACACTGCATCAACAGATTTTTACCAAATAACCTGTTAAATGGGCAATTCTAAATTGGGATTGGGACCCATCATTAATATCTATCTCTTGATAAGATTAAATGTTGACACTGTCTCCAACACATCATCATGACAGTGTCCCACAGGAAATGTTTAACAAGGTCGCTAGTAGCTATCTATAACCTTTCCCTATTCTCATGCTGTGCGGCTTTTCACATTTGCTAGCTAAAAATAATTGTTATTCATGTCTTCTACACAGTATCTAACAGAGATACGTTGATGGGGAGATCACCGTGAGGGCTGTGACAGGCAGCCCTCACGGTGATCTCCCCATCAACGTATCTTTGTTAGATACTGTGTAGAAGACATGAATAACAATTATTTTTAGCTAGCAAATATAACTAGCTAGCAAGTCTCGGAGGCTGATTTAACAATTCGATGTGCATCATTAATATTAATTTGAGGCAAGTCCTGAAACACCCAGTAAAAAAATCACTGACATTGTGGTCATAGTATTATATTGTCGATAACAACTAGACTGACTTTCGTTCTATAGTATGCGCCACCGGAAATTGCTTAGAACTTTCGGTCATGGAATGTGCATAAAGGCTATTGAGGTGGATATGCACATACTGTATAATGCAGATGGGGAAAAGTGAATAGGCAACAGGATAGATAATAAACAGTATCAGCAGCATATGTTATGAGTCAAACGAGTTAGTGCAAAAAGGGTCAGTGCAAAAAGGGAGTACAGGAGGACTAAGCACACACCCCTGAGGGGCCCCTGTGTTGAGGGTCAGTGTGGCAGATGTGTTGTTGTCTACCCTCACAACCCGTGGGGAGTCTGTCAGGAAGTCCAGGATCCAGGGAGAGGGAGGTGTTTAATCCCAGGGTCCTTAGTTTAGTGATGCACTTGAAAGGCACTACGGTGAGCAGTGTGGAGTGCATTTGAGATTGCGTCATCTGTGAATTTGCCTTTACAGTCTACTAACCTTTACATGAATGCCTGGTGTCAAACTGATGTTCAATGTCCGGATAGGACTCTCTCATTATCTTTCGAATGGCAGGCGATCTGTCTGTTGTGACCACCTTGATTTGTATTCCCTCACCAAGAAGATGTTTGAGTCCCCTGTGGAAGCCTACTGGTTCCATTGCAGGAGAGCTTGTGGCCTCTATAACCTTAGGGGATAAGAAAGTGATGATTAGTACTGCCTGTTAGGTAGCCCAACTAGTCAAATTCATTGGCTGAACATTTCCACAATCTTACCTGAACCAATTCAAAGTGAATAATGTATTTTGTGGAATCATCTAAAAAGTAATACATCATAAAGTAGTAGGTAGGATTGTCCATCAGCACACATTTCCAATCAGTCTCGGTAAGATTGTAATCTGCTGGTCGCAGTATGCGTGTTCAATAAATGGAAGCAGGTATATTTACTGTATTTCATCGAAGGCTGCTGTCTTGGGCATTTGAAGGTTCAGCAGCCCAATCAGCAAATTCCATGCATGTCGAATCAGTGAAAAGGATGCATCCATGTACATACAGTATAAGCAAGTTATTTTGTCATGTATTGTCATGTTGTGTCTTGTTCCTGTTCTTTCTCTTCACCCTGTCTCCCTCTGCTGGTCGTATTAGGTTACCTTTTCTTACCCTCCTTCCCCCAGCTGTTCCTTGTCTCCTCTAACTACCTCGTTCACCCCTTTTCCCACCTGTTCCCTTTTTCCCTCTGATTAGGTCTCTATATCTCTCTCTGTTCCTGCTTCTGTCTTTGTCGGATTCTCGTTTGTGTTTCTCATGCCTGAACCAGACTATCATCGTGTTTGCTGCAACCTTGTCCTGTCCTGTCGGAATCTGCCAGTTCATCTAACCTTGTCCTGTCCTGTCGGAATCTGCCTGTCCATCTGAGCCTACATGTGTTTCGTCATTAAAGAAACTCTGTTTTGTTAATTCGCTTTTGGGTCCTCATTCACGCACCTGACATATTTTCTGCCATTCCGCATGCAGCAGGACATTCTCTGCTGTGTCTATTGTAACAACTCCATGTTACTTTGATTTTGCTGCCCAAAGCGGTTATTCTTCTATCAGTCAAGACAGCTCCACATTGGTGGCATGTTTGGAAAAGCTCCATGAGTTTAGACTCATATATTTTGGCTCCATCCAGTATCTTCTGGCGCACTGTCAGAGGTTGATCCCCTGCTGGAGACGGAGGGGCTGGTGAAAGGCACATAGCTGGAATCAGCGGGATCACTGGCCCCCTCAGCAGAGACCATACTGTTTTCCATCAATGAAGTATGTTCTGTTGTCCATTTGGCCTTACATATGAAAAAATACATGTAAAAAAAAATGCAACAGTAAACATGTCATCCCACACAAATTAAGTTGTATTTATTTTTTAAATGTTATGTATGGAGGCCCAACTGAAAACTTGTAAGTTATCCATGAATAGCTAGGACATGATGACAGCAAAATAATAGCATTACCTGATGCAGTGTCCATGCGGGGCCAAGGCAACGTACACGCCAGAGGTAAAAGGCTCTGTGCCTGCCTCTGTCTGATGAGGACTAATCAGCTGCAAACTCAGGAGAGCTGGATCTCTTTTGCGGAGTTGAATGTGATGTTACTCTAGCCGACATGGAGTCCGTTCCTTGTGGACTGTCCACAGCAGGCAAGTCTCCCATCTCAACCTGAAACGTGAACAGGAAATGTTGGTATTCATTTGAAATAAACAAAGGCGAACAACGGAAGGCCGTAATAGCTGTTCTGTTTTTGTGGCATGCTGTCATCTATTACATGGCTACCACTATAGGGGTTGGAACCAAAATAATTTTCCAATCGTTTCGTTCTGAACATACCTGCAAAATAAAGTTCTGAACAGGTTCGAACCAAAAATCAGGAACAGTTATCGTTCCTTAATGTTTCTTTTCAAACCTCTGAATTCGTACATGCATTGGACAGACAAGTCTAGTGTAGAGAGCGAGATGCAACAAATTTTGCGGGTGAGGAGAGTGCTGGGCATGAAGCAATGGGCATCTTGTTGTTATGATATGCATTATCTGAATTAGTATCACAGAATTATACCTACGGAGGAACGGCTTCTATGAAGGAACTCTGAATGTCTTTGAACTTCAAAGAGTTGGCTTAACTAACGTTGGACCAGAGCTAGCCTTTGATCATGACTCTCAGTTCCATTACATTACACATAATGCCACCTACAGTTTTTTAGAAGAGCTAGATCAGAGCTAGCTAGCTAGCTAACAAGTTTGTGTGTGCAGAGCGGCACCAAAATTAAAATATGCCCTACCTTTTTGTAGTTAATAAATCAAATGTAAAACGTGATAACTATAGTATCCGTAACTAGCAAAGGAAAAAGTTTAATTAATTATTCTCTAATAAAAAATCTCTCTCCCTATGTTCTGAACGTCAGTAGCTACAGTAGACTATACTTTGGAGGGATGGGGAGGGAAAGGTAGCACACACACATACAAAAAGAGTTTCAGCTGGCAGGCCGGCAGACACTGGAATACGTTTCTGAGTGGCAAAGTGAGGGCTTTGTATAGACGCTTTGTTGACTTTGTGGGTCTGGAAAAAAAATGCCCCATAACGTTTACAGAACGTTATTAACCGGTTCCCATGAACAGTCCTGTTCCGGAACAGTATAAATCACTTTTTTTCTTGGATATGGTTCTGATCCTTTTAGTTTAAGATGTTTTGTTCAAGCATGTGGACATTTTATAATTAGTTCTAAAGTACTTGAATTAATGAAAAGCTCAACTCTCAAATTGAAGAGGCACATCACAACATAGAAAAGCTGAATATAAGACTCATAGCTCAAATGTGATATCCGTCTCCACATAATGTTTGGCATTACTCAATACAAGCATTTTGATTTTGACATTTGAGGTGTATTTATGTTATTTGTAACCAGACACAGCCCATTACTTGCACCAAGTTCCGCGACTAACCGATGCCCCCGCACATGTATATAGCCTCGCTATTATTATTTTACTGCTGCTCTTTAATTATTTGTTACTATTATTTCTTATTTTTTTAGGTATTTTTCTTAAAACTGCATTGCTGCATTGTTGGTTAATAAGGGCTTGTATGTAAGCATTTCACTGTATTCCTGTTGTATTCGGTGCATGTGACAAATAACATTTGATTTTAAGTCTCATTATACTGTGTGTGAATTCTATAGTCATTTTTTTAATGCATGTCTCCATTGCTGGCCATTTTCCTATTGGTCAGTAGCCGGGAACAGCTCGTAACACCAGCCACACTACACTATAAAGGTTTAAAAAGTATAGAACTGAAAGAACTTTGTCGGAAGCTATGACTGCAATCGTTTATGGCCTAATGATTTGCCCACTACGTGGACATTTGCCTGGGACGGCGAAATTGTATCATAGGATGACTCAAATCGTTCAGTCTGCGGGGGTCTTTAGAGAGAGTGGAGATTGTTTCTCAGTTTACTGATCTTTAATCTTGATTGCAGTTTAACATAAAGGTTGAGGTTTCTGTGCCATATTTATCTGTGAGATTGTCCAATCAAGCTGTATTTATCGGATTGTAGTGTCCATACACTGTTGTCTGAAATAACAATGAATAGAATAATATTAATACTATGGCTTGACAGGTTATAATGAGTAGGCAGAGCGAATGAATGGGCTGCTGCACAGTCACTACGGGAGCTCTTTCTAGAGTGCCTGGTTGAATTGTGCTCAAGCATTTTTTTACTCTCTTAATGGTTAAACCAGTGAGAAAAATATGTGATTGAGGTGAGAATTTGTGAGTGGGTAGCAAATACTATCAGACTAAATTGAAATGTTAATTTATTTTTTACATATTAGATTATGTTTTATTGTGCTAATTTCCTGTACGTGGAGAGTATGTGTTACTACATTTCACAGCCTCATGATTTGACCACATTGAAATGAGGGTAATTACACATCCTTTTTACCTCAGATTAGTGATTAGCATAAACGTTTCTAGTAATCACAATGATACAAAATCGATTGCTCTAAACAGATCAATATCATTGGTTTTGTACTGTTGATTTTGTCATACACGCTGGCCTCACACCTATACTATCACATAACAGTCTACCCTGGTCACTGTTGATATTCTACGGCTGGTTGTGATTGGTTGAAGTTAAATAACAAAACAACTGATTTGTTCCATTCCCTGTTTTGGCAGCCTCCCAAAACTTCCATCCGACATTCTAGAATGTAAATGACTGTCTTCAGCAAATGATCTTCTAACCAGTGACATGACAATTATTCTCAGATTCAGGGTGGCCTTTGAATAGTTTTCATTTAAACGGAGCATGCACCCCAAACGTTTTCCACCACTAATTTGATTTCAAATGTATATCAATAAGGGTGATTAACAAAATAGTGTTGTGTTTACCTTTCAGCGTTGGTGACCCACTTGAATCAAAATGCAATGATCCAAAATGTAGCTGGCTGTCTTCTGCAAGTTGTCCTCTAACCAGCGATATACAGGGTTTTTGGTGAATGTGCAGTTTATACGGTGCTTGTTTAAAAAGTCATCTGATTACTAATGTGGCAGATGTATGTGTAGGTAGTACATTTTATGCTTAGGTTTTCAATGTATCAAACTGTTTATTGATTATTGATTTGGATACTTCAAAACTGTGTTTTGACATGGGCTATGTATTAAAAGTGATTGTCAATGGGAAGCAGCGACAGCATCATTTTCAAATGATGTTTTAGGAAAATAAATGGAACTATCAACATCAATTTCCAATAGTATTCTACTTAATTTGGTTTAAAAAAAACTGCTGAATGAGTCTAAAAATGTGATGTGATTTATTTTGATATACTACCACAAATCATTAAAACAGGTTTGATTTGCCTATAATAAAGCAGATATATTTGGCAATAACAAACAAGATAAACATTTCTCATCTGCTATAACAATACAGCGACTCAAAATGAGATAGAAATGGCCACAACTAGTCGGCTGACAGGCAAAATGTGGCTAACAGCAGTTAGTTTCTTAGCTAGCATAAAAATGAGTGCATAAAATGCTGTACAATGATGAAAATATGACTAAAACATGAACAACAAATACTGTACTCGCAGTTCTTGCATGCATGCACAGTGAAGGATAAAACAGTTGAAATAATGTTAGAAAACCGGAAATTCTCTGCACAGCCACAGGTGGCGAGCTGACCTTCAGAGTTAATTAACACTGTGAGCTCGCGCCAGCTGTGACATCATCAGTCACTCTTAAAGGACAGGCTTTCTTACAGGAGAATAAAACAGACATTTTTTTTTAATAGAACTGTTGTTTTCCGATCAATGAAAATGCTGTAATTAATGTTGCTGTATTGTACTGGAACTAATGACAACACTATAATGTTATGGCTTCAATTAAGAAAAATGTTATAGTAAGACTCTGATTGGTGTAATTAAATCCTAAAAGTTTATCGAAATCCTATAGGATCCAATCAGATTACTTTTGATTTCCAATAGAAAATAGTAACCTCTCTCAATAAGATTTAGTACAGACCAGGACTGACTAAAAATGTGGAAATAGTAGCCTACAGTGAATGCAACAAGTATTAGATAGAGACAGATAAAGAGATAAGATACAAGATAACAACTGTTCAGAGACAATAAAAGATCCATACTGTCACTTTGGTGTTTGCATTTACCTTACAATGTCATGGAACTTCTGGAAGCACTGCCCCAACCTGCAAAGTGGCACAGAACACGTAGAGCACCCAAGGGAAGTTTCTACACATCTCCCACTCGTTGCCCAACATCCACTCCGGATGCACAGCACACACCCTCTCTTGTGCCCTTCAAACTTCACCTGCTTTCAAATGAGTTACAACTCGGTCCACACGGCCTGGTGCCACACTCTTGGCTCCCCTATTCCTGCCACTGTAGCCATATCACAAAGTGAATGCACAAGCTGCAATTTCAATGCCTTCAGGGATCAGCGCCTGCAGTTTCTGGGAAGAGGCCTTTGCAGGGTCCCCCCCACAATGTACACATGTATTGAGCATCCCCCAAATGTTGAGCATCCCCCAAAACACATACTTCCACCATTTTCTGCCTGTGTGTCCAACATTGTAATAGCTCCTGAGTTGTTGAATATGGTCAACCCCGCAAATGTTTTTGTTGCAATCCACTACAAGTTCTGGAATAGATGTAAGTTCCTTCGACTTTTAAAACCAACTCCAAAACCCCTGCCACTGTCACTTTGTGACCAGGTTGTGTGGTACAAGGCTGAATGGTGGGACTTGGGGTAGACACACTCGGGTGTGCTCTCCCTCTGCTTCCTCCTCTCCCTCTGCTTCCTCCTCTCCCTCTGCTTCCTCCTCTCCCTCTGCTTCATCCTCTCCCTCTGCTTCATACTCTCTCTCTCTGATTCATACTCTCCCTCTACTTTGTCCTCTCCCTCCTCCTCTCCCTCTTCCTCACTCTCCTCTTCACTCTCCTCTTCCTCTCGCTCCACTCCTCCCTCCTTCCTTGCTCCACATCTCTATCCCTCCAATCATCTCTAACTCCACTTCCTCCCTGCCTTTTGCTGCTGAGCCCTGACTATCCACATCACTTCCCTCAATTTCACCCTCCCCTCTCTCTCTCTCTCTCTCTCATTTTCACTCTCTCTATCTCTCTCTCCTCCAATCAACTCTTCCTTTCTTGCCTGACAGACTAACTACAGAGTTTGCCAATGTTAGCTGATTAGTTACAGAGCTGGGGCAGTTTCCAAATGAATTGCATCAGTAGAAACAGGACAAAACAAGTAACGCGTTAGCTGGCTATGTAAATACATTTCCAACTCACCATATGAGCTCCACTGTGTGGGCATTTACTACCCTAAGACAACCGCTAAGCTGCCAAATAATAGGAAAACAAGGCAATGTATAGCCTATGACTATCTGCCCCTAGCAAACATGACAAACCATAACCTAAACCCAACAGATAAAAACGACTCTAGCCTTCATTTCACTGGCTAGATTAGAACTGGTTGTCTGTACGACTAGCTAGTTAAAGTGACTGCTGAGGTTGAGACTTTGTAAGAGCATCACCTAATTTACCACTACACACAACATTTCTTGCCTGACAGAATGATCGTTTGAATGATTGTTTTCTGTCTCATGGAAATAGTTGCAGTCTTTTGATGTATATAGTCAGCTATCTAGTTGGTTGTTTTGTCTTGTTTCTACCAAGCTGCTTGCTATAGCTAGCTAGCTAAAGCTAGTTAGTAGCTTTAGCTAGCTAACTAACACAGGCAGCTGTTTCATGGAAAATAACCATTTGTGATTTAATTATAATGTCAATGCCAACTACAGTGGTCAGATAGCTAGCTTGGAGGAAGTAACGTTATTTAGTGTTGTGTGCATTGCGTCTGTGCACTTATAGTAACTAATGATACATTGACATGATTTAATTCCAGTATGCCAGAGGACGTTTTGCCAATACATGGAGGAGAAAGAATGTTTGGAATGTTGGAGATCCAGTGCAACTCCAGACGTCCAAAACTTCAGCTTGTGAAGAGGAGGAACAAAGAGACCCTGGTTCCTGTCATCAAGAATCATGTGAAGTGTCAGAGTATGGTAATCAGTGATGAGTGGAGAGTGTATGCAAGTCTCTCACAGGAGGGCTACAAGGATGTGAAGGTCAACCACAGTCAGAATGATGTAGACCCGCGTACAGGTCTGCACATTCAGAATATCAGCAGGGCGTGGCAGACTTGAAAGAAGGAAGTGTGGTGTCTGCTTAGAAACCAATCATAGACGTCCCTAAAGAAGCAGCTCTGCTTCATAGAGTGGACATACTGGTTGGGCAGGACACACAAACATGGAGTCCTGGGCTGACTTTTAAAGGATGTAAGGAATGTGAACATTTGAGGATGTGATCAATATAGTTGTGACCATTTGAAACGCTAAACCCATGTGCAGCAAACACCATACACGTTCGCTCTCTAGGTCACCGTAATCACATCATTCTTCAACTGGTCGTTCAGTACAGTACTGTTTCCTTTTAATTAAATGTTGCACACCATTCTGTGAAACTGAACGCACCCCTGGCAACATTAGAACACCGAACAAAATTGTGGGTGATTCAAGTAAAAGTCACAGAGATTAAGAGAAAAGGGGGAGATACTTCCCTTCCAACTAAGATAAGCGAACAAACATGTTTTCTTGTTGCAGGACAGCAGTACCTTGTTACATTCGACAGTACCTGTATTGAACATTTTGCGAAATGATGGTATCTTGATACTAATGAAGTTTCGGTATACCATGCAACACTACCATGCCCCCCAAAACTGTGTGGTGCTAGCACAATGAGATTGTTGCAGCCATTCTTTATCAGGTTCTGCAAGGTTGGAGCATGTTTCAGTGACGGCACCCTATGTTCTGTCTAAAACGTGTTTCCTTGTGTGTGTGCATCTCGTGTGCCAATTAATGATAGTGTGATACTACTGAAGTTTTGGTAAACACGACTGTAATGGTGCCCCCGAAGAGTGTCTGGTGGGGCACATTTACAGTAATTTTGTCATATGTATACTGAAACTTTGCGCTGGTTGAATTAAACTACCTTGGCAGGGTAGCCTAGTGGTTAGAGTGTTGGACTAGTAACCGGAAGGTTGCAAGTTCACACCCCTGAGCTGACAACTTACCCCCGGCAACATTATAACATTGTCGTTCTGCCCCTGAAGAACTGTTCCTATGCCATCATTGAAAATAAGAATTTGTTCTTAACTGACTTGCCTAGTTAAATAAAGATGAAATATCTCACTCTCTTCTCAGGCAATGGCCCAACTTCCACTGGCAGCCTTTAGCCATTAAGCCCAAAATGTTGTGATTTTTGTGAATTAAAATATTCATTTTAACATCATGCCTCTGATGCATTTCTTCATCACCAACAGGAAAGACAAGTTTAAGCATAGCGCTGTTTGTTTCCCTCTTGATTTATTTCCCCAGGTGCTTCAGTGTCAAAAGGTAATTTCAATCATGGCAACAACAGTTGCACATTTGGATGTGTTGAGTGATTATTGCATTTGAACTTAATTAAACAGACTTTAATTTGATTTAGACATTCCCAATGCATCTTCAGAGGGTTACTATCAAATCAATCAATCAAATGTATTCATACATCAGCCGATGTCACAAAGAGCTGCACAGAAACCCAACCTAAAACCCCAAACAGCAAGCGATGCAGATGTAGAAGCACAAGTGTAAGTGAAAACACTGAACATACTCAAGAGTCGATACATTTTTGAATGTGAAGTACATGGTCTGTAGACCATCAACTAAGCTCAACTTGTGTTTCACTTTATTTGGATAGTTCCAAAGCATACCTCCAGATAATTACTAGAATGACAACAAAATAGGCTGTTAAGATGTAACTGATATGCAGTTGACATGTTACTGGTAGACAGAGCATCTACAGATGGACTATCCAAATAATGTGTTACCGGGTTTCCAATTTCTTTTAACGTGTCTTTTCCCACGTTACAAATATTGGTAAATCATTCATAAAGGATCCGTATGTTACCCGTTTCTTTAAATGTATATTTTCAGCAGTTAAACATGTTGTAGAGATGCATTTGGTAATAGTCAATGGATTGACAATTTCATTTTGCCTGTTAAAGATGTTGGTAAGTCGTTAATAAATGTTCACAGGTCGAGCACTTTTAGCAGTTATAAATGTTAATAACTAATCGATAAATGTTCATAGTTCTACCACTTTTTAATAAGGTAGCCTTTTAGCAGTTACACTGTAAATGTTGTTAAATCATTCCTAGATGATTTGAGAGTTCACTCAGAGCTTAGATATACGTATAGGCAGTAGCTCGGTACTGATCACACATGGCATGAGAGAAGATTCAGTATTTCTGTTATTAAACAGGTTCAGAAAAATGAATGGTGGGTATGAAGATCGAAACATTGAACCCTTTTCGAGTACACCTCCTCCACTGTTTCACCAACCCAAGGTATTACACTTACCATTTCACACCAGAGACTTCACCATACATGGACAATCACAGAGAATTGGTAAGTGTGTTGATATGATCTGGTAAGGGGTAATGTGTTAGGAATGATACGATTGAATAATGTCTGGGATAGAAGTTTGGCCTGGAAATCAGGGTTTCAAACGTGGGTCAAGGCACATCATGAAAACCAACCTTTTCTATTACTGAGAAAGAGCACCAATGCATCCCACCCAAAAGTGAGAAATTAACTATTGGTCAACATTGCAACTATTGAAAATAAGGTTGCATAATGATACATAAGGGTTCATCTTATAAGAATGTGTAAGTGCATTTGTAAACGGTTAATAGCCGGAGGTAAATATTGTCTCACTATCTGGCAAGCACTTAGTAATTGCACTTATAAAGTGTTACCCTTATAAGTGTCATAGCAAAAATGGCGCACAACTCAAAGGCTGAGGGCTGAGGGAGGAATTATTCCCATCTCAATCCCTACTGTCTCAGATACCATGTCTGTGAATGACTCATAACACAGTTATTCTCTATCACACGACAACACTGGTACTGGCATGATATTGTTGGTTCGGTGGGTGCTTCTTTTGTGTCGCATAATTCGAATGAACAGAACGACCAAACGTGTTTTTGAATACGAAATCAAATAATCAATGTCATATTGCAAATCCAAAATGTATAACAACAAATACAAATGCATTTATATAAGCTCCCAAGTTAAGTGTGCTAGAATGGGACAATAAAGCAACAAAAAAACACCACGCAATCTCTCTGCGGTAATTAGTCAGTAGAGCATTAATTCCAATCGGGGGCTGGGAGGGCCAAGCGAGAGCTTTGCCATCATTTAACACCGTGGCTGCGAGTGCGTCATGGCGTGTCGAGACGAGTCCCCGTTCCTTCCCCCTCATTACCGCCCCGGTGGTGGGCAGGGTCCGCCGCGATGCCAACGGTCACACATCAGTGCCTTATCTCATCTTATCTGACGCAGAGAGATGATGGCCATCGCCTCAACCTCCACCCCGGCCCCCCGCTGCCTATAACACAACTAAGGCCCTGGCCAGATTCAGCTTCCAACACAGGCCAGCCAGGCAGGGCCTGACAAATAGATTTTCCTCTGTATTTATGCCCTACTGTACATCACTCTTCCTCTCACAGCTCTCGGCACAGGTAGCTGCTTTATATGAAATGAACAATCTTTATAGACGTTCCTGAGCCATAACAAGCCTGATTTTCAGCGCTGGCCTGGGTATATAAGTCTCACTGAATTGTCAGGCTTCTTGCTCGACAAATCAAGCTTAACTTATGATGTTTTCAGTGTAATTTTTATCCCCGTTTGACTGGCCAACTACCCGGTGGTAATAGGATGTTGGGAAAGGCCAGTGGGGATGTTTGCGCGGCGTGTGATTGATCGATGCAGCCTGCACTTTTCATTTATATCTCCCCGTTCTGAAATCAGTTAAGTTTAGGAAAAATGAATCCAAAAAAACGGGAGAAGAGAAATGGCGGCAGATTACAGGGAGGCAAGCTCGTAGATCCAAGTTTGGCCCGTGTTGGGGGGCGCGGATTCTCTGAACATTAAGTTATCTAAATGAAAATCAATACTATATGTGCCAGCGTTTTACTGCACAGAATTGCCCTGAGAGCAGGCAGGGTGGAGGGGCTTGCTGGGGCTGATCATGGCTCCTTTTGGCCTGTCCCTGTGGCCTAGCCCCTAGGGGACTTCTAATTGGCTCCAGGGCCTGATCATGCAGGAGTTAAATGTAGAAGCAGAAAAAGACATCTGCATTTTCGACATGATCTCAGCACCTAGGAGCTGGGGCTTCACCTGGGTATGGAAGTGTCTGTTTGTCTGTCTTAATGTGTGTGTGACAGTGTTGGTGTCCAACTATATCATATGTCATCTTGTGTGTGTATGGGGTTCCCTGGAGAAGGGGGTGTATCTAAGCAGGAATGGCCCTCACCAGGCCACTAGAGAAATCTCTCTCTGGTCACGCTCCAGCTGCTTCTCACCTGTCAGCCACACTAGAATTATTTCATCCCACTTGCAATTAGGCAAAGGTTTCCGCAAAGCCACAGAGCAACATGGGCGACAGTGGGGTGGATGGAGTCTTCTACACCGCTCACCACCAAACAGGGTGCAAAAACACACGGGTTCACAGTGCAAGCATACTATAAAACTGAGCCAAACACATCTGCCATGTTTTGGAAAACATTCTAAGAGTGTCAACTGTATTGTACAAGCAGATTGTCAATATTTATTTTCATAGTCTCTGCAGTGCCAATGTTCTCTTCCTGATGCTAGAATTCAATGCCTATGTTACTATGTAGCCTTAGCAGATCCTCCTTGTGCAGAGGTGGATTGGGCCGCCCGTCCTGTAATTATTATGATCTAGGGGCCTTTATGGCGCCCACAATGATTTTTTAATGTCAACGTTAAGGGAAACATACCAATCACAGGACTAATATCAAGGTAATCTAGATTTGCTGGTCCTGTGCATTTGATGATATGCCAGAAGCCACTCAATGGGAAGCGGCTAATACACCCAGGCACTTGTCTCTATATTATAAGGGGAACATTAACCCTCTGCTGTCCACCACTGATTATAGCTGTCTGAAGTCCTTCTTTCATTCTTGGGCACATACATACCTACAGTATGTTTGCTCATATGAGAAGTACCCCTTCAGAGCATCTCCAGCTTCAACATTGTGCGTCGGGTTAATAAAAGATGAATTACAGATCCTTAAAAGAAGTACAGATGTATTTTTATTATAATATATCACGTACTAGCCTATATTTCATGTTAATCCAACAAAGCATAACTGGATCAAACATATACATTGATCTCTACACTGAGAACATAAAGGAATCCAAAAGAGAGGGATTGAGAGAGGTGGATAGGTAGACAGAGAGTCTGCAAACAAAAGACAAGACACTGTATTAGGGAGTTATGTTACAATGTACACCCCATTCTCTGGGCTCTATGTGCTGTTTTAAAAAAGGGGAAATTTCTCCATTGTGGAGGCAGTCAGGCAGAGGACAGGAACTGGGGCCATGCTTATAAATCAGCCCTGAGTCTCTGGTGGCCAGCAGCAGGGGAATACTGCAGAGAGAGAGAGAGACAGAGAGAGAGAGAGAGAGAGAGAGAGAGAGAGAGAGAGAGAGAGAGAGAGAGAAAGATAGAGAGAGAGAGAGACAGAGAGAGAGAGAGAGAGAGAGACAGAGAGAGAGACAGAGAGAGAGAGAAATATTGCATACATGTAAACTCATGTGGGGGCTTAGAGAGGAATGGTGTTCTCTAGTGTTAAACACCCCCCACTGCCAAGCAATCCCCCCACCCCATACCCCTCCAACACCACAGCACGTCCCCCTTCAATGACCCCCACCCCCACCACCCCTCCACCTCTCCCTCTGATAAATTAGAAGTGTCCCTGACTGCTTTGCCCAGATGCCAGGAAAATACTAGTGTCCGATTTGGCAAATGCGCAAACTGGCCATTATCTGGCTACACAGAGAGACCATTTAGGGAAGGGCCTAAGGACACTGGTGGGGGGAGGAGAGAGACAAATCACCCCCATCTGATGTTACCAACACAGCTAACTACCCAAGGGAAAACACCCTATTTGTTCAGCAAATAAATATACAGTATGGTAGGAAATGAAAGCACAAAAAAATTCCCCAAAAGTGTCTTATAAGCATGGTGAATTACAAAATGTAGATAAGTGTCTCGTATGAACCTGTATTCTATTTTTGAAGTGCTGAAAGTAAATAAGTTGAGTTGAGGCCAATATGCATTTGGATCTGACCATTTTTTTCCCTTCTTTTTTTTTGTCTTTCACTGTAAAAAACTACTGTAAATTGGACAGTGCAGTTAGATTAATAACAATAATTTAAGCTTTCTGGCCATATCAGATATGCCTATGTCCTGGTCATTTTTTTTTTTTGGTTACTTACAACCTCATGCTAATCACATTAGCCTACGTTAGCTCAACCACCCCACGGTTAAAATCAAACATGCATGTACTTATTCTACAAATAATACTTTTATGCTTGAATGTTTGGGTTTATCTATTTGTCTTTAATTATTTTAATTGCATGGATAATTCACATTCATTAGTTTCATCTGTTCATTAAAAGACAGACACAGATCTATAAAGAGGACAGGGTTTGTATAAAACATCAGGCAGCTGTGGACAAATCTGGCCTTGCATGCAAAATTAATAGGTGGTTTGAAGAAAGGAAGCATGCAGGTGCCTTAGTAAGAGGAGAGAGGTTAGATATCTAACACAGGACAGGGTAGCAGGCAGTTCCAGGCTTCTTTTAAAGCCAGGGCTATTCTTTGTTTCAACAAGCATCAATAAATGGAAGCTGTCTCCCTTCCATGAGCTGGGATACTCACAACATTCAATGAAACGTCATCAAACAGAATTCTATAGGAGATGTAACATTATGTTCAGGTAAGGGGGATCAACAATCCACCTAATTACATTTTTAATCTCTTCGAATTCATTGGAGCTGGAGAATAGACTCAAAATCATGCAAATGGTTGCCGTTTTGCTTATATAATTTCTAATTTGCATATCAAAGTATGGGCATGACAATCCCATAAACAAATTCGTATTTACTATTGATGTTGCCCTATTGTAGATGGTGATTACATCCGCATTGTATCCTACTGTGCTTTCCAACACGCCACATAACACAAACAAAAACATCCATCCATCCCTCACACGCATGCACCCAGGCACACGCACGCACGCCAGCCTGCAGAGCCCCTGAACAAGCCTGTGTAGCTAGAAACTATAGACCAGGCAGTCCCACGGCTGATCCCTCTCCCCACGTCCCCATACTGTTCCCTGAGCTTAGGGGACTCAGTGTTTTCTCCCTTTGCTGTGTTTCATCTTAACTGAGTTTATTCAAGTGTAGTCAATGTTTTTCCCCCTGAAAGAGTAGCAGGGGAGAGGAACAGGAGTAAACGCAGCCACACATCCACAGGGAGCAGGGCAGGCAGCCCAGAGGACACGTTTAGTAATCCCACCAATGATGTCCGTGGCCCAGTGATGGCTACCAGCCCTACAAATACCCACAGACCCTCAATCCATTTTTATTGTATTCGGGCTGCAGTGTTGTATTTCCTGACTACTCTTAGCACCACACACACACACTGCACTCGGAAACAAAAATCCATAATATCGATTGGCCAGTGTCACCACAATTATTCTTTTGAAACAGCCATTGAAAACAAATTACATCTGCACTGCGTTTTCATCCGATTGCTCCGGGTGAGCAATGCTCACTCCCCCCTTGCCGACCAACCCCTCCCTCCAGCTTTACCACCTTTAGCACTGTGTGGCTAACGACAGCGAGTATGTGAGGGGTGTCGGGCCTGTAGAGAGTGGGGTCTGGGGAAAAGCTCTGAGAGAGGTACTTAAGGGTAACAAAAGCTTAAATGAGTGACAAATTACTGAACAACTAGAAAATAGGAACGGTGTGTTTGTCAAATAAATTAAAATCAAATTGTATTTGTCATATGCTTCGTAAAACAACAGGTGTCGACTAACAGTGAAATGTTAACTTACAGGTGCTTCCCAACAATGCAGAGAGAAAAATAGAAACATCCTAGAAAAAATTCTAACACAAGGGAATAATAAAGTGATAATTCCAAAGAAGCCAATGTTTGGAGGATAAATTGGCACAGGTGTTGTTATACAAATATCCTCCAAACACTGGCTTTATACAAATTCGGTTGCCAGAGACGCGACCCAGTCATTCAGACTTTTTGTTCTGTATCTATGGACGCGACCCAGACGTTCGTTCTAAATGTTCCGTTGCCATTATTGGCTGGCAATGTTCTTATCCCTTGCTTGCTAGCTAGTCAACTACAGCTAACTTACAGTCACGTCAAAACAGTGCAACCAGAATAACAACAAAGTAGCATTTGCATTTGTTAAGGCTGTTTTCTAGTGACATTTATTTGGATACAGGGCCTGTCTCTCTGTCCGTCTTATGAGTGTTTATGTCTGTCTGTCCTACTCTGTCTGTCTGCCTGCTTGAGTACCCGTCTTCCAGCCTGCCTGCCTGCCTGCCTGCCTGCCTGCCTGCCTGCCTGCCTGCCTGCCTGCCTGTCTGTCTGTCTGTCTGTCTGTCTGTCCATCTGTCTAGCTGTCTGTCTGCCTGTCCATCTGTCTGTCTATGAGTGTATACAGTGCCTTCGGAAAGTATTCAGACCACTTAACTTTTTCCACATTCTGTTAGAGCCTTATTCTGAAATTGATTAAAATGCCTTTTTTTTCTCATCAATCTACACACATTACCCATAATGACAAGCAAAAACAGGTTTTTCGAAATATTTGCTGATTTAGAAAGAATAAAAACTGAAATAGCTCATTTACATAAGTATTCAGACCCTTTATTCAGTACTTTGTTGAAGCACCTTTGGCAGCGATTACAACTTCATGTCTTCTTGGGTATGACGCTACAAGTTTGGCACACCTGTATTGGGGAGTTTCTCCCATTCTTCTCTGCAGATCCTCTCAAGCTCTGTGAGGTTGGATGGGGAGCGTCGCTGCACAGCTATTTTCAGGTCTCTCCAGAGATGCTCAATCGGATTCAAGTCCGGGCTCTGGCTAAGCCACTCAAGGACATTCAGAGACTTGTCCCAAAGCAACTCCTGCGCTGTCTTGGCTGTGTGCTTAGGGTTGTTGTCCTGTTGGAAGGTGATTGGACTCCAATCAAGTTGTAGAAACATCTCAAGGATGATCAATGGGAAACAGGATGCGCCTGAGCTCAATTTAGAGTCTCATAGCAAAGGGTCTGAATACTTAATGTAAATACATAGATTTTTAATTCATTTTTAATTTGTTTGTCATTATGGGTTTTTGTGTGTAGATTGCTTAGGAAATAGTTTTATTAAATCCATTTTAGACTAAGGCTGTAATGTAACAAAATAGGGAAAAAGTCAAGGTGTTTGAATACTTTCCGAATGCACTGTACATCCATAACAATGAGCTAATGATGCGCTATTTCACCTGGAAAAGAAAATGTGCCCTCTTGTCAGGACACTGTTGTTCAGAGGAGCAATTCAACAACACAGCTAACACAATCACTTCAAACTGAAGCTGGAAAGACTTCAAACTACCTTCAATTGATAGTTCTTTGTATATATCCATAAAAATGATCCTGATTCATGATTTCGACTACCTGAGAAAAGCTGCCTACCTGGCTGTCTCGTTCCGACTCTCGACACGTTCATTACTATGGAAAAGCTGGAGATTGAATTTGAATATTGAAACAAGGTTGAAAATGTCGGAGAGACAGACAGCAAGGTTTATAGAAATGTGAGATAATGTCTAGATGCTTTTAGTAGAGATCAAGTTTATAAATTGGATGGCTGGGCTGATAAGACAGTGGATTGCGCAGTCAGATGGAACAGAGTAAATAGCCATTCTAACTTCTTAGATTTAGATTTAACTTGTGGAATAGACACCAGCTGGAATGCGGTTTTAACCAATCAGCATTCAGGATTAGACCCGCCCGCTGTAAAAATACACAATGAGTAACGATAACATGGCTATATACACAGGGTACCAGTACCGAGTTGATGTGCAGGGGTACGAGGTAATTGAGGTAGATATGTACATATAGTTAGGGTTAAAGTGACTAAGCAACAGGATAGATAATAAACAATAGCAGCAGCATATGTGATGAGTAAATGCAGATACTCTGGGTAGCTATCTAGCAGTCTTATGGCTTGGGGATAAAAGCTGTTCAGGGTCCTGTTGGTTCCAGACTTGGTGCATAGGTACCGCTTAAGGTACGGTAGCAGAGAGAACAGTATAATACTTGTGTTGCTGGAGTCTTTGACAATTTTTAGGGCCTTCATCTGACACCACCTGGTATAGAGGTCCTGGATGGCAGGGAGCTCGACGGCCAAAGTGATGTACTGGGCTGCACACAATACCTTCTGTAGTACCTTGTGGTCAGATAACAAGCAGTTGCCGTACCAAGCGGTGATGTAGCCAGTCAAGATGCTCTCAATGGTGCAGCTGTAGAACTTTTTGAGGTTCTGAGGGCCCATGCCATATCTTTTCAGCCACCTGAGGTGGAAGAGGTGTTGTCGTGCCTTCTTTACAACTGTGTTGGTGTGTGTGGACCATGTTAATTCCTTAGTGATGTGGAAACCGAGGAACTTGAAGCTCTCGACACGCTCCACTACAGCCCCATCGATGTGGATGCCCTCCGTTTCCTGTGGTCTACGATCAGCTCCTTTGTCTTGCTGACATTGAGGGAGAGGTTGTCCTGGTGTGTGTGTGTGTGTGTGTGTGTGTGTGTGTGTGTGTGTGTGTGTGTGTGTGTGTGTGTGTGTGTGTGTGTGTGTGTGTGTGTGTGTGTGTGTGTGTGTGTGTGTGTGTGTGTGTGTGTGTGTGTAGGGGTACTCAGGCTGCAATTACCTGGCTGGTTTCTTCTTTCACTTATTAGAGAATATATCAGAGACAAGAGCATCAAAGACACAGAGAAAGCTAATAGAATTAGCAAGCTGATACCATTTCTCATGGTTTAGAACTGAGTCATGTCTGACTACTCACTGGTAAGTTTTATTGAACAGCGTTCCGTGTGTTCAATAATTATTTTTATTCCAGTAAATTATTAATGGGTTTGATGGGTTTGAACAAAGCACTTCTGATTAAAGTTGTGCATAATCACTATGGAAATAGAAAAAAAGGTGACCCCCATAGGAGGACCCTTTTTTGTTCCAGGTAGAACCACTTTGGTTGCAGGTAGAACCCTGTTGGGATCCATGTAGAACCCTGTGGAAAGGGTTCTACAGTACATGAACCCTTAAAGGGTTCTACCTTGAACCAAAAGTGTTCTTCTAAAGGGAACAGCCAAATAACCTTTTTAGGTTCTGGATAGCACTTATTTGTTCTAACAGTGTACATCCGGTTCCATTCTCCCATGCATTTCAATTAAAGAGAGTGCAGCAGATATGAAATGCTTTTGCATGTTCAATGGTGGGGAAAAGGAGAAATACATGTGATTGTATGATCCATCTTGGATATAAAGGCCAGTGTTTTAAATGCCGCATGGATATTGTTTCACATGTTCGGGTTGTCTTGAGACAGAAAACTTGTCCCATCAATTTGTAAAATGTAAACAGACACGCAAATGTAAGAACTGTAACATATACATGTTCTGATTGATCATTTGTGATCCTCTGTGTGTTTATACAATATGTCCATTATCAATATGCATAAATTTACAACAGCATACATGGATACTGGCTATGTTATTCCACATTGTTTCTACAGTACATGACACAACCCCCTCTGCCAAGTTCTGGTAGCTTCCCTTCAGCAGCAGTTTGGTGGTGCTACAGAATTACCTGACAAAGTCAAAGGGGGGGGAGAATACAACTAATGTCAAGTCAATAGTGTTGATAATTAATCCAGTCTGGGCCTCCGCAGCCAGGCGGTAGGGTTGGAGGCACAATCCCTTTGTTAAGCTTTGACCACACAAGTCACCATGTCGGCCCTCCTGCAGCAGGGAAACGCCAACTTTGGAGTATTAAGAAAACCAATAGCCTTGTTGACATGAACATGGGAGCCTAACCCCCGCAGCCTCCTCATATGAAGCATTGATTTTTCTGTCTTGGTGCAGCGCTAAAGCCATTCATTCTTTATGGGCAGCAAGACTCACTGGGCCTGGCCGAATTCTCCTCCTCGTTTTCCATCTTACCTTGAGGGTAAAACTTGAGGATTACTCGAACCCCCTCCCCGCCCCAGACATGATTTGTGTTAGGCCTGGATCTTGGGGGGGGGTAAATGTCTGGGCTGCTTTGGAATGGGGCTGACCTGCATAAACTTTGGGGGCCAGAGGTCTGTTATTCACAAAGCGGGGGTCTCAGTAGGTAGCGCAGCACAACAACACTCCCACTTGTGTGCCTACATACCTAAATCAATTCAATTATCACCTACATTTTCTCAGATATACAGAGACACACACACACACACACACACACACACACAAGCACACACATTAAAACAGACATTCTGTTCATCCAGAACTTTCGTTCTTAGACGCCTCTCTCTCTCCGTCTCTCCCTCTCATAGTTTCAAACATGTTTGAGTGTGAATGTTACATTCATATAATTTATCTGAAGTGAACATCTTTGTTTTAATAACAGTCCTGAAGTAGTTTATATCACTGGATAAATAATGCATGTATCGGCTGTAACAGTCTTTCCCAGTTTTCTCCTTGGGCCGTGCGGCGCATGGCGTGTGGCAGCTTTGAGTTCTCTTTCAGTGTCAGGAAAAAAAGAATTAAAGAGATTTGAAGTGATTGGCGGGCACTGAGGGCCCTAGGCCACATATTTAAACACAAATCTCCTTTCAATCACATCACAGGCACAAGTCATTTCTATAAATGAAAGGGTCATAAACTCAGACTTAGAATTTAAACCTAAGTTTGTCTTTGCTCAGTTTGTTCAAAGTTCTGGTGGTGCTCCGTTGACTGTAGTTACCAGTCCAATGAAATCTTGATAAGGAAGATGGCTTCCATTATTAACCAGAGCACACACACTTTATTTTCTACATAGTAATGTCTGAATGTGTTAGTTTGCATCAGAAGCCTCAGGGTGCTAGAAAATGCATTCTACCTTATTAAGTTTGAAAATGAGAGGTGAAAACTGGTAGGAAGAACCTGAGAGAAGGACAAGGAATTTGTGTAAACAATGTAATAAGTCTTTCAAGGGTTGATTAACCAAGCCCACACAGAGAAATCCAGAATATATATATATAATTATTTGGACTGTCATACATAGGCAAATGTAATTGACAACATCTGTATGAGATATGATGCAATAACAGAATATATTAAATGGGAGAAAAAAATTGCTTGGCTTGAGTACCAGTAGAACATTAGGGAAGGAACGATATTAGAACAACACAATTATAACGCTTTCCCCAGGACACGCTGCTAGCGTTTCTGATGCATTAGCGGGCCTTAGCTAACAAAGATTTTTTTTTTTTTTTTGAGTGCAGCAGATTTTCAAAGCACCAGTTGTACCCAATATCATTAAATATGTATATAACTTTCCTTCAGCATGACAAGTGTTTGGTTGTAGAAAAGATGTGCCGTTAGCTGGGAAGGGAAGCATCTTGCTGTTTTATTTTGTTTGCTCTCCCCTCTTGCTCCCCCCTCCCTCTATTTCTCCCTCTCTTTCTCTGGTACAGTGTGCTCTCTGTTTTCTCCCCTCTCTCCCACGGTCTTTCAGCCTTTTCTCCAGCCATCAACTCTCCAGTTGAAAGATGTACCCATTACAGAGTGGCAGTTTGACACACAATGACCTGTCAGAACATTCATCTCTCAATGTTTTACTTTAGCAGGGAGCAAAAATGGAGCAGAAAATAAGCAAGTTGTTTCAAGGCCTTGGAATAAGATCAAAGACTCGCTGGCACCCACCGACACTGGACCTTTGATTTACAGTGGATCTGTCAAATGGTGATTAGACTGGGCAAGTGCTTAAAAACCTGAGCATTCACCGCTGCAACACCAACACCATTCCACCATTATAACCCGCAGCCCCAAACTGTCAGCTCACAACATACATTGTTCTTGTCAGAATGCCGCTGTCTACAAACACTATAGTGGGTTGGAGGTTGAGTTGTTATACAGGCCTACAAAGTTACTACCCGGAAGTGGTACAGAGAGAAATGTAGACATTTTGAAATGGCAAACAAAACGGAAAGGTGTGATTCTGTTAGTCATGTGTTCACCAGAATAACATTTGTCTGACCCTCAATGCTGATTGACATGATTAACTACTAGCTAGCTTGGGAACGTTCTGGCTCGGACAAGGCTTACTTGTCAACACCCTATCACAGATGATTGTGAAATAGACACAATTTACTTCTTAAAAATGTGTCTACCACACGATTTTCTTTATACCGCATTTGTGTCCAGTACATTATTTTTCGTGTCCACCACATGATTTTATTCATAATGTATGTGTTCAGTACACAATTTTCTGTTGTGGCTAATGGTAGCTAGGTGGCTAATGTTAGTTGGGCTAGGGGTTAAGGTTAGAGTTAGCGGTTAGCGGTTAGGGGTTAGGGGTTAGGTTTAGGGGTAAAGGTGGGTAGGGTTAGGTAACATGCAAGCTAAGTAGTTAAAAAGTAGTAAGTAGTTGCAAAGTTGCTAATTAGCTAAACTTAAAATGAGAAAAGTTGTCCATCGTGTGATTTGGACACGTAACGTTTGGGTTGCTAGACCTTTGCAATATACATTTACCCATCCTCACCGACCAACCTCCCTCTTATTGTTTCTGTCTTCAGTAACCTACTGTCTTCATCTGTGATTGAAATTCACTGCATAAAAACTCTTACAAAAAAAGATAAAGTAAAACTGCAGTAACTGAAGTCGACTGTGCTATTTTGGATACAGTAATTGCAGAATAACTGCAGTGATCTGAGGTTGAACTTCGGTTATACTGCACTCTAACTGCAGTTACATTGCACAATTACTGCAGTGTTATTTTGGATGCAGTATTTGCAGCATACTGCAGTTATACTGCACTCTAACTACAGTTATACTCTAGTGTACTGAAGTTATACTGCACTCTGACTGAAATCTTTTTTTTTGTAAGGGAAATTGTGTGGAGGAACCAGATGTTTTTGTGCGTCTGTCACAAATTTCGCATAAGTAATTTGCATCTATTTACTGATAATTTGTGATAGTGGGTTGTACTTGACCAAGGATTGCTCACGTAGAACACTTACTTACTAACTAGCTAGCTAGCAAACATTTGTAGTTAGCTGCTGTGATATAGCTAGCAATTCAAGGGGGGGGGAAAGCCAGCTTGTTGCTAGAGCATAGCGCTCCCGTGAAATGTCTAATCTTTTCCAGAATCCACTTTCTGGAATTGATTGAATGCTGGACTAGTACCAACATACATATTCTTATATGATATACCTACAGTTTAGTTTTAAGAGTGTTATTGGTTTAATCATGGGAATGATGTAAATCCCCTACCTGTGCATTTTGAGTTCATAATGGCTGTGCTGAGCACATGATGTGAGTAGCGTGGGTTCAGGTGTCACGTTCTCCAGAGCCCCCTTGACTATTTATTGAGTCTTATGGGGACTTGGTTCACATGTGATGCTGGTCATCAGTCACCGCCCACACCTTGTCCACAGACTGTTTGTGTCTCTCGTCTGCGGCCCCACATACAGCAACTCCTCCCACAGTGTGCCATGCACCGATTCCCTAATGTAACAACCACAAGGCTCTGTGTCATTTCATGGAGAAAACAACTGACCACACATTTTACCGTAGAATAGGCTACACATCCCCAGAGTATAAGAGATTAAGCAATGATAGAGCTGGTTTCTTTGTTCTTAGTGGTACACATTGCCAAGTGTGATTTCTAAAAAAAAAGTGCAGTGCTGGCATCTTCTTCATTTTTTAAAGATTGTCTTTCGGAATACATCTTTTCTTGAGCTGCGTATTTCCCTTAAGCATGCTGTGATAAAAATGTACATTGCGTTTTCTCTCACTGTATCAGAGGTTGGACGGTAGGGGCTATCGTGTTCTCTGGGATGAATATCCCTGGGCAGGCCCTATCTGAAATATGCAGTGCCCAGCATGTTTTTTAAAAAAAAAATGAATTGCGTCTTCCTTGAGTCGTACATCTCCCAAAGCGTTCCTGTGATTAACATCTGCATCACGTTCCTACCGTGTCCAGGAAAAGTTAAATAGCAAACAGAACAATCTATTGTGCTGCAGGTTCAGTTCAGTGTCGGATAAAAATGCAAGCCGGTGCTATTCCACGGTGGAGAGAAACAAACGCACCACAGGGCATTGCACTCGAAAGAATCAGCGCAATGCAAATAGAACCAACGTGAGCGGAACTGTTTAGCATCCTGTCCCGGCACATACTCAGTGGGGATTACTGCATAAAACATCCCCAAAGATTATACTAGTATTGTATTGCATTTAACTATTCAAATGCCATGTGCAGATCTCTGCTTTTAGTTTGTTATTATCTGAAGAGCCCTTTCATAGGATAAGTGGCTTGCTGTCAATTACTTTCATCCTTCTTAGCTGACACTTTTTTCCTCATTGTCTTGCTCTAATGTTAACGGAGTGATCATGCCAGCATGAAGAATAAAGTTCTTTAGTTTGAGCTGTATAATATCCAGGACCATTGTGTATCGCAGAGCACCTCATTAAACTATCATCTTATACCACAGTGACCTCAAAACTATTGACTAAGAAATCAATGACTCCGAGTTAATCATATCACTTGCATAATTCCCTGTGCTAAACCGCATCAAGCGCTCTGTTCGCAGATGGGGAGGATAGACATAGACAAAAATAACTGTTTACAGTGGATGAATTGTTGATACTGCATGACAGAATCCTACACCTTAATCTTAATGTTGGTCAAATCTAATTTGACATTAACAAATGAACGTGAAATGTGCTCTTGAATTAAGATGCCATGCAGGTAAATAAAATATATATTTTTTTAAATGTGGGGCTTGAAAGTAGTATTAAAGCCCCCACTGTCGAGTGTCGACAAACTGCTCTTTCAAAGCCCTTCTAAGTGAATTACGTGTACGCTTTGAGAAGGCCGCTTTTTTTTCCCAGCAGGCCACTGAACCTTTTCTACTCCCCGTATGCACCAGCAAACATGCTGATACAATTTAAAGGTCATGTTCTTTTCCTGCTGACAGGGGCCTTCCAAAACTTTGATGAGGGGTCCCTCCAAAGGATAGCACTGTAGCACGGGCCGCTTTACGAAAAAGGAATTAAGCTTTGCATCAAGCTGGTGTCAGGTCAATCATGCAAACTGATTAGAAATCTAAGTAACAGACCAAACTGTGGTGCGATATGATGGACACACTGTAAGCTCTGGCAATGAAAACAATGAAGGACTGGTTTCTGGCATAGGCAGTAATAATACATGTACATACAGTAGCAAGCGGAGGGGTGGCCGTTAGGGACGGGTGTGATATTAAATGTTACAAATGCTTAGAGATCTCTGTTTCATATTGTCTTGATTTTATTTGACTGCTGTCAGAATTATTTCATATTGAGAGCTAAAACCCATTTGGCAAACATCACCTCAGGGTTGAGATAGTTTAGCATCCATCCATGAATATTTATTTCAAGAGGAATTCTGAAGATATTTAACCGTTCTCCAAAGGGGAGTAATGAAATGCACTGTAACATTATTCTGCTAGGTTTTTACAATGTATTTTAACAACCTGCCAGACGCGTTCAGAAATAATGTCTTCCACAGTGCTAGGCTTTAAGGTTAGGAGACGTAAAGAACCTGAGAAAGGGTAGAGTAACTTGTGATGTGTGTGTATGGATGTGTTGTATGCGTGTGTTGTCTGTGTGTGTGTCTATAGTGGATGACTCTCAGTAGACAGTTCCTCTCCACTCTCTTGTTTTAAAAGGCAACAATAATAGCCAGTAAGGACGGCCTTAAGAGACTCTGGCATGTTGATGCCTGACTCACAAAGGTCATTGATTTCAGGGCCTTATGCTTTTTTAACAATTCGTCTGGATTTTGGCATTTTGTGAACACACACAGGACAGCTCTCCGACAAGCCGACCTTGACAGCGAATTGGATAAATAAACCTTCAATTTAGCCCTCTCCTCTCTCTGCACGCCTGCCCGGCAGCCCGTCCCACCGGGAGCCTTCACCTATCCATATCGTTCAACCACCGGTTCGACTTCCCTGCGCCGGCATGTCGGCAAGCTGCCCTGAGCCTGTGACAAACACAGCCTTAAAGATAAGCTAACAGCCCTCTCGCTCCAGTCAAAGTCAATCTTGCCCGCATTGAGAATGTAATGCCAATTCCATCTCTCAACCCGTCCATCTGAGGATTCCTCCCTTTGACCCCCCCCCCCCCCCCCACTACTATCACCACCACCATAAACACATGTTCACCCCCCTCCCCCATCTAACCATCAGCCCCTTCCCTGATCTCCCCCGTCCCAGGAGGCAACGGGAGTGAGAGCATCACTCCATAACAGGTAATGACGTGGCATTTAATGATACTGTCCAAAGTGATCCGGGCCTTGCAGACAAGTAATGCTCGACCCGCGTAGCGCAGATAAGCATGGCTGAGCGTTCCTCCAGTACTGCGGCAGTAGCAATACTGTATCTCTCACTGGCCCTGTCACCAGATACGATGTGACATATGCGCCGCCGCTCCCGCCTGGCATCTCCTATGCTTTGGGGAAAAGAGCATTTCCTGATATAAGTAACCTACCAAAGTGTGTGTGAGACAAGGGTTGCACTGAGCAGGGGAAGAAGGAGGGAGGGCGAAAGAGAAGGAAGGAAGGGAGGGAGGGAGGAAGGAAGGAAGGAAGGAAGGAAGGAAGGAAGGAAGGAAGGAAGGAAGGAAGGAAGGAAGGAAGGAAGGAAGGAAGGAAGGAAGGAAGGAAGGAAGGAAGGTGGGCAAAAACCACTACCTCTACCTGTGATGGTGATTAAGAATTCACAGCCCTATTTTTATAGTTCATTGCACTCTCCGTTTCCCTGTGAATTAGGCACCATCCAAAGAGAAGTCCTTAATCCGGGCTGGCACATTGGACTGCCGGCGGAGAGGAAACGTCTCAGGGTGATGGATAAGGTTAAAAGAGCCATGGTTCTGATCATTTGCTGTAGCTATAATGGCAGTAAAGAGCGGACAGAGAGAGCAAGGGCAGGGGGGAGATACTAGAGGAACCATTTGCATCTTTCATGGAGAGTGTGTTGGAGACGAGAGCAGGAGTGTGTCTGACAGCCTTCTCCATCTGATGGGCCTGTAAAATACCGTATTCATTTAGGATCCTCTTCCCACTCTGTTAGACATACTGTACTGCAGGGGGGGGGGGGGGGGGGGTGTGAGAGAGAGGGGAGAAAGAGAAAATAGGAAAGAGTAAAGGAGAATGAGAGAAAGCTTGAGATAATTATTGATCTGGTAGTTTGTATTAAACTGAAAAAATATATAAATGCAACATGCAACAATTTCAAAGATTTTACTGAGTTACAGTTCATAAAAGGAAATTAGTTCTTAAAAAATAATTAATTGGGCCCTATTCTATGGATTTCACATGACTTGGCAGGGGTGAAATCATGGGTGGGCCTGGGAGAGCATAAGCCCACCCACTTTGGAGCCAGGTCAGCCCACTGGGGAGCCAGGCCCAGCCAATCAGAATTTGTTTTTTACCACTAAAGGACTTCATTACAGACAGAAATACTCCTCAGATTATCTTGGCAAAGGAGAAATGCTCACGAACAGAGATGTAAACAAATTTGTGCACAACATTTGAGAGAAATTAGCTTATTGTGCATATGGAACATTTTTGGGATATTTTATTTCAGCCCATAAAAAACACTTTACATGTTGTGTTTATATTTTTGTTTCAGTATTAAACTGTAGGGCTGGCTATACTGTATAAGTGAAAGTGGGGCTATAATTGCAAATATAGTAGACAGTGTTTTCTTTAGGACACATTGTTTTGGTCACAGTGAGGCATAAACCACGTTCATTTTTTCGTGCATAATACACTCTATGGCTGAAAAACACTGTCATACAATCTGTCTTCCACATGCACTTAGAGATGAGTGGTAAAATATTATTTAAAAGACGTGTGTATGCGCACAAACACATGCACACATTCTCTCTGGCTCTCCCACACGTTCCCATAGAGCCCGAGCCCCCAGTGTATGGTGTGGTTTGATCTCCTGGCAGACAGACTGTGCTGGAGTGGATCAGGGAACCAACCGGCTGTGTTTCAGACAGCGCTAATGACACCTCCAGACATAAAAGCAGGAAAATCAAGCAAATACTCCCTGGCTGTGATAATGAGTGTCTGTGCTTTAAAAAAGTGTCAAAAGGAGGAAAATACACGCAGGCAACTCCATCGTGTAATTAGAGTGAACCTACAATATCTTATAATCAACGTTTATGCAGTGCTAATAGCTACCTTCCTGTTATCGCCTTACTTTGATTCATTCAGCAGCTGAGTCTACCTTTTTTCCTTTGAAAGAGAGGGAGATATATAGAGAGAAAAGGTGTGTCTGTGTTTTGTGTTATCTCATTGACATTGATCAGAACCCAGTGTAATGTAAAGCCTGAGTCTTTCTATGGTTTCTGTGTTTCCTCTCCCTGTGTAGAGCAGGTGAGACTCACCCTGTTGTCTCCAAGCCCCTCAGGGCTGCCGAAGGCTTGCCTGGAGTGCCTGTTAATACATAGCCATGGAATTCAGACATGAACATACACACACACACACACACACACAAACACTGTATCTGTACCCTGCAGCGATAAATACACACTTGTGATACACACCATACAGAAACACAAACATATCACAGACAGACAGGAGCTGTGTTCGAAAACTCATACTAACCGCACTAACCATACTACTTGTGATGTAAATTGAGTATGTAGTATGCTTATTGGTCATAGTATGGATATAGTTAGTATGCAAAAGTTCACGGATGTCGTACTACATTCGCCAAAATACAAAGCATACAAGCAGTGGACACTATTTTTGTGCTTTTGGGGCCCATAATGCAATTCTTCAGAAAATAGGCGTGGCTTCACAACATTTTAATATTTCAAAAAAAATGGCAGAAAATATGCAGCCAAAGTCAGACGAAAGCAGATACATATTCGTTGCTTTAACTAATTATGACAAATGTTAGGAAAATGTTGAGCATTTTAATAAACTAATGGCTTTTGTTAGCTATGCTAGCCTTACGAACTGCATAGCATATCATTATAGCAGTTGTATGTACCTCATTAGCTAGCTACCATACATCGAACTTGCCAGTATATTAAATACATGCTCTCTAACTAACTACCCAACGTTTAATTACTTTATTATTCACGTCATTCTTAGCTAAGCTAAGTGGTATAGTCGTCGTGTGTTCTCAATGGGCATTGTTAATGAAGTTATAAGATGTCTAGCTAGTATTTTGTTAGCCATGCTAACAAGCTAGCAAGAAGTTGCATATCAACAGCATCAACTTCTGGTAGACAGACAAAGCGCTAGTACATTCACCTGAAAAGTTACCGTTTGTTTACAGTATACTAAAATTAACTAATGGTATGCAGTATGTTAGTGTGGGTATTCGAACACAGCTTGGGTCTCATTTACACACACACACAGACAGACTATGTTCTACTGTGCACCTTAACACAGACTGGCATATACTGTACACAAACACACCAAATACAACAGGTGTAGTAGACCTTACAGTGAAATGCTTACTTACATGCCCTTAACCAACAATACAGTTTTTAGAAAAAAAGTGTTGAAGTATTTACAAAAATAAACTCTTTTTTTTTTTTTTTAACTTTACAAGATAAATAATTAAGGAGCAACAATAAAATAACTTTGGCAAGGCCATATCCAGGGGGTACCGGTACAGAGTCAAGGTGCCGGTTGGTTGAGGTAATTTAGGTAATATGTACATGTAGGTAGAGGTAAAGTGACTATGCATTGTTAATAAACAGAGAGAAGCAGCAGCATAAAAATAATAGTGGGGTGGGGACAATGCAAATAGACCGGGTTGGGGGTAGAAGCCTTATGGCTTGGGGGTAGAAGCTGTTAAGAAATCTTTTGGACCTAGATTTGGCCCTGTGGTACCGCTTGCCGTGCGGTAGCAGAGAGAACAGTCTATGACAAGGTTGGCTGGAGTCTTTGGCAATTTTTAGGGCCTTCCTCTGACACCGCCTGGTAAAGGAATGGCAGGAAGCTTTACCCCAGTGATGTACTGGGCTGTACGCACTACCACCTGTAGTGCTTTGCAGCCGGAGGCCGAGCAGTTGCCATACCAAACAGTGATGCAACAGTGATGCTCTCGATGGTGCAGCTGTCAAACTTTTTGAGGATCTGAGGACCCATACCAAATCTTTTTAGTCTCCTGATGGGGAATAGGCATTGTCGTGCCCTCTTCACAACTGTCTTGGTGTATTTGAACCATGATAGTTCGTTAATGAGAATGGGGGTTAATTGGTCCTCCTTTTTCTCGGTCCTCCTTTTTCTGTCTCATCGTTGTCGTGATCAGGCCTACCACTTTTGTGTTGTCAGCAAACTTAATGATGGTGTGGGAGTCGTGCTTGGGCATGCAGTCTTGGGTGAACAGGGAGTACAGGAGGGGACTGAGCACGTACCCCTGAGGGGCCCCTGTGTTGAGGATCAGCGTGACAGATGTTTTGTTACCTACCCTTACCACCTTGGGGCAGCCCGTCAGGAAGTACAGGATCCAGTTGCAGAGGGAGGTGTTTAGTCCCAGGGTCCTTAGCTTTGTGATGAGGTTTGCGGGCACTATGGTGTTGAACGCTGAGCTGTAGTCAATGAATAGCATTCTCACATAGGTGTTCCTTTTGTCCAGGTGGGAAAGGGCAGTGTGGAATGCAATAGAGATTGCATCATCTGTGGATCTGTTGGGGCAGTATGCAAATTGGAGTGGGTCTAGGGTTTCTGGGATAATGGTGTTGATGTAAGCCTTGACGAGCCTTTCAAAGCACTTCACGGCTACAGACATGAGTGCTACGGGTCGGTAGTCTTTTAGGCAGGTTACCTTGGTGTTCTTGGGCACAGGGACTATGGTGGTCTGCTTGAAACTTGTTTGTATTACAGACTCGGTCAGGGACAGGTTGAAAATGTCAATTAAGACACTTGCCAGCTGGTCAGCGCATGCTCAGAGTACAAGTCCTGGTAATCCGTCTGGCCCTGCGGCCTTGTGAATGTTGACCTCTTTAAGGGTCTTACTCTCATCGGCTATGGAGAGCGTGATTACACAGTCATCCGTAACAGTTGATGCTCTCATGCAAGCTTCAGTGTTGCTTGCCTCGAAGTGAGCATGGAAGTTATTTCACTCGTCTGGTAGGCTTGTGCCACTGGGCAGCTCATGGCTGTGCTTCCCTTTGTAGTCCATAATATTTTGCAAGCCCTGCTACATCCGACGAGTGTAGGAGCCGGTGTAGTACGATTCAATCTTTGTCCTGTGTTGACGCTTTGTCTGTTTGATGGTTCGTCGCAAGGCATGGCAGGATCTCTTATAAGCGTCCGGGTTGGAGTGCCGCTCCTTGAAAGCGGCAGCTCTAACCTTTAGCTCAGTGAGGATGTTGCCTGTAATCCATGGCTTCTGGTTGGGCTATGTACGTCCGGTCACTGTGTGGACGACATCATAAATGCACTTATTGATGAAGCCAGTGACTAATGTGGCACTCTCGGTTGCACATTTAACATGCTGGTAGAAATGAGAAAAAATGGATTTGAGTTTCCCTGCATTCAAGTCCCCGGCCACTAAGAGCGCCGCCTCTGGATGAGCATTTTTTTGTTTGCTTATGATCTTATATAGCTCGTTGAGGGCCGTCTTAGTGCCAGCATCGGTTTGTGGTGGTAAATGGACAGCTACAAAAAATATAGATTAAAACTCTCTTGGTAAATAGTGTCATCTACGGCTTATCATGAGATACTCTACCTCAGGCGAGCAAAACCTTGATACTTCCTTAATATTAGATTTCGTGTACCAGTTGTTATTTACAAATATACACAGACCTTCACCCCTTGTCTTACCGGAGGCAGCTGTTCTATCTTGCCGATGGACCGAAAACCCTGCCAGCTGTATGTTATCCATGTCGTTGTTCAGCCACGACTCAGTGAAACATAGGATATTACAGTTTTTAATGTCCCGTTGGTGAGATAGTCATGATCGGAGCTCATCCATTTTGTTATCCAATGATTGCACGTTGGCTAATAGGACTAATGGTAGAGGGGGATTACTCACTCGCTGTCGGATCCTTACCTGGCACCCCGACCTACATCCCTGATATCTCCACCTCTTCTTCAAGCTAATGACATGGATTTGGGCCTTGTCGTGTGCCTGAAGTAAATCCTTCGAGTCTGACTGGTTAAAAAAATCTTTGTCCAGTACACTGTGAGTAATCGCTCTCCTGATATCCAGAAGCTATTTTCGGTCATAAGAGACAGCAGCAGAAACATTATGCACAAAGTAAGTTACAAATGACGTGAAAAAACACACACAATAGCACAATTGGTTAGGTACCCATAAAACGGCATCCATCTCTTCTGGCACACATCAGTGTAGTTTATACACATACACACACTGTCACTGCGATTCTGCCTTGTACCTCAAAGTCTAGCTGAAGCTGTCCTCCATCTTGGTTTTATATAAAAATATCAGGATTGTTTAGTAATTCATACAGCAGGCCACAGCCCCACAAATCAGCCAGCGGCTCGCTCCCGCTATCACTCACTGGGCCGATATTTTACAACACAATTACTTCCCGCCTGACACAAATGAGCTGGGCCTGGAAACCTGCAGCAAGCTAATTACACTGAGGGACGTCCGCCCCGTTATTAAAACAATCAAAGCATTTTACACCCACCACCACTACACTGCCTCTGCAACCCAGGGAAGCTCCTCCCCAGCTCTACACAAAACACAGTCCAACACTGAGGCTGGGATGCACAGTCCAACACTACTGGGTTTTATCAGGCTGTGATGCACAGTACATCACTGCTGGGTTCTGTCTGGGTATTGTATTGTCCTGTATGTATTGCATATGCATCAGTGGCATATCAAATTGTTCCAATGTACTCAACCTATGAAGTGTTCTTTACAGCTCTGTGGTGTTTTGCAGGTCTCTGAACCTTACAATATAAAGTGAGAGTAACATACAATACATTCACACTGCAATGGATACCACTGACAAAGCACAATGTGTTGTGGCATTTCCAACTAAGACTTAACAATGCGCAAATTATAAATCATTTAAATGCATCCTCACTCAAATTAACATTGTGAGAATCCATCTTCTTGCACCAATAAAAAATAAAACACATGAATGTTCATTTGAATTATCCCTTACAATGAAATCATCTAGGTACACCTAATTCAATTTTGTGTTCATGGACAATTTAAAACAGGCCTCCTCCTCATCATTTCCATTTGGACATGAAAGGGGGAGGAGGAGTAAGAGGGGAGGTGGGGACAGGAGAGGCAGGGGAGGTGTGTGGAAGGGGAAACGGAGGTACAGGGGGTTGGGGGAGAAGGGACAGGGGAGATGCGGATGTGTCCCTCTCTCCTCCCTCTGGGCAGTTCGGTTCCTCTCTGTCAGCTCAGAGCTAGCTGCTTTGTTAGCTGGGTATCTGTGGCCTTGTTAATTGGTATTAAAGAGGCCCAGGGCTGCAGTAGGTGCATTCAGGGCTGTGCAGACGAGTGACTCTCAGCTGCACAGCACAGAGCCATGGCAGAGTGGCTGACGTGTGGGAAAATTGAAGGCAAAAAGCCCTGCCTCCTCTGAAGTCCTTGGCGGAACAAAAAATGCAATGATAGCGGATATTGTGCGCTCTTAATTAGTGAGTGTTTATTCTGCCATCCCCCTCTCACCCCGTAGGCTTTCATACAACTGAACCTGAGACTTTTACAAAGGAAAGAGGAAAAAACTGTCCAAGTTGAACTTTATTTAAAAACACAGAGGGACCAAATAGTATAGCAGACGTGGTTTAGTTTCTTTCTCTGATGCTTTAAAGGGACAGGTCAGATCTACATCTGTGTTGCTTAACTGTTTTTTGTGTCTGGAAAATGTCTGGAGGATTGGCAGCAGACCACGATTTGAGTTTACTTTGACTTGTAGCCCGCTAACGTGAGCATTGGCCATTTGGGAGATCTTGCCTCCCCATGCATATAAAATAAAATAAATAAACAAACCCAACTGATAAATACAAAGTATGGGTTAGCATAATTTCTGAGCATGCTAGCTCAAATACTGATCTGAGAAAACTTACAGAAGCTACCTCATTGCCACCAAATGTTAATGTGCTTTGTTTTTATCTTCTTGATTATCTGTAACATCCAAACTGTATGATTATATTTGTAATTGGGTGTATAGGCACCATTGCTCTCCTGAGGGCAGCTGACTAGCCTTAAACTTCACTTAACCGGTTCGGTTGAATAGGTAGATGGCTAGCTCCCTAGCAGACAGCACAGGAGATCAATGCTTTAGACTCTAGCTCCACTCTAGCTCCAGTATAAAACAGGGGAATATGGAGATAATACTGACCCTAGCTGGTAGTCCCAAAGAGAGAGAGGTTCACCTACTGGGATTCCCATCTGAATGGGAGTGATACCCTATATTGTAGCTAGCCAGGTCATTACATTGCACATCTCCACTTGAACACGCCTCCACATGTCTAACATGTCTAATCCAAATACAAAATGGCATGAACATAACATTAGCCAGTAGCTAATCACACTTTGAGAAAACATTCTAAGGATGTGTTCACAATAGGATTATGTTGTAATCACAAGTTGGCACGTGGCCAGAGTGGTTAAATGTCTGTTGTCATATCGCCCTTTCCCAATCAGTGCTGTCGAATCAGGAATCAAGGTAAGACCCAAGTGCAGACTGATTGAAGTACTGATGTTTATTGTAACCATCGAGGCAGGCAACGACAGGTCAAGGCAGGCAGGGGTCGATAATCCGGAGTAGGAGCAAAGGTACAGGACGGCAGGCAAGCTCAGGGTCAGGAAGAGTTCAGTAATCCCAAGGTGGCGCAGAGGTACAGGACGGCAGGCAGGCTCAGGGTCATGGACGGGCAGAGTGATCAAGGGGGCAGGTACAGGGTCAGGACAGGCAAGGGTCACAAACCAGGAGGAAGAGTAAAAGAGAGGCTGGGAAAAGACAGGCTCTGACAGGAACAAACACTGGTAAGCTTAACACACAAGACAAACTGGCCACAGACAAACAGAGAACACAGGTATAAATGCACAGGGGATAATGAGGAAGATGGGCGACACCTGGAGGGGGGTGGAGACAAGCACAAGGACAGGTGAAACAGATCAGGGCATGACACTGTTGGTTTGTTTTTAGTATTGGTAATAAGTGCTCTTTCTGGCTGAAATTGGCTTATGCATGGAATTTTGTATTTGACTACCCCATGTGTATCTTATCTTTCATCTTATGCAGAAAGGCTAAATATGTATACTTTTTTTTATCATGAGTAGCAAATGTGGATGGATTTAGCTTTGTAATTAGTCTTCAGTTTAACCTGATTCACATCCTTCCCTGGCAGCATACATTGAATGTCATCCTTTAATAAATAACAATGAAAGTGTGTTTTGTTTTAACTAATTCTGCCCTGATGTGATAGATTGTTATCTAGTCTGGGAGTTGAATCACATTTGGTAGACATATTAAAGAGGTAGAACATGTGCAGTATGTATGAGGATTTAAATCTCTAGTCAAGTTTGACTTGGCCAAATATATGTTGTTTTGTTGCATGGTTGCATGGTTGCATGGTTTTTACACATTGCGCTGCATGATGAACCACTCAGTAGATGTCTTTTTTTTCAAGCAGAATAATCAGAAGGAAACAAGTGAATACTGAATGGGTGAATCATTGCATTATGGTGTGGTTACCGGTTAGCTTTGCCGTTTCCTCTTTGAGAGATAATAAAATGGCCTACTCTCTTTTTTGGAAAAGATCGCTAGAAATATATCTTCTGTCCCCCGTTGTGTGTGATGCTATATTAAAGCCATATTTCCTGTAATCGCTGACAGATATATAGTGTGCCTTAAACAATATGAACTATGTGTTAAGAAATAAATTGCTTACACCACTGGAATTCTGACAGGAACCCTTCAATCCAGACCCTGGAACCGCTTTGTTTAATTATGTCTTGCACATGGGTACTGATTGTAATAAAACACTCTGGGTATGAGGGAAAGGTGGCTACGATGTCAGATTTCTGTGCAGATGGAACGAAATAAATGTTTTATTTGTGTGTCAAAAAAGACACAAGTCAAATAACACTATTTGGCGCATCAAATAAGCTTATCTCTGAATAGCTGTGACATATGAAATACGAGTGATAGTGTAATCACAGTGTAACAACTACGTTTAAAAAAAATTATGAAAGTTAATTGATTATATGACGTGCAGTCATATTCAGGACCTGAATATGAATATGACTGATATGATGATGGTATGACTACTATGATGATGCGCAAGGCAGACACACTAGCTCGGTGCTGGTGATATGTAAAGAAAACTAGCTGATGGATGCAATGTTCACCCCAAAAAACAGAGGCAAAACGAGATCCGTTCAGCTATTGACAGGTAGCTAGGTATCTAGATAGGTGTCATCATCTAGAATCCCCCTAATTTATTACAAATGTTTTGTATTTGGTTGATGATGGTCGGACCCAGTCCGGTCAAGCGACACACACAAGCCAGATGAAGCTAGCTATCAACTTATAACGTTAGCTTGGGGCAGCAGGGCTAGTTAGCTGGTTAGCTTGTTTACTTCGTTATCTAGCTATCTAGCAGTTATTTTCATGAAGTGAAGTTCAATTTCAATAGGAGAACAATAAGTGGCTGCCTAACGTTCCTGCAAGACAGGAATGTCAGTGTTCTGCCATGGCCTGCGAAGAGCCCGGCTCTTAACCCCATTGAACACGTCTGGGACCTGTTGGATCGGAGGATGAGGGCTAGGGCTATTCTCCCCAGAAATGTCTGGGAACTTGCAGGTGCCTTGGTGGAAGAGTGGGGTAACATCTCACAGAAAGAACTGGCAAATCTGGTGCAGTCCATCGGGAAGTGATGCACTGGTGGCCACACCAGATACTGACTGTTACTTTGATGTTGACCCCCCCCCCCCCTTTGTTCAGGGACACATTATTCAATTTCTGTTAATCACATGTCTGTGGAACTTGTTCAGTTTGTCTCAGTTGGTGAATCTTGTCATGTTCATACAAATATTTACACATGTTAAGTTTGATGAAAATAAATGCAGTTGACAGTGAGGACGTTTCTTTTTTTTCTGAGTTTAATACTTAGTCATATGGATTCTTAAATCATTGCTAAGAAAATAGAAAATGATTGCAGTTTCTGGTCATTGTTTAGCTATCTAGCCAGCTACCCCAGAGGTTGCTAATACCATCTGTATCAAAGATATTTGTGAGTGACTTTGTCATACTGCAACCGAAGTCAAAGTAGTAGGGAGAAGGCCTACCTTCAGATTCTAAACTGTCATCAATGTTGACAAAATCCTTGATTATTAATCTGTATTTTGACTAGCTAGGAGGAGTCAGGTGCAACTGCTTGGGGTGTGGCTGGCTGACTGGCAGCAGCAGCAGTAGCAGCAGCAGGAACATCATCCTTGCTCCCCTGCCTCTGGGACATTTTTGATGCTGCTCATTTGATCCTGATCTTATTTCAAATGCTCACACAGACGTTTTCCTATTTGGTCAAAACACATGATGGCTTATTGTCAGCGTGGTATTATTGTAAACACATCGTGACCGGTGTGTGTGTGCTTGTTTGGAGATTATTATTTTAATTGTATTTTTTACAGCTTTGACAATGCTACTGACAGTGTTGGCGCTTGGCTTGCGCATGCAAATCCAGCACACACAACATTCTATAACAGGACTTTGTTATTTGACGTCTCAAATTAAATCTTATAGTGCGATATAAAGTGTATTTTTTGAGACGCAAAGACCCACACGCCTTTCCATGTGAAGTTTACTGATTTTTGATACAAGAATAACTTGTAATTGTATCCCTCAATATTTTATGTTTCTGATTTAGTGAAAATGAAATGTTCCCTTTATTTTGTCACTATTATTGGAAGAATTGGAGTCAAGGAGAGTGGGCCAGTGTGCCATCCCTGTCCATCGACAAAGACAGCCCCCTATAACTGTTGTATCTCTCTCACACACACACACACGCACGCACGCACGCACGCACGCACACACACACACACACACACACACACACACACACACACACACACACACACACACACACACACACACACACACACACACACACACACACACACACACACACACACACACACACACACACAGGGTCCTCTTACCTCTTACTCTCCCCTGGGCTCAGTCTCTGTGCTATCTGGGAAGGGTAAAGAGCCACATGTTGGGGAAGTGTATGAGTGCTGCATTCCATTCTACTGTTAATGTGTCTCACACATAAATCCAAATAACGAGAAAGGGGCGATCTGCAAACCCTGGAAATGCAGTTTGTGCTCTCTCTCTCTCTCCCTCTCTCTCTTTCTCTCTCTAGCTCTCTCTCTAGCTCTCGCTTTCTCTCTCTCTGTCTCTCTTTTTCTCTCTCTAACTCTCTCTCTAGCTCTCTCTTTCTCCCTTTCTCTCTCCCTCTCTCTGTATCTCTCTCTCTCTTTCCGTTCTGACGAGAGAGACATTGTAACTCTCTCCGTGTTCCTTCCTGTCTATGATTAAGAGTTTCCTGTTTCTCCAGCACACACACAGATCATGAATAGTAATTTTACGTTTCAAATGATTGGCAGTCACAACCATTCCACGCTCATCAGAAGAGAACAGCATTGGAACCACCTCCTTCCCATCTTAAACCTAGAGATATCGACATTGCATATGATTAAACACCCCACAGCATTTGTCTTAAAGAGTTGTGTTGCGCTGGACTGCTGAGCTGGTGTCTCCCAGCAACGCTGTTATGTTTCCCATCAAATGGAGAACAAAGGGCTGAATTTTGTTTGTGTTTTCTAATCCGTATTTCTCATTGACTAAATGATGGATGGGGAGCAGCAGCGTGACAGCTGCCTGTGATGCGATTCAAAGCCCCAGGAAGTGTATTATCCCTGGCAGGATCCTGGTGCCCTCATGCCCAGGGTGCCACTGTCTCTCAGGGGCACTAGAGCATCCTGGGCAGGCCGTGGCGGTAGTGGCGGTGGTGGTGAAGCACTGCAGATAAGGGCAGTAAGGTGAGATTATTAAAATAAATAATAATAATAACATAAATAATAATAATTAAAAGCCCTCCCTCGTCCCCTAGTGGTCTGTAAAACAAAATGAAAGGAGAAGAAGAAGAAATCACTGAAGAGGCCGTGGTGACATGCTCTCTGCAGGCCTCAGCTCTCCCTTTCAAAGCATGCCAAACTTTTGAAGAGGCACTCTCTCAGTTTATAAATCGCCTGCCTCCCTCCTTGCTCCGTTCCCCCGAACCCTAACCCCCCCCCTTGCAGAGATCTTGGCAGAGGCCATCTGACAGGTGAATCAAACTGAAGTGAGTGATGGGGAGGAGAGGGAGGCTCGGAAGGGTGGTGGAGGGGGTGAAGGATAACAATCAAAGGAATGAGGGAATACAGGTGTTTGGGTTTATGAGACAACCACAGTTGCCTGGGCCTTTGACAGCTGTTGATGTTATCAGTGACGCTTGGCTGTTATTGGCTGCAGGTTTTAGAAGGGGGTGAGAGAGGGGATGGGGAGGAGGGGAGGAGGAAATATCCCTGTGGTTGATAACATTTGGCTGAACTTTCCGATGTGAACCTCCCTCCTGACTCTTTTAAAGTCTTGCCGATCACACAGAGAGAGACGAGTGTAGGGGAAGACACGTAAAATATTATTGACTGGAGTGTTTCACATCTATTTGGAAGAGGACTGGGATGGTGGGGGGGGGGGGGGGGGGTGTTAGCTGTAGAAAGATGACAGGCCTCAAGATAATCAGGGGGAAATGAAGGCAGCAGAGTAACCCTTCACCAGAGGAAAAGCCAGCTCTGTGCGAGAGGTCGTTGTGCATAATGGAAAACAAATACAAACCAACCTCCAAACAAGCGAGTGGCGGCCATTAGCTATGAACCCTCCAGCATGTGCTTTGAACTTTACTTTTATCGCTAAGTCCTTAGAGTTAAGAATAACCATCAAACAAAAGCTAAGAAAGATTTCACATAATATATTCAAGCAGCTATTTAAATACAACATATCATACCGCTGTGTGATTACCCTGGGGTTTTAATTGGGGAGTTCTCTGTCTGCCGCTGAGGAGAATGTCATGACATGCTTTACTCAATAATCATAGACACATGGCCAATATGACAGCGGTATCTCTATCTCTGTTGTGCTGAGACATTGACCGGCAGTGAAACTACGCCAAGATGCAACAGCTGATGAGCAACCCTTACTGTCTACCCACTGTGGATCTAGCCATCATTTGTGGTGTCCATCTGTGGATAGAACCATCCTGGGTGACCCGCCCATTCCAGTGTGTATATGCCTATTCACCCTGGTTGTGTTTTGTGGTCTAACTATGAATGAATCACATTGTAATCCCCACACCTTTCACCAGCACAGAGATTACCATCCAAGCATAGTAACTGCATGGAGACAAAGCCACAAACCAATGAATACTGTACCGTGATATGATACCACAGGATATCCCCGAAAAAAAGGAAATCAATTTTGATAAAACATTGACCCCGGTGAAGATTAGTAAAAAAAAATAGGAGGGAAGTATAATACACATAATCCTTTTTTATTCCATTTCCTTTCTATTTTGTTCATCGAATGCTAATTCTCTCTGCGGTGCGGTAATGCTCACCATGGATAAGCTGTATGGTAATAGATTCGCTTCATTCCAACTTCACACAGAAATGTGTCAAAACTCCTCAGACACAGAACCCCCCCCCCCATCAGTGAGAAAAAAATGCTCCCTGGTCTTTACCCTCCATTATTTCTCTTTTAGCAGCATTCATTTCTACTTCAAATTTTTATTTGAGGTATTCAGGAATGAGAGCTAATAGCTGGAATTGTGTTTGGTAATAATTGATGTGGTGTGGAGTTCAAAGTTCTCTGGAGAGGCTCTGGTCTAATTCATCTGGATGAATCCCGTCATAATTCTATCATCTTCATGTTCAAACCAGCTTCTTGCTTGTTGAACCTTTATGCAAGGAACATTTTCAAATTCATCGTATCCTTAGCCAAAACCAAATTCTAACTGGAGTTTCAAAGTTCCCACTCAAATGGTTTTGAATGGGATGTGCAGAGCTTCTGTCCACAAATCACACAATTCATCATGCGCTTGTTTATTTGTTAGCAGCTTGTTTCCAACAACAATATTTATCCCTTTGCTAATGCTTTTTTAAACGACATACGTTCTCAGCCTAGACCATTTTCTCTCATTGTTAAAGGAGGTAGATATCAAAGTTTTAGTAATCAGGGGAGGGGAGGATGGGTGGTCATTAAATAGAAGAGCAATACATGTTGTTCCCCACTCTGCTCTCCTTTTTAATGTGCCGGATGACAAATTACATCCCTGAGGTTTCTCTTGTTATTCTACAATTATGGTCCCAGTATTTCTGCTTTACTTTTTTGTGAGGAAGGAGAGGGTTCAGAACAATCTGTCCTTCATTGTATATGTCTACATGGTGGTTGGCTCTTATCATTCTCTTTAACAGAGCGGTACAATGGGTCTTATGGTCCTATGGCTCCGAGACCTAGAAATGATGTCTAGGGCCCCCAGATATCACCTAAACAACAATAGCATAATATCCACATCTCCAATCAAATCAAACTTTTTTTGTCACATGCTCTGAATACAACAGGTGTAGACCTTACCAAGAAATGCTTACTTACAAGCCCTTGACCAACAGTGCAGTTCAAGAAGAATTAAGAAAATATATACCAAATAAACTAAAGTAAAAAATTATAAAAAGTAACACTATAAAATAACAATAACAAGACTATATACAGGGGGTTCCGGTACCGAGTCAATGTGCGGGGGTACAGGTTAGTCAAGGTAATTTGTGTAGTTAGGGGTGAAATGACTATGTATAGATAATTAACAGCAAGTAGCAGCAGTGTACAAAACAAATGAATGGGGGGGTGTCAATGTAAATAGTACGGTATCCATTTGATGAATTGTTCAGCAGTCTTATGGCTTTGTGCTCCAGTAACACTTGCTGTGCGGTAGCAGAGAAAACAGTCTGTGCCTTGGGTGACTGGAGTCTCTGACAATTGTTTGGGCTTTCCTCTGACACCGCCTAGTATATAGGTCCTGGATGGCAGGAAGCTTGGCCTCAGTGATGTACTGGGCCGTACGCACTACCTTTTGTAGTGCCTCACGGTCAGATGCCGAGCAGTTGCAACCGGTCAGGATGGTGCAGCTGTATAACTTTTTGAGGATCTGGGGACCCATGCTAAATCTTTTCAGTCTCCTGTGGGGGAAAAGGTGTTGTCGTGCCCTCTTCACGACTGTCTTGGTGTGTTTTGACCATGATAGTTTGTTGGTGATGTGGACACCAAGGAACTTGAAACTCTCAACTCGCTCCACTACAGCCCCATCAATGTTAATGAGGCCTGTTCGGCCCGCCTTTTCCTGTAGTCCACGATCAGCTCCTTTCTCTTGCTCACATTGAGGGAGAGGTTGTTGTCCTGGCACCACACTGCCAGGTCTCTGACCTCCTCCCTATAGGTGGTCTCATTGTTGTCGGTGATCAGGCCTACCACTGTTGTGAACAAGGAGTACAGGAGGGGACTAAGTACACACCCTTGAGAGGCCCCAGTGTTGAGGATCAGTGTGGCAGATGTGTTGTTGCCTACCCTTACCACCTGAGGGCGGATGCTGTTGATGTGAGCCATCAAAGCACTTCATGGCTACCGGCGTGAGTGCTTCGAGGCGGTCTCCATCTTGCTTGGAGTTGTCAGTTATTCAAATGTCTTTTGTTCAGAAATACCTTGAGCAACAATTGTTTTGTACAGTGAGGAGAGCTGCAGTGTGCAAATGAGTTATACCAGAGAGGAAGAGAGGATTTTTTGGGCTTGAGATAGCTCCTCCGTTTTTTTGTGTGGAGGACTATGAGAGAGTGTCGAATTACGAGAGGCTTATTTGATCAAATAGAAGTTTTTGTAATGTTTAGGCTGTTACAAATGTACTGCTATAAGTGGATGCACGTGGCATTCCGGCAACAACTTAGTTGTGCCTATTGTTCACACGCATATCTCCCCTTCTCATTGGCTAGAATGGTTCCACCTGATCTCACCTGCTTTCATTCGTTGAGGACATGCCTGCTCGTGGTGATGTTAACTTATTGAGTGCTGTGTGAAACTCCAAGAGCTCTCAAATAAGCAGCGATATGCAACCTGTTCCAAGGAATCCGTTCTGTCACAGGAGACATATGGAAGAAGGGAGAACGAGAAGAAGAGGGAGGGGTGCTGATGGGAAAATCCCATCGACAGACCATAAAAAGCCCAACTCTACTTTGGACTTTTACTCACAGGGCAATGCAGGTATGCTGAGGTATGGAAACATTTGCCCTGTTGCCCCCTGTAAACTCAAGTATCATGCAAAGGCCCTGATTAACCTGGAATTAGGGACTAGTTTCCTCTGATTTGAAGGATTAGTATGCTGTACTACCAATCATGATTGTACAGGCCCTTTAGGCTACATGAGAGAAGGTACGATCTCAGGTTACAGTACAAGAATTATCAACGGCAACATTCAACACATGCAAATACAGAACTGAGTGGGTGTACATGTACAGTATGTGCTTCTATAGATCTGGGTTAAAATGTTTGATGATGTTATGTCACCACAAGGAATAGCAATTTTACTTCCTGTAATATTTGTTTTAGCCACAATTTGAACATATTTGCCTCTCTTTTCTCTTTCTGGCTTTCATAAAACTTTTCCCATTTGTAACTTTTCCCCCTGACTATGTTACTACAGAAAAACAGGGCAGCCCCATTAACAGAATGAGAATGAGAACCTAATATACTGAATCTGCAGAAATTTATTATGCACTTTATGATTTTGATAATATGTAACACGCGTAAAAAGGGCAAACTTTTATCATAGCCTCTTCCAAATATAGAAGTGCTGTGTGTGTAAACCTCTCCTTTGCTTTGAGGTTAGGAGGCTCTTTAACTTGGGAAGAGAGAAGGAGAGAGAGAAAAAAAGAGGCACAAGCCCCCCAACCGCTTATTTTTGTAATTAGCTTCAGCCATGTCAGCGTTTTTTAATGAAACATTTTCTAAATGCGTTGATGGGAGATCTCTTCAGTGTGTGAAGAGGGACAACAAGCACACCACAGCCTTGCATTCACGGTGTATAAGTTAGTGTGTGTGTGTGTGTGTGTGTGTGTGTGTGTGTGTGTGTGTGTGTGTGCGTGCGTGCGTGCGTGCGTGCGTGCGTGTGTGTGCGAGTATGTTCGAGGGCTTGCGTGCATGTTGAGTGAGTGTGTGTGTGGGTGTATGTGTCTTCCATCTTAAACAGCCCGCTAATCACACAAATTATTGCATCTAATTACTGCTTGGGCTCTAATTAATTCCTTCAGTATCACATCATTTAGTGCGCAGTCACACCACAGCACCTGTTTTCGGGAAATCTGGGCTGTTAATTTGTTTATAAAACAAACAGAATTTGCATAAAAGGTCTTAATGAATGGTGTAGCCATTTGCCATGATGCTCGTGGTGTGTGTTTTGGTTGTGTTTGACGGTCAGAGACTGGAGACCAATAAATAATCCTATAGAAACTGTATCGTCTCTTCAAGCCCCTCCCTAGTAGCGATTAATAAAATGATAACACTTAGTGCTAATTAATGTGAGCGTGCTGTGCTAATTACGGCGCTGTACAACAAGCGAGTTGTTGAACCCTTAAAACAAAATCATGTCAGGTTGGGCTGCGATGCCGCCTTGCTCCATGTACAGATTGTTAAATGGGGGGGGGGTGGGAAAGAGTTCCATACAGGAGGCCTTAATAAGATAAATAAAAACAGTCTGGTTTCATGAGACCATCGTGAAAATGGTAGCATTGTACTGTGTATGTGTGTGTTTGTGTCTGTGTTTGTGTGTGCATGAGCATGTGTATGCACATGTTCTGGGATATGTATGTGTCTCTGTATGGTGTGTAGTACAGGTGTGTGAGATGATCACAGGTACTGCACAAAGTAGCGATTAGACGATGTGAACTGCTTGTCTGAACATTATTACTACAATACTACTGAAACCGCACAGACACAGTTGGACACAGTACAGAATGTCTGGCTATATACTCTGCTGCAATAACCAAAGGACGTGGTGAACAGCGGGGGGGGGGGGTATTCTGAGATCAATGTTTTCTTCCTCATTTCCTGGGCTTAAAGTTTACTTCAAATGACCCCCCCCCCCAAAAAAAAGTTGACATGCTTATCAAAATGACACGTGCTTGTCTGTAATGTACATTTCGGGGCTGTTTGAGGAGAAGCCGAACACTTTTCGATTTGCTATTGTGCTAACGGTTGTTCCTTAGGACACTCTTCCCCCTACTGGTGTGAAACCATAATGATCACACCGTCATGACGTTCTATATGTTCCTCGCCATATAAACCACGGTGTTAATCTCCAACTCATGTAAACATGCGCTGAAATGTATATTCTAACCAAGGTACAACATATTTTGCTGGGGCTGTATCTCTGGCCAGATTGCATTAGGCACACAACATAAATGTGACATATACTTTTGAAATGCTTCTATATTCCTGTTTCCCTGATATCTCATGCTACACATACAGTGTGTACGTGGGAACCGTCAATTTCTTTGATTCTTTGTGAAACACTGTATAACAAATCAGGAATAATACTGCTTTTGGATCAGATTTAACCTCAAGCCAATGCTGTGCCACACCTTCCATTGAGGTACTGTATGTATGTAGATATCTAGCACGTAGATATTGATCATTGTAGAGGCTCTCAGAGGGCTAAAAGTGTACGATAAATCAGACCTAATCTTATCTTAACAGATACAGTATAAACATAAATCCCCTGTTCTACACCAGGGATGTGTTCCACACAAGTCACACGGGTGGGCATAAACACGATGCAAAAACACCCCCACATCCTTCATAACAGTGACTGAACGCTGCTAACGTCAGTTTGTCTGAAAGTAAGGTACCGATAGCCCCCCCCACCCAATTTCAGCTTGAACAAGAAAAGAAAATGGACAAAATGTTTAGCAAGAATGAACAACGCTCGATCCCTTCTCTTCAAATGTCGGTGAAGTCAAGCAAACACGCTGTGAAGCAAGGGCCACTGTGACGGCTGAAGACGCGTACACTAAAGTGGTTTGATGAGAATTAGCTGTACACAAGATGGTGATTTTTTGACATCGGTTATTAAGAATTAATCAGCCTTAATAATGTACGGGGCTTCCAAAGTTCTCCATTAATTTTTGATCCTCTCCATCCCAGTCCATTATTTGCAAGAAATCAAATGAAATTCGAAATAATGCCTTGGTGACGTCAGGTGCTGGGGCTGGAGTGGTGTAATGGTGTAGAGGATGGGCTCAGGCCTCCACCATTCATCACGATGTGTGTCTGACACTGTTCTATTGTCCTCCTGGAGGTCCTCAGCTGTGACCCACATAGCGAGAGGAGGACAAGGGAACAGACACACTCTCTATTCCTCTCTATTACACACACCCACATACACACCCACGCACAGAAAACACGCACATACACATGCACGCAAGCACGTTCAAGCACACAGACACACACAGACACACAGACATACAGACACACACACACACACACACAATATAACCTTCTAGGCTACGAAGCCAATCAGCAGCACTTGCTCTCTCTCTCCCCTCTCTCACACACATTCCTATTTTGTGCATTTATGGATACTGCGCTGGCTGCACACGTTAACATATAAACATATAGATAAACAGTTACAAACATTCACACATTTACCTTGAGTAAAGCTGCATGTTCCTGTGGATACGTACAGAAGCACACAGACAAGCCCCTGCCTTTCTTAAATAATTACCCCACTTGCAAACGTGATCCTTCATTCGGAGCCGAATGCAATAGGTCTCCCCCTCGCTCTCATTAGAACACTTGGGTCCACAACAGAGCCGGGCTATTCGAGAAATTATCAATTAAAATGGAGCATCATTTGCATATGAGGAAGAGGAGATTTATGAGCGGAGCAGTGCATGCCGCTGTGTCTGCCTTAGCAATCCGGCGCCGCTCAGATTGCTTGTGACCAATCTTAAATCGTGGAGCCCGACGAAGATGAAGTGCTGTGTTGCTTTTAACGTCAGGAGTCTGAGGCCTGCGCAGGATTTACTGGGAATATTATCACAAGCATGTCTCAAGTTTTAGCTTTTAATATGTGCCAAGCTCCTCCGAGGAATGCTTCCTCGCAGCAATTATGCTCCTCAATACATGCATTCCAATGCCTGGCGCATAATGTATTAATAAATATTGGCGCGTTTTTAATATACGTGAGGAGGGGGAGAATTTGCGCGAGCGGTCTCGCCTGTAAATCATCCTTTTTTTTTTATATAAACACTGTCCCAGCACTCAAAATAAAAATAGGCCAACTGATCACAGCTGTCTTTTGTCAAAAAACATAACTAATACCCCTGATTTGGAGAAACAACAGTTTCATCATTAAAAAGTGGACCCTACGGCCATGGTTTTAGCCTATGCTAATGTACTGCTGCCCTGGAAAATTGAATCGACCTCTCAAGGGCTCTGTGGAGAGAGAGAGAGAGAGAGAGAGAGAGAGAGAGAGAGAGAGAGAGAGAGAGAGAGAGAGAGAGAGAGAAAGAACTTGTCCCTACACTGTTCTGGACTGCTATTTTACAGACAACACATAGCCACACGCACTGACTGTACAGATTGTCCTTACCAAGCTCACACAGTTTCACACACAGCAATACAATAGAGCATGATACAATTGAAATCATTGTTTTAAAGACTCCTAAGATGAGCTATATTTATGTCAGGAAAGATATGGATTTCTAAAGTTAATATGCTGATAAGAGTACTACATATCTTCCGATTGATCAATTGTTTCTGAAGCTGAAAAGTATTCCATTTTTTTATAAAAAGGTTTAGAGTAAAAAAAATGAATAAAAAAATCCCAACATAATAAAATAATTACCATGTCAAAACCTTCATACTACTGTGCCATTACTGTACATACTGTACGTGAGGAGAGGCCTTTACATGTCCACTGTTGATATTTCTTCAAAGAGGGTTCCCATGAGACTGACATGCTGAACATCCAGCCATGCCGTGACACTGTCTCTAAACAACAAACATCTCATACATTTGCTTTAGGATTGTGCATTAATAATGGAATGTTGAATGAATCAAAACACTTGACATTCTGCCTCTTTTGTGGATGCCTTGAACCAACATAAATAGCACATGTTGTTATGGTGTTTTAGATAGAATATATATATAATCGGTATATATGTATATTCTATGTGCTTTTTGTCTGTGTCCATGTGTGTGTGTGTGCATGTGTGTGTGTGTGTGTGTGTGTGTGTCCACAGAGTCAGCAGGTGTGGGGGAGTGTGTGCGTGTGCTATGTGTGTCTGGTGTGTGAGGTTGAGTAAGCCTTGACGTTGTGAATATGAGGAGCAGTGAATATGGATCACCCTCCCAAAGGCTAAGTGGGATGGCTTGTTTAATATCGCCCAATTAGAGTACGATTTGAGCGATCAGCCGATGACTAGCCAGGCTCACACCACCTCCACAGAGGGCCTGTCACAGGGCGTCACAGACTGATCGTGCAAATGCATGCGCTCAATTACTGTGCAAAGGCCCCGCCATGGGGTCTAAATGTAAAATGGCAGCTCTGAGGCCCTGGAAGCCCCTGGAAGCCCATGGAAGCGGTCGGGGGAAAGGCGGATGGGTGAATGGGAATACCAAGAGATCCCCGGGTTGAAATATAACTCTGTGATCTCCTGCTATTACATTTATTCAGGTTTACAGCTCCATATAAAGCCATCCCCCATCTGTCTCGGTGAGAGGGACAACCGTTTTGTGCCGTGTGCGGACTGGGGAGAGGGCTCTTGTGACCTGTGGTGGTGTTGCGTTGCAGCGCGGAGCTAGGCGTAGCACTCTCTCATATTCCCGGGTGATAATAGGGGGATATGGAGCCTTAGATACGACGCAGAGCGGCTCTCTTCGGAGACTAGCCACCGCCGGCTCCTCCTAATTGCTCTCAGAGGGGGAGAGAGGAGCAGCCGCTCCTGTAAAAACTGCACAGATGTGCCTCCTCCGTCTCCCTCTCTCTCCCCTCTCTACCACCAGCCAGACATCAGTGGAGGGAAGGAGAGAGAGAGGGAGAGAGAGAGAGAGAGAGAGAGAGAGAGAGAGAGAGAGAGAGAGAGGGAGAGAGAGAGAGAGGGAGAGAGAGGAGACAGAGAGAGAGAGATAGAAAGAAAGAGACGAGAGAGAGAGACGATAGAAAGAGATGAGAGAGAGAGAGAGAGAGAGAGAGAGAGAGAGAGAGGAGAGAAAGAGACGAGAGAGAGAGAGAGAGAGAGAGAGAGAGAGAGAGACGAAAGAGGCCCTTTATTAAAGCTAGTGCTAATTGAGATAGGAGCAAAATAATGGGGAATGACACTTTAATGAAGACATGCTACTTGCAGCCACTTCCTTTTGCCTCCCCTCTCCGCCAAAGAGAGAACGCTTCTCCTGCTATATTGCAAAAACAGAAATGATATGGAGGTATCCTCCGCTCGTAATGTGTTTTTGGTGGCGTGTCAAAAATGGAGAGGGAAGCGTTATTGTTCTCTGGTGTTAAAACGCAATTACACTTTCTCAGTTTGATTGCACACACTACAATTGGGTGTTTTCTTACACTCACTGTGGTCTTGTATTGGCTGTGTAACTTTTGTGTCTGTTTTCTTCTTAAGACCAGAGGGGAACTGAGAGTATGATCTCGGGGTCCCTACATGGTTCAAATCTCACTTGGCAATGTTGGTACTGTTGTCTTGACAAAACGGTTTAATCGAAAGTAGCATCCTTATAGCTACATGTAAATACATTCGATATCTTACAAAGATTTGTGAAATAACAATGCATCCCAAAAAGATGAGTATAATGCATGTACAACATCATCTAAAACCTCTGTAAACTGGATACAGTGCAGTATGTTACAAGCAGTATGCTGAGTTCTAGTCCAAAAGGAATAGCGAGGCTGTATTGGCCTGTGGTTCTCCCCATATAAATGTAATGTCCTGCAGATATTGAGGCTGTGAACTTACAAGCTGTACGATGAGGCCCTATCGAGAGCAAGCTCGCTACTGCCTCCCCTCCAACAGATGAATATGAAATAAAAGAGGGTATAAATATTTATGAAATGCATTATTCTTTGGCTTTCTCTAAAGCTGATATGAAGATGATTTCTCCCTGCCTACCCCTGTTTCCCACACTTTTCAGAAGATATGTGATAAAAAAAAGACATGCCCAATCCTCACACACACACGCACGCACGCACGCACGCACACACACACACACACACACACACACACACACACACACACACACACTCTAAAGAATGGACAAGAGTAATCTTGGAATAGATACTGTACATGTGTTTGCATTTGTACGTAGGTAGGTAGTGTCATGAGGCTGTGTAGCTGAAGTCTCTGACCTGTCTCTATGGTGGGGTTCTGCAGATGCACTGTACCCGGTGAGTGGTACGAGAGCAAGATAGGGAAAGTCCATTAGCAGATTATATATACAGGACAATGAAGGACTCCTCCAACCTCTCACAGTATCTGCTTTACAAACCAAAGCTAACCCAAAGTCCACTCATCTAGGCTTTTAAAACACTTTAGCGGGAGGGGTAGCCACCAGGTATGTGGGTTGGATGAACGTAGGCACTGTATAATATCGCTTTTCAAATGCCTTTCATTAGATGACAAAGCTGATCTTATACATGTTTTAAATGCCATCAACACGTTCTCTCATTGCGAGGATGGGTGTCTCATTTTAAAACATGTTTGTCAGTACTGTCAGAACGCTTTTTAATGTAGCCTGTCAATGGAGCCTGTGATTAAACACTTCAAAACAATGTTGAAAGGGTGGATAATGTTAGCTTACTTCGCTAGATAGGCTAACATTGGTTGGAGAAAAAAACGACATTAGGTCTACTTACCACTATGTTCAGCCAACTCTACGAAGTTTCTACCAGTAGCTTGCAAAGTAAACATTATCAGTCAACAGTACATCAGTAAATGCGGCTTTCAGCTGCTCGGCAGGCAAAGCCCACAAAGAGTGGGCGATTTACTTAAACCACTTGTTCTTGTCAGGTATAGTTCACTTTTATTTTCTATCACTCAAATATCCAATTACTGGCGGCCGTTAGCTACCTTCACAGACCTGAAATGACATGATCAATTGATGTTTACTGATCATGAAAAGCGCGCTGTTTAACTCTGATGATAGAGCAACATTTGCGCAATTGTTTTGCATGGAATAATTGGACATTTGCAGTTCTGATTACATGTGCCTCTTCAAGAGGTCATGATATCACATCCAAATAGTTCACATTTATTTAACTATCCCTTGAAAATGGCATGCCGGTGTCAATGTTTTTTTGGTGGAGCTGAGGGTCCCCTTGCCTCCCAGCAGGCAAATCGAACGCTCTGCACCTTATTGTGATGTTTCATTGATAACGACCTATATCGTTAGCCGCTGAGTTCTGAAGAGCTAAGTATAACACATTGGGTGCTGACACTGTAGCCGCCGTAATATGAAGGCACTGGCGGCCCAATGTTTATTAACCATTAGATTGATAAAACACTGACCACAAGTTCACACTACCCTTAAGCCAGTGGTTTCCCATTACACTATACATGAGCCATTGCACTGGGTGACTTCCAGCTTCTTAGAGGCTGTATTCACTATAGCCCAGTGTTTTGTGGGGTATAGGAGCTGGGACCCTGGGCTGATAGACTGGGCCAGCTCTTATTGGAGAGGCCTGTGTTTCCTTGAGTAAAGGTCCTGTGTTCATTAGAGTTGGAGGTGCAGCAGGGACTCTGGGGACGACAGACAGCCCTCCTGCATTGATCAGTCAATTTGCCTCTGTGTGACCCCCCCCCCCCCCCCCCCAGCGTCATCCTCCTCCGCTTCAGGGACCAGCTCACTCAGTCTAACCCACCCCCCTCTCTCTCTCTCTCCACGTGCGTCCCCCTCTCCATCCCTTCTCTATCCCTCCATCCGCACACACTGTAACGTTCACATGGCTGCTCAGCAACTCCTCCTAGAGGCAGAACCTTTAAACAAACGTTTCCATATCTTTCTGTCTCTCTCTCATATGCTCTCTCTCGCGCTCTCTCTCTCTCTCGCGCTCTCTCTCTCTCGCGCTCTCTCTCTCGCGCTCTCTCTCTCTCGCTCTCTCTCTCTCTCGCTCTCTCTCTCTCTCTCGCGCTCTCTCTCTCTCGCGCTCTCTCTCTCTCGCGCTCTCTCTCTCTCGCGCTCTCTCTCTCTCTCTCAATTCCTGCAATACACTGTATGATGGTAAAAAATGAGGCTCTTTACGCGGGGACCTGCAGCTCTTTTGATTGAAGTGAGTGATTTTCCCGGCCCACCTGCGTACAATTGATGATAATGCTGTTGAAATCATTTATTACATCTTTACTAAGATGAATTTGAGCTGTGTTTTCTCATCATGCAAATGGTGCCTGGATGATAAGGCCTGCTTCTCTGGAGATGACGACAGGCACAACTTTACTGTGTTTTTCTCTACTTCCTGAAATCGATGTTTCCTCTCTCTAGGATGATTCTATACCTGATTATTAAACCATACCATGTGACTCTAATTTAAGGAAGAAACTAGTGGAGGGCACTCATGGTGATCTTCACCTGTATTACACTGGCAGTTGTGTTGTGTCCTACCCCATAAAAGCGCACCCTTAACCCGAATGTTACAAGTGGCATACTAAATGTATTTTTCTGTGTTGTTTTTCGGTGTGTACACTCTGAGGGATTTTCTTACAGCCTTGCCCTAGACTTATAGTGCCTCTCCCTTCTGTTCCATGGTCCAGCAGCCCACCCCCACCACAGGGCCTTCCCTCTGGGAGAGGGACTGATGGACGGGGGACGGGGGGGGGGACGGGGGGGATCTCAGATGGCGGTGAGGACCCAGGGTCAGTATCAGTGCGGCTGGCGCCTCCTGGGAGCAGAAGGCAGCTATAGAGACAGAGAGGCGCTGGGGCTGGAGCAGGGCTGCTTTGGCCCGCCGCCACACACACACACACACACACACACACACAGCCCAGTAAGATTGATCGACAGCCATCATCAGCGGCTGTCTCCACTATCGATTAGCCAGCAGGATTATATAGGCTCTCTTCTCTACCTGTATCTTACTCTAATACTACCTCATTCTCCCTGTTCCTCCTCCAGGCCACACGCTGCACTCTGGGTAACCCTGCTAGCCACACTAAGGCCACATCTGTCTAATACTGCAGCACAAAATGTCACCTGTCAGCCAGGTCTGGACCACAGGCTGTTATGGGCTTAGGGAGCATGTGTTCGTGCACGTACAGTCACAAGCGTGCGCACACACACACGTGGACACTCTCTAACGGACACACACACTGACTATGGACATCAAGTGGCTGGCCAACTATCCCCTTCAGTGTCTGATGTGAACAGAATTGACTGGTTGAGAGTATGTGCAGAGAGAGAGAGAGAGAGAGAGAGAGAGAGAGAGATACTCAGCTCTTCTCATTGGTCTGAGTGTGTTAGCCAGGAAAACAAAGGAATCTGATTACAAATGTGGTGCAGAAACATCATTAGCGCAGGAGTGTGGAACAATACAGATTAGAGAAAACCAGGCACATAAAAAAAAACACCTTGGAACGAGAGTCTAAAAATGTTAACGCTTAATAGTGAAGAACGTGTCAACTTTTATAGACTGTAAGTAATTACCAAGGAGAGAAGAGGAGAAGAGGAAATGCACGTCAAATTATTGAGCGGGTCATTAAACAAACAGCCACTCTGAAGTTTCTGGTCTCAAGTTTACTGAAGGTGAAGTTTTGACTCAAATTCACACACTAAAAGTCACCAGAGACACTCCATCTTGACTACTTCTAAAATGGTCATAAGTATAGAAAATAATGGGGTTGTATGCTGCAGAGAGATGGGGATGTTGACTTGTTGGAAAGGGGCACCGTGAGTAGACATTACTCTGTGCATATCCACTTCCCTACCGCCATGCAGAGCAGCAAACCAATCTGTGTGAAGGAGGAAGAGGCCCAGTGAGCAACAGCTGAGCAGGTGTAATCTAGAACAGTCCTGGAACTCAATCTTTTTCATCTGGGAGCATATCGGTCTCATTTCTGGGCAAAATACTGAGAATGTTCATAGAGGCACCTCCATACTTATTCTTTGGGTGACAGTGCTGATCAACCTTAAAGCACCTCACAAAATGAGCCAGAGGCCCCAGCCCTTCAAATAAGCCTGGGCAAATCTGAATCCTCATGGTGTTCTCTCCTCCCTGATTTTACCTGCATTTTTGGAATTGCAAAGTGACTTTGTAGTTGCATCGTTCAGTGGTTCTGGTATCCATAGTGGTGGGTCATATGTATTCCCTTCCTCAAAGACCACAGCATATTCAAATGCAGCGTTCACATTCAGAGTGTAATGTCATAGTTGCGGGTGTCGTGGGGTTGGCATTAATATGTATTGTACGTATGGGTATGGTGATGGGTAGGCGTAATATTCCCACCGAGGTATTTGCGTGGTGTGTTGAGGGATTTAGGAGACAGTGGGAGGGAATGTGTCGGGAGACTCCTGGACGGGCAGCGTCCTCTGATTTCTCCTCCGGGGGGGCATGTGGCTTTGTGCTCCGACTAATCTGCCAGATTGTTGTCTCTCCCATAAAGCCACAGATAAGACATAGCTGCTGGGATTGGATTGCCTAGCCCCGGTTCTTGACACCAGAGAAACCGAAAACTGCCGCTGCTACCCGCCCCCCCACTCCACTACACCCCCACCACAACCCCCACCCTCAACACCCGACCTCATCCCACTCGCCCCCAAGATACTGTATTTAATTTACCAGCAGCAGGGAATGTGGGCTTTTTCTTCTTCCTCTTCCCCCTCCATTTCTTTTTTTTTTCTTCATCTTCTCATCAGGATTATAAAAGGATCTTAAAAGTGGCTGTAGATGCTGCTCTTTCATATGCTCTGGTTGTTGCATTGCAAATTCAGGGCCCTCCGTAGCAATGTAAATCGTTCAGCAAATGTCTTTGAAAAAGTGTGTCTGGAGGAGGGAAGGAGGGGGGGAGCGGGGAACGAGATGGAGTAAAAAGAAAGGGCAGAAGGAAAATTACTCGCTCTCTCTCTCTCTCTCTCAGATCATTAGAGAGTTTTAATTAAAGCTGCAGGATTAGTCCAGTTAGTGGCCTGGAGTCTCTCTTCCTCTCTCTCTCTACAGGTTGTGTAAAGAGTAGTGGGGTGAGGATATGAATGGTTTCCTGTGTGTGTGTGTGTGTGTGTGTGTGTGTATGTGTGTGTGTGTGTGTGTGTGTGTGTGTGTGTGTGTGTGTGTGTGTGTGTGTGTGTGTGACTCAGGTGAGGATTCCTCACCGAGTGCTACATTAAAGCTTTTATTGAAGAGCAGTGAGATCAAAGGCATACACCCACGTTGCCACTGATCTAAAGAAGCACGCTCCCTCTCCCCATCCCCAGGGACGAGCCCCTCACATGGGAAGAAGAGACCAGTGGCTCGCTGATCACATACCCCTTCACACCCATCACTCCCAGGCAGTGTTAATTTTGTCACGTATTTAAGATTTCGTTTTAGTCCTTATAACTAAAATACCTTTTAGTCTTAGTCCCATTTCCTCCTTCTTAGTTTTAGTTATCAGACGACTAGATCTCTGGACAATTGTAGTCTAGTTTTATTCACAGTCGTTTAAGTTCTGTTTTAGTCATTGTAGTTTCCTTCAAATTCTCTTAACTTTGTGAAGCGCTCCGTATAGCTTCGCAATGACATGACTGGTTAACGGTAGGTGGGGGCAGTACATCCTGTACGAACACAAAGTCACTTCCTTGACAACAAGCATAAAGAACTTTGACGAAAGGCTATCAGAAGATCACAAATAAACAACATCTTTATGGTATCTCGTATAGGGATTAGAAATACACGCAAAAGATTTTGAACTCCTGGTAAGAGATCATGGAGATAATGGGGAAAGATGTGGTAAAGAGGTAAATGCAGACTGTGGGGTTTAGAAGGATGCTGCATTGGTGCACGTTCAACAAATCTGAACTAACAAAGTGGATATTTGTAAAAATCCGTCATGATTGATGTATTGTAACAAGCCCATAACGTGGTTACTAACATCCGGTGTGGATATATTTGTCTGTTTTTGCTACATAACATTTATAAGTTGTTCCTTTTCAGGTTTCGAAAGAGTGACTGCTAACTCCCATTCGTATAAGCTGTTAGCTTAGCTAGCATACAGACATCGGTGGTGGTAGTCAAAGTAGTTAACTGTAATGCAGTTGATTGATGACGATGACATGAATATGCATTGGGGTTGACATCCATACATTATTATACTCAGATTGTTACCCCAACATAGTGTGACATACACATGTAAACAGTAGCCTAAATGTAGGCACATTTTGCTGGGGGGCAATGAGGAGTTCCTGGATAGAGACAAAGGTGGGAAAACAGTGTAGCCTTTTTACTTAATGCTATCAGGCCTGAGCTCCTATGTCAAGCCCTGGGAAATGGACGCCAGCATCTCAGAAGAGGAAAGGTCTTGCCTTTTCGTTTAGCCAGTTGCTTGTCATTAGTTGGGTGGCTATCGAGATTAGCCATGAACCACTACGAGTGGTGCAGCGCACACCAATTTATTGGATGCTTATGACACCTCCCCGAAGCGCAAGAAGTATGAATGCTCTGAATTCTGTCCAGGCCCGCATTGCAGTAAATGCTGTATGGCCACTGCAGATGTCGGATTGACCAAGCGGCCTTTTAGTCACAGACATTTTATGTAAGAACCAACGCTGGAGATGAGAAGCAGGTACAGGGATTGAACATTTCATTACCAACGGACATGGAACATGGCAGCAACAGCATCAGAACAGGGGGAACAAAACGACATGACGGCAATATTGCAGAAGCGGGGGAACAACTTCGGGACCAGACAGATATAGGGGAGGTAATGATTGCAGATGATTGAGTCCAGGTGAGTCCAATGAATCGCTGATGCGCGTGACGAGGGAAACAGGTGTGCGTAATGATGGTGGCAGGAGTGCGTAGTGGTGGGCAGCGCAATGGTTTCCTTGAAACCGGGAGAATTTGAGTTTTCCAGAAATGCCACAAGTATTACTGTCCTCCTAATATTCAACAGATAGCATTAGTTTTTCCTCATAGAGAAAAAGCAACCGCAACTCGAATTTGCGGACCGCTACACAGATGAATGAATAACACCGCACATGGGAAAACAGAGCTTCTGATGAAACCAAAGCAAAAATTGTCTACATGAAAATAAGAGAGAAAGTAAGCATTATTGGTTTCTAGTTTGGGTTAGTTACAAGAAAAGAGTCCTGGCTTCGCATCAGTTCAAAAGACGAGTGACTGAAGAGACCAGCCTGGGAGCAGTGTAGGAGAGCCACGCAGACCAACTCAATCAGACCTGGTAACTGAAAGATGTCAATTCTGAAAATGAGAGGATTGCATTCATTATTGTATGATTAGACAAAACAGATTAAAGAAGCTTCATGTCAAATTAAATGTCCATTAGTCTCACGTGGAATTCTGGTATCCTCATATTTTTATAGACTAAAATGAAAAGTAATTGTAACAGTTAGGGTTTTTTTTTCAAGGGCATTTCATTAATGTCATAGTTTTAGTCAAAAATAGGTTGTTGATGAGTATGATGAGTATTTTTTGACATGGTTATTGTTGACGAAATGAACACTGCTCCCAGGTCATGTCGGTGTAGCCTGGGGTACAGCCAGGTTACAGGTGGGAAAAGGAGGTCCGCTAGTGTGATCTTTTGTTCGGATGGGTCAAATTGAATTATCATTAGCAGTTTGTTTGTTGCAAAAGGGCAGTGGATGTTAGTTGTCCTGGTGGACTATCCATTATCCTAGTAAATGGAGAGTTGGGCTCTGTTTCAAGTTGGAAAATGGGTCATCCCTACTTATGCTGTTTAGCATTTAGGCCCTAGTCTTACCTGCAGTAGGAACCCTATTGAGTGGCTGAGCTTCATTTCTGTACATTTTTGTACCCTGAATTTTGCTGCTGTGAGCAACTGTTTTTAAAGCCACGCCATGTTTGCTGAAATCATGCATCTACTATAAATGAATTACTTTTTTTTCTACAACCATGGGTCGTCCTCATTCCCACGTATCACCTTGCCTACTCTGGAACCGCTATTCTACACATGGTGGTCACCAAACAGATGCCTTTCACATTCAGGAAAAAACTTCACTTGGCGCCTCATGCCGGAGTACATCTCCGATGGGATCTTATAATTCCATTTCATTAAAAGCTTGTCCTGCTGCTATGTCCCTGCATCTAAAAGCAGGCTTCTAATAAGAGTGCAATAGAATCACAAGGTGTGGCATGCAGACAGGCAAACCCAGATTGAAGTTTGGGGGGCGATTGAGAAACTGTGCTGCTGTCTCTCTGTCTGTGTGTGGAGGCAGCAGGAGTGTGGGTCTGACAGGACAGTGTGGCAGCGTTTGACGTGGCTGACAGGGCTGTCACAGCCCCATCGCTGCCAAGCTGCCCGTCTCTCTGCTCAAAGTCCTGACCTCCGTGGATGGTCCCGGATCCCTTCCGGTCACGCCGTTCCTGTCTTTCCACAGACACTCCTGACAGGAGACATGAGCTCTCAGCCGCTTGCACAGGCACCTAGGACACACCAGGGACCAGCCAGGTAGGGCCTGGGCTCTCTCCTCACTCCCCTTCCGCCGTCTCCTAGCCAGCAGCACGGTAGAGAGGGAGGTGGGAGGAATAGGAAAGAGGGAAAAACAACATGACATTTAAAACACCACATCCCCGGTTTGAACAGAAGTTAGGCAGATGGACCCTCCGGATGTTCCTATTGCTGCCTCGTCTGGAGTGGGGATGTTGTGGAATGTATGATAAAAGTTTGGACAGAATGGGAACCACGTACATTTATGATACAGATGACGGAGCAGGCGCTTGCTGTGAGAGTGATTGGATTAGTTGTTTGTGTGTGTGTGGTGTGTGTGTGCATGAGCGTGAGTGCGTGTTGTATGTATCTGCATGAGTGTGTTTTTAAATCGCACATTTGCACCGAGGAGACAGATTTACGAGTATTTAGTCTGCTTACGTGTCCACTCCCTGCGGAGTAGGGTGACTGTACTGCCTGTATCTGTGTCACTGGGATGAAAGCAGAGAGAAAGTGCTCTACATACCTTAAACATGCTTTGAAACACTTTACAATTAAAAATCATCTCCACAAATACTAGTCATGCCTGTCAAGGGTGCTTCTATTGACCCGGGACAGAGAGATTCAACTAACACCAACTAATACTGACAAGCATATACAGTGTGCATTACAGAACAGACATTACACTGTGGCCCTTTCAGGGTAACCAGATAGGAAAAAGAGAGTTATTGAAATAAGTGGAGAAGGCTGCCCCGTGGAAGACTTGAGGAGTGTACTGAAGTCGACAGGATCATTCGCAAGCAATAACGAACGGCCTTCCTGTCACGGCTGTTGAAGGAGGAGGACCAAGGTGCAGCGTTGTGAGCATTCATATTCTTTTATTTAGAAAAGACACTGAACAAAAACAATAAACACTACAAACAAACCATGAAGCTAAAGGCTAAGTGCCCTAAACAAAGTCAACTTCCCACAAAGACAGGTGGGAAAAAGGGCAGCCTAAGTATGGTTCTCAATCAGAGACAATGATAGACAGCTGTCCCTGATTGAGAACCCTACCCGGCCAAAACATAGAACTACACAATATACAACATAGAATACCCACCCCAACTCCCGCCCTGACAAAACCAAAATAGAGACATAAAAAGGACCTCTAAGGTCAGGGCTGTGACACTTCCTCTCATGTGATGAGAATCAATGGTCTGCAGGCCCTGGTTTGGGTCAGCCAAAAACACTACAGGACATGCAGGTGGGGCTACAGCAGGACAGAACATTCCAGAGCAGATGACATGAGTGAATTATTTTGATTGTTATGGAACCGCAGTTTCCTTCTCTATGAATCAGCTACAGTTGAAGTCGGAAGTTTACATACACCTTAGCCAAATGCATTTAAACTCAGTTTTTTACAATTCCTGACATTTAATCCTAGTAAAAATTCCTTGTCTTAGGTCAGTTAGGATCACCACTTTATTTTAAGAATGTGACATGTCAGAATAATAGTAGAGAGAATGATTTATTTCAGCTTTTATTTCTTTCATCACATTCCCAGTGGCTCAGAAGTTTACATACACTCAATTAGTATTTGGTAGCATTGACTTTAAATTGTTTAACTTGGCTCAAACGTTTCGGGTAGCCTTCCACAAGCTTCCCACAATAAGTTGGGTGAATTTTGGCCCATTCCTCCTGACAGAGCTGGTGAAACTGAGTCAGGTTTGTAGGCCTCCTTGCTCGCACAAGCTTTTTCAGTTCTGCCCACAAATGTTCTATGGGATTGAGGTCAGGGCTTTGTGATGGCCACTCCAACACCTTGACTTTGTTGTCCTTAAGCCATTTTGCCACAACTTTGGAAGTATGCTTGGGGCCATTGTCCATTTGGAAGACCAATTTGCGACCAAGCTTTAACTTCCTGACTAATGTCTTGAGATGTTGCTTCAATATATTCACATAATTTTGCTTCCTCACGATGCCATCTACTTTGTGAATTGCACCAGTCCCTCCTGCAGCAAAGCACCCCCACAACATGATGCTGCCACCCCCGTGCTTCACGGTTGGGATGGTGATCTTCGGCTTGCAAGCCTCCCCCTTTTTTCTCCAAACAAAACAATGGTCATTATGGCCAAACAGTTCGATTTTTGTTTCATCAAACCAGAGGACATTTCTCCAAAAAGTACGATCTTTGTCCCCATGTGCAGTTGCATACCGTAGTCTGTCTTTTTTATGACGGTTTTGGAGCAGTAGCTTCTTCCTTGCTGAGCGGCCTTTCAGGTTATGTCGATATGGGACTCATTTTACTGTGGATATAGATACTTATGTACCTGTTTCCTCCAGCATCTTCACAAGGTCCTTTGCTGTTGTTCTGGGATTGATTTGCACTTTTTCGCACCAAAGTACGTTCATCTCTAGGAGACAGAACGCATCTCCTTCCTGAGCGATATGATGGCTGCATGGTCCCATGGTGTTTATACTTGCGTGGTATTGTTTGTACAGATGAACGTGGTACCTTCAGGCATTTGGAAATTGCTCCCAAGGATGAACTAGACTTGTGGAGGTCTACCATTTTTTTCTGAGGTCTTGGAATATTTCTTCAGATTTTTCCCAAAGAGGCACTGAGTTTGAAGGTAGGCCTTGAAATACATCCACAGGTACACCTCCAATTGGCTCAAATGATGTCAATTCGCCTATCAGAAGCTTCTAAAGCCATGACATACTTTTCTGGAATTTTCCAAGCTGTTTAAAGGCATAGTCAACTTAGTGTATGTAAACTTCTGACCCACTGGAATTGTGATACAGTGAATTATAAGTGAAATAATTTTTCTGTAAACAATTGTTGGAAAAATGACTTGTGTCATGCACAAAATAGATGTCCTAACCGACTTGCCAAAACTATAGTTTACTTCCGACTTCAACTGTATCTGTCTGTCTGTCTCGGTCTGTCTGGTCCAGACCAAAGCAGATGGAAAAATCAGAGGAGAGACACACTGAATGACACTTGTTTGACCTGATAGTAGAATCAATAATAAAATCACAGTTGCATAGCACTGGCTTTATGTGGGCTACAGTGTGTGTTGGGTAGGTAGGTGGCAGTGAGGGGGTTAAGAGTTTGCCTTACACACACCATGGCCAGGAGCTGTGTGTTTCTCTTTAAAATGGGCGACACACCATATGTGAGGTCATTAGTCTCTCCACTGTCCTTCACTTATGAAGGACACCGTGTCAATGAGCAGATTAACTAGTGTTTTTCCTGCTTTGTAAAAGGACCTTGACTTTTCTGGAAGTATTTACTTGGTTTGTGATATACGCTGCTCAAAAAAATAAAGGGAACACTAAAATAACACATCCTAGATCTGAATGAATTAAATATTCTTATTAAATACTTTTTTCTTTACATAGTTGAATGTGCTGACAACAAAATCACACAAATATTATCAATGGAAATCAAATTTATCAACCCATGGAGGTCTGGATTTGGAGTCACACTCAAAACTAAAGTGGAAAACCACACTACACGCTGATCCAACTTTGATGTAATGTCCTTAAAACAAGTCAAAATGAGGCTCAGTAGTGTGTGTGGCCTCCACGTGCCTGTATGACCTCCCTAAAACGCCTGGGCATGCGCCTGATGAGGTGGTGGATGGTCTCCTGAGGGATCTCCTCCCAGACCTGGACTAAAGCATTCGCCAACTCCTGGACAGTCTGTGGCGTTGGTGGATGGAGCGAGACATGATGTCCCAGATGTGCTCAATTGGATTCAGGTCTGGGGAACGGGCGGGCCAGTCCATAGCATCAATGCCTTCCTCTTGCAGGAACTGCTGACACACTCCAGCCACATGAGGTCTAGCATTGTCTTGCATTAGAAGGAACCCAGGGCCAACATGAACCAGCATATGGTCTCACAAGGGGTCTGAGGATCTCATCTCGGTACCTAATGGCAGTCAGGCTTCCTCTGGCGAGCACATGGAGGGCTGTGAGGCCCCCCAAAGAAATGCCACCCCACACCATGACTGACCCACCGCCAAACCGGTCATGCTGGAGGATGTTGCAGGCAGCAGAACGTTCTCCACGGCGTCTCCAGACTGCCACGTCTGTCACATGTGCTCAGTGTGAACCTGCTTTCATCTGTGAAGAGCACAGGGCGCCAGTGGCGAATTTGCCAATCTTGGTATTCTCTGGCAAATGCCAAACGTCCTGCACGGTGTTGGGCTGTAAGCACAACCCCCACCTGTGGACGTCGGGTCCTCATACCACCCTCATGGAGTCTGTTTCTGACCGTTTGAGCAGACACATGCACATTTGTGGCCTGCTGGAGGTTATTTTGCAGGGCTCTGGCAGTGCTCCTCCTGCTCCTCCTTGCACAAAGGCGGAGGTAGCGGTCCTGCTGCTGGGTTGTTGCCCTCCTACGGCCTCCTCCACGTCTCCTGATGTACTGGCCTGTCTCCTGGTAGCGCCTCCATGCTCTGGACACTACGTTGACAGACACAGCAAACCTTCTTGCCACAGCTCGCATTGATGTGCCATCCTGGATGAGCTGCACTACCTGAGCCACTTGTGTGGGTTGTAGACTCCGTCTCATGCTACCACTAGAGTGAAAGCACCGCCAGCATTCAAAAGTGACCAAAACATCAGCCAGGAAGCATAGGAACTGAGAAGTGGTCTGTGGTTACCACCTGCAGAACCACTCCTTTATTGGGGGTGTCTTGCTAATTGCCTATAATTTCCACCTGTTGTCTATTCCATTTGCACAACAGCATGTGAAATGTATTGTCAATCAGTGTTGCTTCCTAAGTGGACAGTTTGATTTCACAGAAGAGTGATTGACTTGGAGTTACATTGTGTTGTTTAAGTGTTCCCTTTATTTTTTTGAGCAGTGTATATATATGGAGCGCAGACAAATCATAAATTACCATGCCATAAAAAATGAATCTAGTGCAAAATGGTATTTAGTTTTTGTATTGCATAGCAAAGAAATGACACCCATTAACAGTACTTGCTGATGAAGCATGTACAGTATAGAATGAATAAGTTGCTTTCTAGCTGTTCCTCTGATGTGCACATGCCTCAAAGGCATTTAACACAGTAAAAGCTACACTTAGCATGTTTAAGACCCATTAGATTGAGGCCAGCCATCAGACTGAAGCCCTCCAGAGTACAGTGGCTACAGTAAATTGCCAATTTGGTCTTTCTATATTTTGTTGTTGTTTTTTTGTAATGGTGCAGGAGTCATTGTTTTGCTCTTGGTCCCAGTGTCTGATACTGTCAGAGCCTAGGATCCTGCCGCAGACTGCCTGGGGCCTGGGCCCTACAAGCCCAAGGAGTGTCACAACGTATGGACCGGCCCATTTATCATGTAATCTGGAGAGCGAATGGACGGGGCGCTATCAGCAATCTGGTATTGATCCCTGCAGGGGCCCTGCTATTGTTCATCTGTGGAGCCGGAGTGGCACACAGCATTAATGAAAGAAACTAAACAATGCATAGCAATCAGAGTCACGCTTTTCTGAGAAGAGAAAAGGAAGAGGAAACAAGAAAAAAATGAGAAGAAAGTTAGAGACGGCAGGAAAAAGTTATTATATTTACTTTGGGAAGGTCTTTTTTTTTTTTTTTTGGTTTACAGGCTTCTTTTTTTTTCAATTTAAAGTTTTATTAAGTTTTCTTGTTTTTCAATCAACCAACAAAACACATTCCACATTCACAGATGTGACAGGCTTTAAAAAAATTAAAAATACAAAAATAATAATACTTTTGAAAAAATAAAAATACAATTAAAATGAATGATAAAGTCAAATAAAAGCATTTATTTTTCTTAATCTATATATTTTCCTTGGTACATATATATATATATACATACATACATACATACGTACATACATACGCACATATATATACACACACACACACACATACGCACAAGTACTCAAAAACTAAATTAAAATAAAAACACAAAAAAAAAAAAAAAAAACACATAACACTTGCAGCAGCACTATCAAGGTTCTTATCAGCTATTTCAAGCATTCGCTGAGACGACGGGCCAATAGTTCGTTTTTAGGTTTTACAGTACCTTACACAACATGTATCTGCGCATTTCCCTAGTCACCCCGTTCACTCTGTCCAGTTTGAAATATAGTTGAATAGTGGAGACCAGAGTCTATCAAACTTGGGCTGTCTCTTGTGGAGGTCATAAGTGAGCTTTTCAAGAGGAAGAAAGTCAACAATCTGGTCAATCCACATTTTAAATGTAGGAGGGGTATTAGAGGTCCACAATAGAAGAATACATTTCTTAGCAAAGTATGTAATAGTCATAAGCAAATTTTCTCTGTCAGGATCAAGAACAAAGTCCTGCTGGGCATTAAGAAGATAGATACACGGGGTCATATCAAACTGTACCTCTAGTATTTTCTGTGCAGCAGTATGTACAGATTGCCAGAATCTGGCAATCTCCCTACAGCTCCAAAAACTTTGGGAAGGTCTAAAGAAAACACATCTTTGTTCACCTGTTCATATCTGTCCATTGTTTGTATCGGTCCACTGTTCATATCCACTGTTCATCTCCGTCCACTGTTCATCTCCGTCCATTGTTTATATCGTCCACTGTTCATATCCGTCCATTGTTCATCTCCATCCACTGTTCATCTCCGTCCATTGTTTATATCGTCCACTGTTCATATCCGTCCATTGTTCATCTCCATCCACTGTTCATCTCCGTCCATTGTTTATATCTGTCCACCGTTCATCTCGTCCACTGTTCATCTCGTCCACTGTTGATCTCATCCACTGTTCATCTCCGTCCACTGTTCATCTCCGTCCACTGTTCATCTCCGTCCATTGTTTATATCCGTCCACTGTTCATCTCGTCCACTGTTCATCTCGTCCACTGTTCATCTCATCCACTGTTCATCTCCGTCCACTGTTCATATCCGTCCACTGTTCATATCCGTCCACTGTTCATATCCGTCCACTGTTCATCTCCGTCCACTGTTCATCTCCGTCCACTGTTCATCTCCATCCACTGTAAGTCTACCTCTGATAAGCTTCCCAGTAAAGCATTAAAAACAATCAAGCAACCCAGAAAAGTGCTACAAAATATCCCATATTAACATACGTAGCCTAAGAAACAAGGTCCATGAAGTCAATAACTTGCTTGTAACAGATGACATTCACATTCTGACTATCTCTGAAACTCACTTAGATAATACCTTTGATGATACAGTGGTAGCAATACATGGTTATAACATCTCCCAAAAAGACAGAAATGCCAACAGAGGCGGTGTTGCGGTCTATTACTCAGAACCACATCCCTGTAAATCTTAGAGACGATCTAATGTGAAATACTGTTGAAGTAATATACCTACAGGTTCATCTGTCTCACCTGAAGCCCATTCTTGTGGGAAGCTGCTATAGACCACCATGTGCTAACAGTCAGTATCTGGATAACATGTGTGAAATCCTTGATAATGTATGTGATATCAACAGGGAAGTATATTTTCTGGGTGATTTAAATATTGACTGGCTATCATCAAGCTGCCCACTCAGGAAAAAGCTTCAAACCAGTGCCTGCAACCTGGATCAGGTTGTCAGTCAACCTACCAGGGTAGTTACAAACAGCACAGGAATTAAATCATCAACATGTATTGATCACATCTTTGCTAACGCTGCAGATATTTGATTTAAAGCAGTATCCAAATCCAGAGGATGTAGTGATCACAATATAATAACCATATTTAGGAACATCTAAGGTCCAAAAGCTGGGCCTAATATAGTGTATAAGAGGTCATACAAGAAGTTTTGTAGTGATTCATATGTTGATGATGTAAAGAATATTTGCTGGTCTGTGGTGTGTAATGAGGAGCAACCAGACGCTGCACTTGATTTAATTTAGCTAGACCCCAGGAAGAGTACCTGTTGCTTTGGCAGCAGCTAATGGGGATCCATAATAAAAAGTAAAAAGCCGCAAAGTGGTAGCCCACACAAACTCACAGAACAGGACCACCGAGTGCTGAAGTGCGTAGTGAGTACAAATTGTCTGTCCTCGGTTGCAACACTCAATACCGAGTTCCAAACTGCCTCTGGAAGCAAGGTCAGCACAATAACTGTTTGTCGGGAGCATCATGAGCATCATGAAATGAGTTTCCATGGCCGAATAGCCTGATATCACCATGCTCAATGCCAAGCGATGGCTAGAGTGGTGTAAAGCTCACCGCCATTGGAAACACGTTCTCTGGAGTGATGAATTATGCTTTTGGCGAATGCCAGGAGAACGTTACCTGCCCCAATGCACAGTGCCAAGTGTAAAGTTTGGTGGAGGAGGAATAATGGTCTGGGGCTGTTGTTCATGGTTCGGGCTAGACCCCTTAGTTACAGTGAAGGGAAATATTAACGGTACAGCAAACAATGACATTCTGAACAATTCTGTGCTTCCAACTTTGTGGAAACAGTTTGGGTATGGCCCTTTCCTGTTTCAGCATCACAATGCCCTCGTGCACAAAGGAGATCCATACAGAAATGGATTAGCAAGATCGATGTGGAAGAACTTGACTGTCCTGCACAGAGCACTGACCTGAACCCCATCGAACACCTTTGGGATGAATTAGAATGCCAACTGCGAGCCAGGCCTAATCGCCCAGCATCAGTGCCCGACCTCATTAATGCTCTTGTGGCTGAATGGAAGCAAGTACCCGCAGCAATGTTCCAACATCTAGTGGAAAGCCTTTTTCAGAAAAGTGGAGTCTGTTATAGCAGCAAATTGGGGACCAACTCCATATTAATGCCCATAATTTTGGAATTAGATGTTCAATGAGCAGGTGTCCACATACTTTTGGTTATTTAGTGTACTTTATAGCAGACTATAATAAAATAATATATTTGTCACGTTGGTATGAAGAGATTCGGGAGACAGATGCAGGAATGCGTAATAGTTTTTTTTATTCCTCGCAAATTACGACGTGGCGTGTAAAGGCACGGGGACGAAGACCAAACAAACACGTAACAAAGACACAGGGTTGAAACCCAAACAAAAGAACGAGGAGTACCTCAAATAAATAACACACGCACATGATGATTAACACACGGGACGAGACCAGTAGTCATCTGCTCCATCCACAAGGCCACAAAAGCACAAAACACACAGCACACAGCACACAGCACAGGTACTCACATGCACCAATGGAATTGTAGCAATAAGACCATTGAAACCAAAGGGCACATATATACAAATACTAATCAGTGGGAATAGGGGACAGGTGTGCATGATGAAAGTTCCAGAGGGATCCGTGACAATATGCCACTTAACAGACGCTTTCTTTCCAAAGAGACCTAGAGCCATGTGTGCGTACATTTTATGGACAGCTGGTCCCGGGAATCAAACCAACTATCCCTTTAGTAAGAGCAGCGTCACGATGTGTAAATAGTGTTTGCCAGATACAGTAGAAAACTATAGGCCTAACGCCGGCCAATCGGATGGCTCAGATTACCATGTCTGCAGTAATTTAGCAGGCATAAATGAAAGCCACAGCAAAGTAGTGAGATTTAGAGACTTTTAAAACCATGACAAGAGAGAAACTCAACGAATACAGTAAAGAGTGTTTTTATGAGTGAGTTCATGTTTAAGTTCTTGCTCAGCCCTGTCAACACTTTCATTCAAACATTTTATAAGCCATACATTGCACTTTCTTCATACTTCCACTCGCGCTATAACCACCACTGCAGCTGTAATGAATGAGTAGGAAAGTGTGTTGATAGACCTGTGTTGTTATTGTTAGTGGCTTTGGTGTTTTTGACCTTTTTTTAAAAAAAAATCGCTTTGGTACTATTTTCACAAGTATGTGGTACATTTTCACAAGTATGTGGTACATTTTCACAAGTATGTGGTACATTTTCACAAGTATGTGGTACATTTTCACAAGTATGTGGTACATTTTCACAACTCTTAGTACAAATCTCCAAATATCCAAATCATTTGGATTGTAAACATCTCTCACCACACAACAGTGGATTTCAAATATAAGCTTATTTTGAAATGTAATGAAAACATTGGTTTAATTAATTACCAAAACACCACATAATGTTATCTTTTCAATTTAGTCATTTTAACCACCAGTTAATTCAATAACAAACGATGCAGGATGCACATTTAAAATCACACATAGAAGTGCAGAAAGTAATATGCTACAGTTTTCACATTAGGCAATGCACTTAAAAATTACCCAACAGAATTGACAGAAATCCAAGCTTGACATTGGTCTGCATTGACGTCGTGGCACACTCATGGGGATGGCGATCGTACACCTTCCACTTCCATGCTGAAAAAAGAATCCTATAAAGGGTTGAGGAAAGGAGAGTATGGGGGCAGGTATAGGGTCACAAATTGGGGATGAGCCCGTAACCATGACATAGGTGACCCCTTCACCTTGACAGGCCTGCTCAATTTCATTGAGAAACACAATGAGATGTGTAGCGTTGTAGGATCCAAGTCATGGCCTACGTTCTACCAAACCATCTTCAGAGATAGTTGCGCACATGGAGATGTTTCCCCCACGTTGTCCAGGCACGTTGGCCAATGAGGTTACGCCCATGGCACCAAGCTTTGGCCAGGTTAAAGCCTGCTTCATCAACAAATAGATACTTGTGATGGTTCACTGCAGCATCAAGCACCATCACCCTCTAAAAACATTTGGTTAGTTATTTTTACAGTATAGTTCCAATATGATATTGTGAAGTAGCATGTGCATCAAATAGTATCAGTAATACAGTATATTGTGTTGTACCTGAACATACACAGCCCGCGGTTGTTTCGCCAGGTTGGTGTTTCTCTCAAAAGGCACCAGGTAAATGTGTTTCATAGATACCTGGTGCCTCTTCAAAAGGCGGGCGATTGTTGGCAGGCTGATGGATGCCATATTGGCAAAGGTGTCATCGTTCTCCTCAATGTCCTGTTTTATTTCGGACAGCCATATGTCATTCCTGGCCCTCACCATTTCCACCACTGCCCAGTCCTGCTGGTCGGTCAGCCACCACCATGGGGTCTTCAATTCTGAGGGTAGAACAGATAATACTGTCAATAGATCATACTGAAAGAATACTGTACCGTGTTTTGTGAATTTACACGCATTACAATATGTCATTTATTGGAAATGTAATGGTAAAGCATAGCGCATTTCCTGCAGACTGCGGGTTTTCTTGGCGAAATGTTCTCGTGATCGAGTTAACAGTTGATATTTTTAGATTGGGGTGAACTAAACTGGCAACCTCTGCTATGGTAAGACCTCTGTTTACCACATGGTCAACGACGATGGCCCGGTCTTCATTAGACACAACAGTTCTCTGCCGTCTGTCTCCCTCTCTTTGATGTCCACCTCTTTGATGGGGCCCATGCCCACCTCTTTGACCTCGTTGAAGGGGCCCATGCCCACCTCTTTGACCTCTTTTATTGGACTCATGCCCACCTCTTTGACCTCGTTGAAGGGGCCCATGCCCACCTCTTTGACCTTGTTGAAGGGGCCCATGCCCACCTCTTTGACCTTGTTGAAGGGGCCCACGCCCACCTCTTTGACCTCGTTGAAGGGGCCCATGCCCACCTCTTTGACCTTGTTGAAGGGGCCCATGCCCACCTCTTTGACCTTGTTGAAGGGACCCATGCCCACCTCTTTGACCTCTTTCATTGGACCCATGCCCACCTCTTTGACCTCTTTCATTGGACCCATGCCCACCTCTTTGACCTATTTTATGGGGCCCATGCCCACCTCTTTGACCTTGTTGAAGGGGCCCATGCCCACCTCTTTGACCTCGTTGAAGGGGCCCATGCCCACCTCTGCTATGGTAAGACCTCTGTTTACCACATGGTCAACGACGATGGCCCGGTCTTCATTAGACACAACAGTTCTCTGCCGTCTGTCTCCCTCTCTTTGATGTCCACCTCTTTGATGGGGCCCATGCCCACCTCTTTGACCTCGTTGAAGGGGCCCATGCCCACCTCTTTGACCTCTTTTATTGGACTCATGCCCACCTCTTTGACCTCGTTGAAGGGGCCCATGCCCACCTCTTTGACCTTGTTGAAGGGGCCCATGCCCACCTCTTTGACCTTGTTGAAGGGGCCCACGCCCACCTCTTTGACCTCGTTGAAGGGGCCCATGCCCACCTCTTTGACCTCTTTTATTGGACCCATGCCCACCTCTTTGACCTCTTTCATTGGACCCATGCCCACCTCTTTGACCTCTTTCATTGGACCCATGCCCACCTCTTTGACCTATTTTATGGGGCCCATGCCCACCTCTTTGACCTCTTTGATGGGGCCCATGCCCACCTCTTTGACCTCTTTGATGGGGCCCATACCCACCTCTTTGACCTCGTTGAAGGGGCCCATGTCCACCTCTTTGACCTTGTTGAAGGGGCCCATGCCCACCTCTTTGACCTCTTTTATTGGACCCATGCCCACCTCTTTGACCTATTTGATGGGGCCCATAACCAGCTCTCTGACGGGCCTCTTTTCCACAAGCTCTTTGATTTCTTCCTCTCCCTTGCTGTCTATCCTGGTCCATGTTGAAAGAAGTGTTCACACAGACCCATTTTTATATGGTGACCAAATGTTATGACCACTATGTGAAATGAATTAGCAATAACGAGTAGTCATTATGTATGGTCATCATGTATCATACATGTAATTTAGATGTTTATACTTTACAAACACATTTCTGTAATTTTCAAAATCAATATATAGTAAACAAACCAGTTTAAAATCTATATGTTTACCATACGGTTACGTGATTAACCTTTACGCGCAGTTGGATTAAGTGATGGTCAAATGTATTTAAACAAATGAATCGTATGAAAAGTATTGTGAGCATTGCATTGTGAAAGGCAATAACTTTATATGAATGGTATTTCTAGATGAAACACTGGTTAGGTTTGCTGAAAAAGTCACTGTGTGATTTTGTGTGTTAGTCAATAGAAAATGTGCCTAAAGTTGAGAAAAAAACAGTATTTTTGATGAGTCTTGTGCTTTGTACCACATACTTGTGAAATAGTACCAAAGCGATTAAAAAAAAACTGTAATATCAAGAAATGCTTAACTTTCTCTGTTCGTAGGAGTAACAACACGAATTTGTGCATGAGGCAGAAATAATGCCCACCGTTTTCCATCAGCTGGAAAACGGTGTCCCTTTTTGGTGAGTGTCAGTGGAGGAAAGGAAGGGATGTTGAGAGACGGACATTCAGTCTGCTGCTCTCCCCCTCCGCTGAGACTGACAATCAGATGCAGGCACCATCAGCCCAGTAAAAAAACAAAATAAAAAGCGAATGATTTAAATGTATGCTCACTCAGCTGCGCCTCACAAGTAATGCAGCAATAAGTTGTCTATTACCGTTGTGATCTTTGAGCCTACCTCAAATGTTTAAATATATATCTTTTTAAATGGTCCAAGCAAAGCCAATATGTGGTGATAATGTATTGGGCCTATAGCTATAACTGCACAAACCTCATTGCTACAGTATTGTTTTAATAGCTTAATGTTGCATTGGATTAAGTCTTTTAAATCATGTAAAAAAAAAAAGAAAGGCAGCAGTAGACCTCAGAACGTGATCTCGACTCAGAAAAGGTAGGTGACCACTGCTTTAGATATTCCAGTTTATACTGTATAAACTGGTTAGAATAATGGCCAGGATGACCGTCCAATTCACGTCCACACTCACCAACACAACATGAACAACTATAATCATCAGTAATCCAAATATGGGAGAAGTAATGGTGGAAACACTATTACAGTTTTGTACCATCTGATCCTATTTGGATGTCTCTGAGATCTGGGATGTTTTCCAGCTTTGTGTTTCCGGGCAGGCTCCAAGCAGGTAACTACTTTTTCTGTGGCTCATTGTCTGTCTGCCGCATTAAACCTGTGCCAGATGCTAAACCAGGCCCTTAGGACCTCTTTCATCATCTGTCGCTCCTTTTCTCCCTCCACTTCTCTCTTCTCTCACTGATAACCACATACAATAACGGCAATGCATATTTACATTGTGACCTCCACTGCCTTTTCGATAGAACAGGATCCACACACTGCGGACAATAGGTCTGTACTCTGCTGTCTCACAATCATTCGCAAACAGGTCCCATAGAGACACTACACCACAAAACACTTTAGCTAGACAGGCATTCACAGTGCAATTTCTGTGGTATTTTATAGTGTGGTCAACCAGGATTCATGCCACGGTCACTTGTCTACACTGCTCTCACCCAGCGACAGTGAGGCCCCTCTGGATTTTCCCCTGGCGTTGAGGTGATCGTAAGACCGAGGTAGTTGTCACACTAACTGAAGGCTAGTGATGAAAGAGAGGCATTTTGTCTCTCTTCTCTCATAAAACAGTGTGATTGCCCATAGCATCACCATCTGCTAGCTACTGGGAGGTGAAACAGTAAACACTCTGGTGAGTTGAGTGAGTGCTGTGTGTGTGTGTGTGTGTGTGTGTGTGTGTGTGTGTGTGTGTGTGTGTGTGTGTGTGTGTGTGTGTGTGTGTGTGTGTGTGTGTGTGTGTGTGTGTGTGCGTGCGTGCGTGCGTGCGTGCGTGCGTGCGTGCGTGCGTGCGTGTGTGTGTGTGCTTGCACACGTATGAGATTATGAGTAAATTATACAAAACGGTTCTATGCATGCGTGTCGTGTGGGATGAGGCTCATAGCTCTACCAGGCTACTCTCCTGTGCCAGCCTCCTCTCCTCTTTCTGCCTGTCTGCCTGTCTGTCCCCCACCACATGTAATCGGCTCAGTGTTATCTCCCTGCCTGACTTGGACAGGCCTCTCAGAGTGACAGCAGAGTGAGCCTGACCCCTGGGGTGCCCGGAGGTGACGAGGGATCCAGGAAAGAGGCTGCCTGCTTGAGAGGCAGCAGCCAGTAGATAAAGCTCTCATGTGGAGTCAGTGTCATGTAATTCCCCTTTAATACAGTCAAGGCGGATTCTAGCAAGCCTAGATCCACCCAACCCTCATGAGACCCCCTGTCACTATCCAAAAAGAGCTCAGAGCTGACACAGCCACCGAGTCACTAGCTAACACATCTACCTCCAGTGTGTGGGTGTGTGCGTGCGTGTCATTAACCACAAGTTCAGTAGGAGCTACAGTAACAGGCCTACAACCATGCAGGCCTATATTTAGACAACCTAACTACTGATCAGAGCAAACAAAGGAATAAAAACAATAGTGCTTGCATCTCTGTATATGAGGGTGTCATGTGCTCCCCATATGTGTTTGTGTTTTTTAAGGCGATACAGTACGCATGTTCCTGGATATTACTGCAGCACATATATCATACATTAATAATCATTCTTGACAATCTTCCCGCATCAGGCGAGTCCCCCTGGCCCAGAGATATTACATCTGGCCACCTCATTTATCTTCCTGCACAGGGTCCCATAGTGGTCAGCACACTGGCAGCCCAGCACAACCCGCGCTGCCCGTTTCATTATGAACACATCATAAACGGCACTGACACACCATGGAGCTCAGGGGGCCCTGTTCGTCGGACTGGCTCCCACGGTCCCCACAGGCCCCTACTATCTCTGCCTTGGAGTGCCTCGACGGCCGAACCAGACATCAATCTGCCCCTTTTACTGCAGATGGGAGACCGAGACCAGGGGAGGACTGGAGGACTGGTTCCTCAGGAACATACATTAATGAACAGGACAGTTCTCACTGTGTTCTCTCAGAGAGATAGTGGGATTTGCACAAAGAAGTCTCAGATGGATTTCGTCATGCTTCTCGTGAACTGGTGGTCTTTCATTACAAGCCATGAAAATGAATCACATTGTGCGGCTACCCACTGAGCACTCACTGGTTGAATCAACTTTGTTCCCACGTCATTTCAATGAAATGACGTTGAACCAACGTGGAATAGACGTTGAATTTACGCATGTGCCCAAGTGGATATGTGAACCGTGAAGAGATGTACTCAGGCCTCAAATTTTATCTCTAAACCAGGGAGGTTTACTACTCTGTTTAAAAAACCATCAAGACAACAAAAGGGTTCCGAGGCTAACAGACTTTGATCACGTAGACAGAAAATTACTTTCAACCCGCTGTAGTCATTACAAAGTCATGCTGACCACGGCGGCCATCTCACAAAATGTCCATCGTCTGCAGACCGGGCAGGAGAAGGAGGGGGGTTAGAGAGGAGATCTGAGTATCAGGGCCCGTGCTGGGGAGCCATTTCTTCTATCAACAGACCCACTCGCAATCCAGAGGACTTGATTTAAATCCCACATCAGTTCCCATTGTCTGCTCCATCCGTATCACTTAACACAGCGTCCATTTCCCCATGCCTACCCCCACACCCCCACACGTTGATGCCCCTCTCACACTGATGAGTCTCTTCTGCACCCTCCCAAAGCCTTAGGCTTTACATACACACACACACACACACACACACAAAATCCACAATGCGGCGATCATATCGTGGGGAAAGTTTACTACTTTACCTCATGCAAAACAGCAAAACAACCAGCGTTTTCCCCTGCCGGGTCATTATTTTCATATCCCCTTATCATTTGCATATAGACAGTCTCCACAAATACCTTTAGTCAAAATAGCGTGCTGTTCTCAATTTGCCACTATATTGGAATCCTCACAAACAGGGAGGGAGCAGTCACAACTAGGTTTTTGACCTCCAAAACTTCGGTACTTGTGTCTCATGAATTCCTCAGATCACACAGGGGCCAGTCAAGGGGAATGAGAATTACCCAGAGCACCTTGCCAGAAACCTTGGGCTGACATGAATGCCCTATGCTGCCTCTGGAAGTGTGTGCGGGACTGTGCGTGTGTCCCTTAAAATGTAATAGTGTGTTTGAAAATCTGCTACACCAAGCACATTCTAAAACTATGGCTTGTCCATTTAAGCAAACACTTGACTGGGCACCTGCAGGTCAGGGGAGAGGGCTTTTTAAAATACATCGCTGGCTCTCTCTCTCTCTCTCTCTCTCTCTTTGTCTCTCTAGGTGTCGAGGGTGAACAGAGGGGTGTGGAGGCATCTGAAGGTTGACCTGGATTCCTTTGGCTCTTGTTTATTTTCTTTTTCTGGAAATATTAGGTGTTCAAAAATGATGAATGTGACATTGGGCAAAATAGGAGGAACTTTTTAATCATATGGTAGTACTAAAACTTGGTCAGTATAAAATAAATGTCACATCTTAGATTTGAAACAGCGTATTCACGGTCAGTTGTGGGATCGGTCCAGGGACACTGTCTCAAACAATGTTCTTGACCCGTACGGACCGAGTTCCAGGACTAATAGACTATGCTAAGTTTTCATAACTGTGACCTTAATTGCCTACCGTCTGTAAGCTGTTAGTGTCTTAACGACTGTTCCACAGGTGCATGTTCATCAATTGTTTATGGTTCATTGAACAAGCATGGGAAACCGAGTTTAAACCCTTTACAATGAAGATCTGTGAAGTTATTTGGATTTTTACCAATTATCTTTGAAAGACAGGGTCCTGAAGCAGGGACGTTTCTTTTTTTGCTGATTTTTTACAGTTGAAGTCGGAGGTTTACATATGCTGAGGTTGGAATCATTAAAACTCACTTTTCAACCACTCCACAAATTTCTTGTTAACAGTCGGTAGTTTTGGCAAGTCGGTTAGGACATCTACTTTGTGCATGACACAAGTCATTTTTCCAACAATTGTTTACAGACAGAAAGAAGCCACTGCTCCAAATCTGCCATAAAAAAGCCAGACTACGGTTTACATCTGCACATGGGGACAAAGATCGTACTTTTTGGAGAAATGGTCTGTATGGTCAAATGAAACAAAAATAGAACTGTTTGGCCATGTTGATCATTTTATATTTGGAGGGAAAAGGGGGGGTGCAACATCTCAAGCCGTCAGTTAAAGCTTGGTCGCAAATGGGTCTTCCAAATGGACAATGACTCCAAGCATACTTCCAAAGTTGTGGCAAAATGGCTTAAAGACAACAAAGTCAAGGTATTAGAGTGGCCATCACAAAGCCCTGACCTCAATCTTATAGAACATTGTTGGGCAGAACTGAAAAAAGCGTGTGCGAGCAAGGAGGCCTACAAACCTGACTCAGTTACACCAGCTCTGTCAGGAGGAATGAGCCAAAATTCACCCAATGTATTGTAGGAAGCTTGTGGAACGCTACCCGAAACATTTGAGACAAGTTTAAACAATTTAAAGGCAATGCTACCAAATACTAATTGAGTGTATGTAAACTTCTGAGCCACTGGGAATGTGATGAAAGAAAGAAATGCTGAAATAAATCACTCTTTCTACTATCATTCTGACATTTCATATTCTTAAAATAAAGTGGTGATCCTAACTGACCCAAGACAGGGAATTTTTACTAGGATTAAATTTCAGGAATTATGAAAAACTGAGTTTAAATGTTTTTGGCTAAGATGTATGTAAACTTCCGACTTCAACTGTATATGTATGTGTAATAATATTTCACATAATAGTACCATTATGTGTGTCAGTTGTTTGTGTTTGCGCCCTGCGCATTGGAACAATTGTCAATCCACTGTGAAAGGCTATGAAGTTTGCATTGCGAATTATTCAGATTAAATTTGTAAAATATATTGATATTTTAGTGTCACATATCAGTTGTAACTGTGGATGCTACATCGGTCTATTGCCGGACTGTGATCAGTGTGCCATTTTGTAGAATGAAATTAAAATATGTCACAGTCGGAGGCTATCTCTTGTATATCGTGTCTACATTGGTATTTACATTTAATGAAGATAGTTTGTCAATTTCGGGTTCATAGCCTATGTCACTCTGGTTGTTGGAGCCGACTATGGTGAACTTGAGCTTCATGAACATTTATTTGATTTATTTCTGTACATTTGGCTTTGATAATAGCCAACCTCACATCACTGGACTATGCTACAGGTACTGTAATGGCAATGATGGATCAGTACTTCCTAGCATGCCCAACTGCCCCACGTGATTGGCAGAGGAGTATCTAACAGAAGACAAGCTTTGTTCTCCTCTCATCTGAAGAGAGAGACACAGAGAGGGAGCTTGTGTTGGGAGTACAGAACACTAAAGACCTCCTGAACGGTGTTTGTTATGCTTACCTTGTTTCTCTTGCATTGTCAACAACTTTCTTATTTGTTTTATCATGTTCCCTGTTCCCTTTTTATCTTCTCAAATCTGCCGTCGGATAACAATGCTCTGGTATCAAAAGAGACAGAGACGCGGGCGCTTACAAACGTCTTCGAGTGCAGCGCGGGGTTGCATCGTTTGGGAAACGTCGGCGCGTGGATGACAGCTGCACGTTCCGCCATGGTAATCATGTAGAATCATACCTCAATCGTCATTCATTCGAACGGCAGACACACCTGGCCTTGGAAAGGCAGCCATTACTGCAAATGCTCTCCATCTCATCTGCAAAGCCCTCGTGGAAGTAAAAAAAAATGAATAAAGGCAACACAACAAAGGAAATCCGTCCACAAGATGGACACTGTACACGATGCACTGCGAATGATATATCAAATACTCAGTGTTACACAGAATATACTTAATACCGTCTCGTGTTAATTGTCAGTTTACATGTGTTATGGGGCTAGTAGGATGACAGTCTTTTTCTTCACTGGCAACAACACTGTCACGTTAAGAGGGCCAACCGTCTTTTTGAAAGAGGAAGAGCATATATTGGTTCCATTCCACTGGAAAAAAAAACGGGAAAAGGAAAAACAAAACATGTAGTAATTAAAGGTCTTGAGCATAATGCGGGGATGCAAAAGCAAGAGGGAGCTGAGAAGTAGCTATCACATTGGCAGATAAATTCTACACACAATTATTCATCCTGGGCCCATGACATGTAGATTAATGAGTTTGATAACCCAGGGCTTTCCAAATAACTAGATCCCATTCTGTTGTGCCACTCCCTCCAACAGCTCCTTGCAACCTCACACTAAAAACAGCCCGTTGGTATGCCGACAGAAAGAAACCAAAATCGATTGGATTTTAGCAGCGGTCATCAGCAGCAGGGTGGTGTCAGGGTCGTTATGGCTCTGCGAATGGCTTCTCTCACAGACTCCTTGTTGGTCTGTCTGTCTGTGTGTGTGTGTGTGTGTGTGTGTGTGTGTGTGTGTGTGTGTGTGTGTGTGTGTGTGTGTGTGTGTGTGTGTGTGTGTGTGTGTGTGTGTGTGTGTGTGTGTGTGTGTGTGTGTGTGTGTGTGTGTGTGTTTCGCAGATGTTCTTCTATCCAGAAGATGAGGTCAAACCGAGCCTCTCACCTGACCCCCAGTGGACAACACGATAATGCTTACTCTCAGGCTTCAGCCCCAATGTGCAGGACCGTGGTTTGGATTGGGCAGACAGACCATTGAAAGAGCGGGAAATGATGTAAATAGGTTGGGGGTGCCGATCACAGTGACATTTTTATCCGCAGCTGTCAATACATGAGTCGGGCGGATCAAGACCCACGCCTTGACAGATGGAGGAACCTCATAGCTCTCTCTCTCATCACAGCTCCTTTCACACGAGGACAGCATGGCTGGGTATGGGCCTGACTCTGCAGAATTAATGTCGGCTACTGACGGACTATTTCACTCACAATCTCCTTTAAATGGTCAATTTGCATGGTCAACGCATTTTGCCCACCTCTGTTTGGGTAAAAAGATGAGGGATGTGGCTGGATAAATGTAACCCCTCTGAAATAAATGGACAGAGCTCTGGGTGCAAGGACTGACCATCCCTGACGTCAGCATGATAGTTTTAACCATGTTTTGAGGCTCACTCTTTCAACTCTTACAAACATTGGAGACAGACAGACAGACCAGACCCTCATCCCCCAGAGCAGACCAGATTGGGCTGCTGCTGTGGAGTGGTTTGCTCTCTCAGCACTGTTGTGTTCCGTTGCTCTGCTCTGTTCATTCATCACACAGGCCTACAGATATTGAGAGGCCTTCCCCATCTCAGAGTAGGCTGCTGTCAATGAACTCCACCTGTGTTTGTAATTGTCTCTAAGCGATCTCTACCCCTCTCACTTCCTCCCTCTCTCTCCCTTTCTCCTCCTCTCTCTGTGTGTGCTCCACTGGTCCGTAGGGCTGCTCCTAGATCCAAAGTCAATGGCTCTGGGAGCTTGTGTCAAAGACAGTCTCCAAGCTTCTGATAAGGATGGTGCAAAGATATTTATACTTCAGAGTGATGACTCTGGAGCTCTATTTCTTTGTCTTGTGATAGTTTCCTCATTCGAATGCAATCGATGTGGTGTATCAATTTGATAAGAAAATAAAATTGGTAACCAGAGTGCCCTTTGTGCTAATACAGTAGTAGTGCCCTTTGTGCTAATACACACACACACACACACACACACACACACACACACACACACACACACACACACACACACACACACACACACACACACACACACACACACACACACACACACACACACACACACTTCAACAGTAAAGTGCAGTCTCATCACCCTGAAAGGCAGACATCCTGAATAAAATGGAGTTTCATTAATATTTATGCCTGTAAAGTGCCTTCATAATCAGACAGAGAGATGTCACATGGCGTAGTGTGGGTGGATGTGTGTCACACACACATACACGGAGGTGGAGCAGATAGAAGCAGACACACACATATACATACTCTCCACGTTCAAATCCTTCAAACTAATGTAAAGTGCAGGGCATGGGCCAGTGTCCCAGTGTAATGCACCAATGGACATTTTGTTGGGTTTTCCATTAACTGTAGGTACAAATAGACTGTAGGTATTAACTGTAGGTATTGTACGATTTACTCTTATAATCAGGACAAGAATACAACAAACTCTCTCCTCCCTACAAACATGGTACAGGACTAGGCTACTGCAACTAAGCAGTAGATTTCTAGCTGTTAAACATTTAGCTTTTCCAAATCTACATTCTGTATCCCACTTATGAAAAGGTTGTGTTAATGTCCAAGATTACCAACAAAAAAAAAAGAATGCCAGAAGCTGGACACACACCACATGAACACACTGACCCTGACATATTGACGGGGGTGGCAGAGGCACGTCCAGGTCCCATCTTGAGGCCCGTAGAAATCCCAGGGAGAGAGAGAGAGCCAGGTGGGAGGAAGAGAGAGTAAATAAAGCGTGCTGATGTTTCAAAAATGCTGCTGGTGAAGAATTACAACGCTTCAAAGTATGCCTTCCCACGAGAAAAAAAATGTGAAGTGACTTGGGAAGGTGCTACAGCCGTAAAACAAAAATGATTTGAGCACGTAAAGCTGGGCTGAAGTAGAGAGATGTCCAAGGTGAAGTGAATTCATCTGTGCCTGGCCTGCCTTCACCAGGACGCTCCGAGTCTGCATGGCATCCCAAAGAGAGAACACACTTACAGTACTTTACTCTACACTGATCTCACACTGGCCCTTAAACCACAGGGCAGCACCAAGACTCTGGCACAGAGTAGCATAATGTACAGTACATGCAATCAGAAGAATTGCCCACCTTTTCTCCTTAACCTTAATCCCATCCAAGTCTCCACATTCTGTCTGTAATGATCTGCTTATGGCATCAGGGACTGTATTGTACGGGCTCTGCCAAACAATGACATTCCTGCAGTCTGGTTCACAAGCACAGATGAGAATCAATGGGTTTAGAATCACCTGGCATAGCTTCTTTGTCAGCACTCACCTCCATGGCAAACCTTTCAATATCAACAAAAAGCAGACAGACAGAGAGAGAGAGAGAGAGAGAGAGAGAGAGAGAGAGAGAGAGAGAGAGAGAGAGGAGAGTGGACTGGAGTGTGTGCATTTGCAGTGTGTTCCAGTGCGGATGTCACTTCCTATAATGTGGGCAGCATGGTACAAGGCTGGGCTGTGATTGTGCGGAGCAGAGACAGGTATCCCAGTTAAAAATGGGACAATGCATTTTAAAAAGCAGGTGCCCTTCAGAAAAGATGTAGCCGCTAAATGTCTTGTGAAAAAAGCCTGTAAATATTAGATCGCCTGGCTGTCATACAAAAGCGAGAAACCATAACGAAGCATGAAGGAAATATCCTTTCATATTCATGTGATAGCATTAGCCCCTTTCATAAGCAAACTGAAGTATTTATCTGTAAAATGTTCAATATCTTCACTGGTAATCTAAAAGAAAAGACAAAAAAGTCTAATTATAGCACAGAGATGAGATTGAATGTGGAGGTAAAGTCTGGTTGGCTGGTTTTTATTGCTTGTTATTAAATCTTGGCAAAACAATTATTTTTTCTCTTTTGTTAGTAACACAAAAAAATTAAAACACTGCCCCTGGGCTGTGGGGCTTTACAGTAATGATAAAAAAAAAATGAAATTGTGATACACAAGCTATTAGACAAAGCCATAATCAAATTCATTAATTTTATTCATTCTGAGGGTGACAGGTTTTCTTAAAGTGACACAAGCCTTAAGAAGGCACATAGTCATAGTGGGCTCAGCATGCGCACTCTAAAGCAGGTTGTGTTTTTTTTTTTTTTTGATTATTATTTTGTTCTAATATACCTGGTGGTTTGCATTTCACATATATGTTACATCATATATGGAGGGGATCTCTGTTGTTGCATTGTTGTTCCACAACATCACACCATGTTTGCTAACATGCATTACACATGGACAAAAACACACTGGGATGCGTTACACAACACAAGCACGCGCGAACACACACACACACACAGACACACACACACACACACACACACAACCAAAGGGAGTGCAGGAGGAGGGAGGAGGATGAAGGGTTAGCCCTTGAAACGGATGAAAAATTTATAATAGAAATGACCACAATCAATTGTGAAACACTGCACAAAATTAATTAGAGTTCTGCATCGGAGGCCTGTGTGAGGATCCTGGCCGCTTGGCCCCATTTGTCTCCTGCCTCCTACGATACGCCAGAGAAGGCTGTGGAACAAGCCGGCCCTGCCCTCACCCCGCCAGCCCCTCACCCCGCCATCAACGGCCCTGCCGCACAAATGATTAACTCCAAATTATTCAAATGATCTCACAACAGCCACGACAGGACACACGGCGGAGCGGGAGGAGAGAGGGAAAGAGAGGGAGACAGAGGGAGGGGTGGAGGGGCAGATTTAGAACCATTCATCAATATCAACAGTGACGAGCGTCGATGGGCCGTGCGCACACACACACACACACACACACACACACACACAGAGAAACAAGAGGCCATTGGCTTCTCTCTCTTTACTCCACATTTCCTCCACAATACAAAGTTCCGTCCTCACCTCTTCTCCTGTAAATCATTTACCATCAATATCATCAACACTATCGATCCATCTTGTCAGCTTCACGGTTTGTACTTAGTCTATCCAATGGACAGGGATATTCATCTAAAACGTATTCTCATCTTTATTTTGTCTTCTCCCCTCTTGTTCCTTCTATCACGAAGTGAAATATTTGGTTGCATCTACAGTAACTTGCAGTGCAGGACATTCCCACTGCTACGATGTGCAGGCATACTCCATGATATGCAAGTGGAAAGGTTTATTAACTGAATTCTCTAGTTGCTGTCTCTGCTTTCATTCAAAGTGTTTGGTCTGTCACTAGAAATCCAGCACTTAAAACACTGAAATATTTGAAGTTCTTGTCAAAACCACAGTCTTTTCAGAAAATGTGTAATACTAAGACGCAATTAAATCAAAAGGCTTTTCGCAGACTTAGAACCTCAAGACGATGTTAACTTTTGGACAAAAGGGCTCGTATTGCTGTGGACGGGGGGATACATCCCCGCTGTCAGAAACCAAGGGTTAATGTATCACGATTAGCACTCATGGGTCCTGATCTGATATATTTTTAATTAACGGTACCCCATTCAAGCGCTTGAAGGAACAAAAAAAAAAAGAGAAACTTTTGACAGCTCTAATTAATGAGCGTGCGGAACATGGAAGCTGATCTCACGGAAGACGTTGGCTTCATTAGACAAGCCAGTCTGGAGCACATCAAACGGGCCAGAATGGCCTGTCTGATCCCAGCTTTTATTCCCCCTCAGAGTGGCGGCCGGGAGAGGGAGAGAGAAGAAGAGAGAGATGGAGAGGGGGGGGGGGAGTAAGAGAAAGAGAGGGCAGGGACAAAGCGAAGGCAAGGCTGCCACATCACAACAGGAGAGATGAATGACTTTTTACCTCTGGACACAGGGCCTTAATGAAACCTCCAGGGGCTAAACAATGGCATCTCGCAGATATACAGACACACACACAAGCGCGCACACACACACTTGAAAAAGGATATTCTGCGCATCCACAAACTCTCGTGCATAGGCACATCTCTCTCTCTCTCTCAAAGAGGAAAAACTACAAAGAGTATTCTTGGCCAGGCAGACATGGAATACTGGCACTCCAATGGAGACCACAGCTACCTACAGTAAAGCAGGTCAAACCTAGCTCTCTCTATTAGCTACCAACCCCATCAGGTCATTACCACCTAAAACCTACTCCAAACATACAATATAACCAATTGAATTATGTTCCCATGTTAATTCCTTCATACATTATGGTATATAATCTGAGGGCTTGTGAAATCCCATCACCAGGGGACATAACTTTAAAAAGGCGGCTACTATCGCTTGTGCAGCCAGCTCATAAGGCCGTGATAAAGCCGGAGTCAGGGACACAAACAGAGACATCAATCTTCACTGATCAGGAGCAGATAGAGAGAGAGAGAGAAAACAAAAATGGAGAAACAAATTGGATGTCAATACAGAGGCCTAGGACCAGGGCCCTGGCTGGGCAATGTCCACCAACCATCATGTTACACACTGAACACCCTCCCTCCCCTGTGTGTGTGTGTGTGTGTGTGTGTGTGTGTGTGTGTGTGTGTGTGTGTGTGTGTGTGTGTGTGTGTGTGTGTGTGTGTGTGTGTGTGTGTGAGTGTGTGTGTGTGTGTGTGTGTGTGTGTGCGTGGTAGAGAGATAGTCTTTTAGTTAGTTTGTATCTATAGGGGATAGAAGGAGATGAATGACTTGGAGAAATAACTTCACATTCCGAGTTGCCCGCTTAAAGAGAGAGAAGACATTTCTTTCTTGTTTGCTGATAAAAAACAATTGCTAACTATCCTGGAAAAAATCTGAGTTGGACTGATCCGTCAAGTCTCCATCAATACCAAATATAAGTCCCACAATATGTCAACATTCTTATTCTATCAAAACTTACACCAGATCTCTTTTATGATGCTGCTTGCACAGGAATAGCTTACAGTGTCTTAACAATATTTACTATAACAACTAACTGATTGTCAGTGGGGGGAAAAGTGCCTAATTGTCATACTTGAGTAAAAGTAAAGGTACCTTAATAGAAAATGACTCAAGTAAAAGTGAAATTCATCCAGTAAAATACTACTACAGTAAAAGTCTAAAAGTATTTGGTTCTAAATATACTTAAGTATCAAAAGTATAAATAATTTCAAATTCCTTATGGTAAGCAAGGCAGACGGCACCATCTTCTTGTTTTTTAAATTTACAGATAGCCAGGAGCACACTTCAACACTCAGACATCATTTACAAACGAAGCATGTGTGTTTAGTGAGTACGCCTGACCAGAGGCAGTAGGGATGACCAAGGAGATGTTCTCTTGATAAGTGTGTGAATGGGACCATTTTCCTGTCCGGCTAAGCATTCAAAATCTAACGAGAACTTCTGTGTGTCAGGGGAAAGGTATGGAGTAAATAGTACAGAATTTTCTTTGGGTATGTGGTGAAATAAAAGTAGTACTTTAAAGTATTTTTAATTAAGTACTTTACACCACTGCTGATTGTTAGTGGTGGAGAAAAGTTCAAAGTTCTTCAGAGTTCTTCTCCAAACTTCTTGAGCTATCCAGGATGCCGTTCAGTCAATCAAAGTCCAAATTATTTATTGGCATGTGTGACATTTCTGTGGCATGCTGCTTCAGGGCCTTCCTCTATCCATCCCTCTCTCTAATTCTCCCAATTAATGCATAAAGGCAAGCTCGGGTTATCGTTTCCTCTCTTCCTCCCTCCATCCCTCACTCCCTCTCCATCACTCTCAATTAATGTGAGGGGATCGGCACAGCTTATCTGTCCTCTCTGTGCTCTTATGAATATGCAAACGCCTCTTATCCACACGCCAGCCTAAGGTAATGGTTACAGTGCTCAACTCAGTGCATTAAAATGCACTTCTTGTTTGGTGGCAAGTTACAGACGAGATAGAAAGGAATGCTGTGTATGAATACTGTTTACGTTCCATCAACCTTTGTGGTTATTTCTGACCTTGTAGTTATGGAATTTGGTCCTGGTTGTTCACTCCCTGTTGTCTGTGATTATGGTCATTCCCATGTCCCGTCTGTGATTGTTGAGAGGAGTTGCAATCAATGTGTCTATATCACTGAGAGCATGGTAAAACAGGCGAGGAAAAGAAACAAGGACCCATCACTGATCATTCCTGATGATATAGCCTTACTAAAGGACCCATCACTGATCATTCCTGATGACATAGCCTTACTAAAGGACCCATCACTGATCATTCCTGATGATATAGCCTTACTAAAGGACCCATCACTGATCATTCCTGATGACATAGCCTTACTAAAGGACCCATCACTGATCATTCCTGATGATATAGCCTTACTAAAGGACCCATCACTGATCATTCCTGATGATATAGCCTTACTAAAGGACCCATCACTGATCATTCCTGATGATATAGCCTTACTAAAGGACCCATCACTGATCATTCCTGATGATATAGCCTTACTAAAGGACCCATCACTGATCATTCCTGATGATATAGCCTTACTAAAGGACCCATCACTGATCATTCCTGATGATATAGCCTTACTAAAGGACCCATCACTGATTATTCCTGATGATATAGCCTTACTAAAGGACCCATCACTGATCATTCCTGATGATATAGCCTTACTAAAGGACCCATCACTGATCATTCCTGATGATATAGCCTTACTAAAGGACCCATCACTGATCATTCCTGATGATATAGCCTTACTAAAGGACCCATCACTGATCATTCCTGATGATATAGCCTTACTAAAGGACCCATCACTGATCATTCCTGATGATATAGCCTTACTAAAGGACCCATCACTGATTATTCCTGATGATATAGCCTTACTAAAGGACCCATCACTGATCATTCCTGATGACATAGCCTTACTAAAGGACCCATCACTGATCATTCCTGATGATATAGCCTTACTAAAGGACCCATCACTGATCATTCCTGATGATATAGCCTTACTAAAGGACCCATCACTGATCATTCCTGATGATATAGCCTTACTAAAGGACCCATCACTGATCATTCCTGATGATATAGCCTTACTAAAGGACCCATCACTGATCATTCCTGATGATATAGCCTTACTAAAGGACCCATCACTGATCATTCCTGATGATATAGCCTTACTAAAGGACCCATCACTGATCATTCCTGATGATATATCCTTACTAAAGGACCCATCACTGATTATTCCTGATGATATAGCCTTACTAAAGGACCCATCACTGATCATTCCTGATGATATAGCCTTACTAAAGGACCCATCACTGATCATTCCTGATGATATAGCCTTACTAAAGGACCCATCACTGATCATTCCTGATGATATAGCCTTACTAAAGGACCCATGCATAATAGGAGTTGCAAAGAGCATGGCACTGTTTCTCGCTCTATAAAAATCTAAATGCTTTTCTCTATTATGGAGACACCGACTTATTTTTGTTGGAGTTCCTCAGTTTATGAGCAGCTGCCACAACAAAGTGCCATTAGATGGGAAGCTACAGGGGTAAGGGTAACGGATGATTGACAAGGAGCGGCCTGCACTGGGATGGAGCAAGCGACCCGACTTTAACCATTTATTATCCGCACCTCAACATCAAGGGGAAACCTTTTATTATTGACAGCCCAGATGCAGGATGTCAAATGTTTACCATTGCTTTCAAGTGCTACATCTGAAGGTTATTTTATTCCCTTTTCTTCTCTCCCAGAAGACAATTTTTGTTCCCTGCACTGCACATTGAAGGCCTCTCTTACCATGTGATCACTGATTAAAGTCCCTTAAGTGTCACCTGCCTGCCAACTCCGCCACTGTTTACACTGGTGCACGGTAGCCAAATTAGGCTCAACTAACACTGTTTCACAGGGTAGAGAGAGCGAGAGGGAGAGAGAGAGAGAGAAAAACACACAAGGCTCAGCAAGTGAAGAACAGAGTTCTCCTCCTTTTGGGTAGAAGCTTCCCGGGTGATTTTTTTAATCCAATCTCAAAATCTATCATGCGGAAACGCTGTGGACGTCAACAGGTATCATGTCAAATAGAGTAACAAATGTAATAAAGTGTTTAACTGTGCTTCCATTTGAGGAAGAGTAATAATACATGTTTTTCCCACTTCTAGTTTGATCAGTGGAACCGCGGAGGGGAGAATATAGTAGCTTTGTTTCTTTTTGTATGGGCTTGATGAATGAGAAACAAAAACATGCATTGTGCCTGCTTTATTTATGCCACTTGCACAGTGAGGACATGTCGATCCGGATTCTCAGTTCAAAGGGTGACGAGCAAACGATGCCTGAGGAGATTCCTGAATTAGATTTGTCATGCTTTGTGGGGCAGTTTTGTATGCTTTTTAAATGAGCAAAGAAAGCATCGGTTTGAGACCATTTTTATGCCAGTATCAGGCATAAACTAGGTTCTCTATAAGAACGAATCTAACTAGAGGATGGATTCAACCATCAAGTATGAGGAGCATGTTCTGACAAGGGTGAGCTGCTTCAGTTGTGGTTAACAGCACCATCCGTGGGAACATTGAGGCAGTGCCACTACGAGCTAAAACTGCAATTCAACCCCCTCTCGAATCACTGGTCTGCCTGTTCCCAAAGTCTCGGATTGTGCAAATCTACTGCTTATTAAATTAAGAAGTTACGCTTATCCATACAAAATAGGTGTCAATTATTTTCATGTTTTGCTACAGAATGGTCAAACGTGACACGTGTTTCAGAAACGGACACCTCTCAGCATAGGAGAGCAAAGGATGCAGATACTGATGTTATGTGGCATAATAACGCCACCCGGTTCTCTGACACCCGACTGAGGTCCGTCACATATCCCATCATCACCTCGCCAATCCCCGACTCTGGACCTGTGCTTTAATGATCTCGTTGGCCCTGATACACCAGCGGCCCACGAGGGAGAGCGATAGGGTTGGGTAGGGGGAGCATTAACTGCAAGGATCATGCCAGTCACATCAGCATATGTGTCAGTAAAGCTGACACACACACCACTTTGCTGCTCCACGGCTAGGGGTGAGCACACCCTCGTGCCACATCCTTAGATCTGTAGCCCGAGGCAGGTAAGGGCCCGCTCTCTTATTTCTATCACCCACGCACACCCTCAGATGTACATGTACAAAATGTTTATTATGCAAAAAAGAAAACACACACACACAGACGCACACACACACCTCTGACATACTAAATGGACCAGTCTGTTCTGTGAGAGAGGGAAAAAAATGGTGTGGGTGAACGTTGTGCTATTTTATGACAGACCTAAAAACGAACGACGGCAAATGTATTCTCATTGAAGTTCCCATAATGCTCAGCCACCTATCCGTTCACCCCAATTAAACGTGAGCTTTAGTCGCCCTTTAGAAAGACCACCTTTCTCATGACAAATGAAACATGACTAGAAAAGATAAAGATTGAAATAAAAAATTAAAAAATACGTTTTTTTTGTTGTTCAAGTCAGCAATAAGAACCCCAAACCTAATTACAGACAGTGCAGATTTTCCAAACTGATTTGCTCCAGACAATTAATTTATATTATTTTCTGGATGACATTCAGAGCTGCACCCTTTTCTCTTTCTTTCTCTGTTCACGCCCACACACATATTTCACACAGCTTCCTCGCCATACGCAGCTCTCAGCGCTTCCTGTGTCCTGAACCTGAGACACACAATCCTATTCAGCTGTGATATAGAATTGTGTCATTCTTTCAAACTTGTCACTCACCTTGAAACGTAAAGCTGTGACCTTGACCCCCACCTATAGTTTCGGATATGTGTGCTGCGTGTTGATATGAGATATGAAATATATATTTAATTTCTCTACACTTCAACGCTGGACAAAAAAACAAAAACAAAACACTCTCGCACACCATTATTGGATTCCTTAAATCACTGACATCAGTAGCCATGTCTGGATGAAACACACAATCCCCCCACCTTACCGTCACACTAGCCAACCTCAGTATTCCCACCGCTCACTTCTTCTTCTTCAGATCAGCCTATCCAGTGATGACCACAGACCTTTAGTCCTGCAGGAATACTTAAGAGGAAAACATTTTTGCCATGAATGAAATGCTAATCAAAATCAAGGCCCGTGGTTAGGCTGTGGCCTACATAATGTACGCCTTACAGTGTAATTACATTTTTTGTATTGTTTTATTGAACCTTTATCCAGGCATACAGCTACTTTAGAGCCCATGAGGGGCTTCCTTCATTCAACCCTCAAATACACCCACCTGTTTCCCCCATCAGGCCAGGCAGCAATCAGAGGTACCTAGTGGCTTTACTCCCAGAGCTCAAGGTCACAAGTTCATATAGTGGTCAGATTAGGGTCAGGTCACTGCTGTGGTCCCCTTCATTGTGTCCCTCTATCTAATTCTATGAGTTAAAAGCGAAGCGGCTGGAGGGGACTTTATCCAGACTAATGGACTCTTTAGGGTTGTGTTTGCCAGTCATAAACACAGGCAGTGGGGTCACGCCGCCATGTCTTAGTGCATTCTGAACACTGAGAGCAACATCACTCTTTCAGGTCCCCCATAAAACCACACTAACATCTGTCCCTGTCCACTTGTCCACAGCACCCATTTCTAAAAGACTAAAAGTACAACAACATGAATTACAAGACATACGGTTGTTTAAGTAGGAACACATAGCAAAGAAAATGTAAATAAGTTGACCCTCCAATGTCTAAAGGGTTTACATGCTATACAATTCCAAATGACCTTTCGTCACTGGCTCAAGACCATTATGCACAACCTGATATCATATCGTTGATGTTCGGTCTCTGAATATTTGACCTGAAATCGAATAGAGAAACAGTGCTGTAGATAGAAAGAGCATTAAATCTTTGCACAAGGTGTTGTTGGAGGAGCGTGGCACTGGCTGCAAACTGACACACAGCTGGCTGTTATTGAGCAGACCAGGGTGTAGGCTTCACAGCGAATGAGAAGGGCTGTGTGTGAAGTGTGTGTTTGCAGATGAGGCTCTCTCGTTAGATGAGGTGCGTGCGTGCACTCGGGTTTGTATATTTCAAAGAGGAGACACAAAGCGAATTACGCGCTGTGTGGCAATATTAATGTGGAACGTGAGCGGCAGTCTTCCTTAGTCATTAGGACACATTAACAGTGATTCCAGGAGGCTGACGTACGTGGCCATCTCCTTTTCAGCTCAAATGGGAACGGATACAATGACATTACTGCCTCCTCGAGACATCCACAGCAGAGAAATTTGTTGTGTGAAGAGAAAAAAAATGATAGTGGAAACAGGATTGTTTTTTTCTTCATCAGCAGATAACAGCATTGCAGCATGACAAACTTGAAACTCTGCTTTTTGCCCTGGGCCAAGTTAATTGCATTAATTTTCTCTGACAATTTCACCAAAAAAAAGTGAAGACAAAGTGTGTGGGGGGGGGGGGGGGACACAACACTGAATGTGTGTTTGTTACAGAAGTGCCCCTGTCATTTTTCAGCAATGATAAAATTAGTACAAAGTGTTCTCTCTGGATATAATCAATCATTACTTTCACTCGGTGCCACCGAATACTGCTGAAACCATACCCCCCCCCCCCCCCACTTGAGGACAAATGCTTCTTGATTGTGTGGCACACTTGTCTATAAATATATCTCAGTGCAGCTCCCTGCAGTATTAGGTTAGAATTTTTTTCAGAGTAAACATCTGTTTCTGCAAGCCCTGAGACAGGCAAACTGCTGTGCCTCTTGACCGGAAAAGAGCAACGCCTGTTAAAAGAGAGCAGAGCTGTGGTGCCTGTAGCAAAGTGTCACCACTGGACTGGGACATATGTTGAACTACTAGTGAACATTGACCATGTGTCCGTTTCGATGACCCCATCTATAAAATCAAAATCAAATGCAAAGATTAGGCCTAATGTTTCAAATAGTGAATGCAAGATTCAAAATGTTTTCTTTCTCGGAGTCTTAAAGTATTACAGAATAAAATGTATATATTGGTACTCATACAAACACAAACAAAAGTAGACAGTAGGCTATTGTGTTTAGTGTTCAAAAACAACAAACTACCATCGGTGTTATCATGGCTTTTCTGGGTCCTTTCAGATTTGTGATGGAGCCAGTGGTGGAACATGGTGCCCTGCTGTGATTTGTAAGGGTCTTTTGACTCTCATTTCCCCAAGCCACGCAAGTCGGTCGCTGGGCCTCGTCTCTAGTGCATACAGCCCAGGCCTACCAGAGGAAAATCTGTTCCCAACCGCATTACAGCCATTTCCTATTTGGAATGATGGGACAAGCCCCAACAGAAATCAAATATTTATCATGTTGTATTAACCCCCACCCACCCCCATATACACACTAAAACCCCCATCGCTCCATGTGTTGGCTAGTCTCTGCACTGAATTAATTATCCTATTATACCATAGCTCAGGTGTTTTGTTGTTTGACTGGGCTTATACACACACACACAAAATGTTAAATGCACATATCCACACACACACACACGACTGCGTATGGCTTTTGATATTACCACCAAAAGTGAATCTGTCGTAGATCTGTCAGCTCTATGGTTGTGTGTCACACTACATTTATTTATTTTACCAGGCAAGTCAGTTAAGAACAGGTTCTTATTTACAATGATGGCCTAGGACCAGTGGGTTAACTGCCTTGTTCAGGGGCAGAACGACTGATTTTTACCTTGTCGGCTCAGGGATTCGATCTTGTAACCGGTTACAAGTCCAACGCTCTAACCACTAGGCTACTTGCCGCACTTATGTTATCACTGTCTAGCTAAATAGTGTGTTTCAACCTCTACTCACATGTGCAGGAGTCAACAGACTACATATTTCAGTACATGAGATTAACACAATGTTGGGATGAGCCAGGAAATAACGCAATTATTGTTTCTCATACAGTATGTTCACTACCTTCTCAGAACACAGATTGTGTGTAGGGAACAGACTGTTTGTCGCAGAACAAAGCTCGTTGTCTCCCTCTCTCCCTAGGCCTGTCCTCCTGTTCAGACACAAACTACAAGGGGAAAGTTTGGATTCTCTACTTGTTAAATGCATCTGAATTTCTATTGGATTTCTCAGAGGGAAGACATTTATCTTCCTCTGGAGCTGTTGTCTGTAGTGAGGAGTGGGGAAAGAGGTGCACCCTATGGATGTTTGAATGTACAGTACACACACACACACACACACACACACACACACACACACCTCAGGAATTGTTCGGTTTTATTTTAAATGACCAACCAAAACAATGTACATTCTCCTAATACAGTGACATACTGAAATAGTGTGGATGTTACCAGATAGGGAGGACTTACCATCCTCTGCTGTTCCATGTTCTTATCGTTTTAATGCATACCAGGAAACACTCTATACTAATAATCAATGAAACAGTGCTTATGTGAGATCACAGCAGTTTTGGCACATCATTTTCATGGAGGCAGGTCAAACAAATGTCCTCGTGGGCAAAACAGATGTGAAAGTGTCCAATTATCTCACACAAAGGAATGTAAAGATTATTCCTAATATTCTCGAAATCAATCTGATGTTCAATCCCTTTTCCTGATCTAATTGGGGAGTTGAGTGTTAGGCCCGGTACATTCAGACGGGTGATAATGGTGCTGGATGATGCAGTTTAACCTCTAGAGTTCTCCTCTGCGTCCCAATCCCTTCATTTTAAAGGGCAAAGGAAATTAGCAGCAATGAAAAACAGTCCTTGAAAAAGAACATTTATCTCCTGCTGTTGAGCACAAAATAAAAGGCGCATCGTCAGGGTGTCTGCTGACCATAATCAGTGAGATGTTAAAGGCAGATTTATAGAGGTAAATATTTTGACTCCTTGACTTCAGAGATAATTCCAGTTTTACAGGCTGGCATTTACACACGTTAGTTCCTTACATTAGGTGAATATGGCACTTAAAACTCCACCATTTAATTATTTGCGCCAGTCTAATAAACAAACTTTATAGCAACCATAAATCAGTCAAACAAAAACACACAGAGAGCGGTGAATCTTACATATTCTATCATAAACAGCAATCTATAAAAAAAAAAGTGTTTTATATGAACATGTGTTTGGCTGAATACCTTAAGTAAATGTAATACAGGTTTCTAACATCATGTATAAATCCTGGTTGCTACATGTTGTTAATTTGATACATTAGGTAATAATTTGCTATAAATAAATGTTTATTAGCTGGCCGATCCTTTCCCGAGTGCTAATGACATCTATTTATGAAGATCCTCAGGAAGATTTCAATTAGCACACAACTTTCCACAGGCACACACCACTTAGTTGGTCAAGCAAAACTAATCTATTCGCTGCACCATAATCTTTACATTGGCTTCCTCTCTTTCCTCTTTTTGCTGAGGGTGTTAGGTTTCTTCTGTAAGTATCCCAAAACACTGCTAGAAAGCAGCAGGGAGAGAGAAGAGCCTAGTGTTGCTTTAGAGGTGCTGTATTTGCTTACAGGATAGGTAGAGGGTCCACAGGCCTGGACATAGTGCATGGGTAGTTCCTAAAGGAGTTCTGAAAGCAAAATGCTTTATACATGAAAACAACCCGTGTTTCTGAACAATTCCCCTCATATTACAGGGAAATGTCTCACCTGTTGGCAACTGTCTGTAATTTGCTACTAATCAGTTTAATTCGAACCTATTAAACCGATAAGTTAACCATTAGCCATAGCCACTCTTTCCATAGTAATCAATGACATATGAAAAATGGAAGCTGCAAAGCATGACGTCCACAAAAGTGGATAACTACCTGAGGCACAAATCCTGCCATTTATTCACTTATTCATTCATTTTATTCAACTAGTCATAGATCAATAAGTAATTAATTTCACTGGCTAAATGAAAATGGTTCCACGGTGAGCAATCGAAAGGTAATGTTACTGCAATTTGCGGCTTTTTGTTTAAAAACTTCAGATGTGAATCAGGGGGAGGTAGATAGGAGGTACATAAAATGCATGGTATGTGAATATTGCCATATTACTAAACATGCGCAAAACATTAAATCGTTTAAAATAGTAGAATATAACAAACATTTTTGGTTAGTTCTGTGTGTGCATGTGTGCATGAGAGCATATCTGCAGTTCAATATTCCTAGTATCTTTGGAAGGTCGAACATTTTAATCTTGAGATAAACCACTGTGTATATCCAGTCATGGACAGACATGAGATCATAATACCTATTCAGTCAAACAAATGACACACACACACACACACAGATCCTCATGCCAGCATTATTGTCCCTGTCTCCTTCATGGCCAGGCACTCCTCTTCTCTCATTCTAAATGTGTCTCCATTACAAATAGTGGCAGACTGGGGAATGAAGAGGACCCTTTAACCGCTCTGAGATAAAGCACTTACAACCATCTCCAATGAGGACCTCTGTAATGTAATGTACCATTAGCATAACACAATAAAAGTAGAGCTTCAGCTATTTTGGCAATCATGGGGCTCCATGGCTCCCTATGTGAAATGGTAACCAATATGCCAGCAATTTTTTTTTTTTTTTTAACCTTTATTTAACTAGGCAAGTCAGTTAAGAACAAATTATTGTTTACAATGACAGCCTAGGAACAGTGGGTTAACTGCCTTGTTCAGGGGCAGAACGACAGATTTTTACCTTGTCAGCTCGGGGATTCAATCTAGCAACCTTTTGATTACTGGCCCAACGCTCTAACCGCCAGGCTACCTGCCGCCACAATTCTTAACCCAACTTAGTTAAGAATTTTACCCAGATTGTGTCCATTGTCATTGCTGTCCCTGTCTCCTTCATGGCCAGGCACTCCTCTTCTCTCATTCTAAATGTGTATAATGTCCAAATATAATGTCCAAATCGAACATGTGTTTTGAAACTGTGTTTTTTATGGCATTTTCTTGCATACAATCATGGTGCGGTGCAATGTAGCAATTACAAATTATGCAAGCTGTAACTTTCTGTTCATATTCCTGTACGTACTCATTTGTGTTCTGCGGTGGTATTTTCTCCAAGTAAAACAGTGCTGAGAGATTCGTTAAGGCAACCATGGAATGAGAAATCACAGCGGAGAGGTGGGAAATCGGATCAGAGACCACAAATAAGCCAAAGGCTCTCTAGAAAATGATTCCAAAAGCAGCCGTGTGCGAGCCACAGAAATGTTTCTACGGAGAGGATATATTTTAGGGAAAAGGAGTGTGAAATATATGAACACGGGCTGACGTTTTGTTTGTTCCCCCCCAGCAAAATGGAGGACATAGATCGTCCCTTATTGCCTAAAGACCCACAATGCAATTCTAGCCCTTCGGTGGTCACTTAGGGAGTGTGTTGCAGGAGTCACATGGTCAGATGGATCACATCAATTTGCCACAAAACAATATAGCCTCTCCTCCCCCCCTTGTTGTCCTCCCGTGCCTCACATATATGATATGTGGGAAGTGAGAACACAGCCAAATAATGTACGGCCGCCCATGGCCGTGCACTCAAATGGTGCTCCGTAGACAGAGGTGATAAATGAATGCATGTCAAAGGTCACAACGTCCTGACGCTAGCCAGAGTTCCAGTGGTGCAAGGCTTCTAGCACCACTCACTGGTCAGAGTGGAAACAGCAGTTTGGCTACATCAGAGACGAATGCATATGCAGACTGATGGAGGATTGACAGATGGGGAGAGAGGAACAACAGCTCAGTTAAAAAGTGATGTCAGTATTGATTTGTGTGGTGTGATGATGATGGTGATGTTGCATGAGTCTTGGTAATAGGAATAGGAATTTCAGAAGAACTGTGGAACGTGGTTTGAGTGATATGATGGTGGTGTGACAGAGCTGCTCTAGCACGTTGTGGCATCATCAGACAGGGTTTGGATCACACAGTCCTCTGGGGCTTCTCCTCTTCACTCTCAAAAATACACACTGACAACGATCACACACACAGTCGGACACACAAACACACAGGTGTGCGCATGCACGCGCACACACACGTTAAAATATAGACAAGCTACCCCACACAAACAAGCATTTACATAGAAAACCCCCACACACACATAAGCATCAGATATGAGCTTTTTGTCTTTGTCTGCACTCAATAAGCTTCACACATATTGACTCATCAACTCATCAAAGGTGTTGTCAAAACATATCGCCATGCTGTACGTCTCTTTCTCTGTTTCCCTCTCCCCATTTCTACCACTCCCTGAGCCCTCCAGGTGAAGAAAAAAAACGATGAAATAATAGCTTCAACTGAGGTATTACTTTAATACTTCCATAGAAATAACCTGATTCCAACATTTTCAAAGGAGCAGGCTCCCTTGCCCGAGGCTAGCGCGTAATGTGTGAGCGAAAGTATATGGCTTGTCACTTCAAATTAGAGAGCAGGCCGTGTGCCTTTGAATGAGAGGCAGCTGTGGTAATAGGAGGTGTAGATATGAGAGTTAATAAAATCATGTGGAAGAAGATGTATATGCAACTTGACCAAGTACAGCGGCGGGGGGAAATGTGGACCAGAGGAGGCTGGTGGGAGGAGCTATGGGAGGACTGGCATGGAATAAATGGAACAGTATCAGGCGCATCAAACATTGGGAAACCGCATGTTTGAATCCGTTCCATTACAGTGAGCCCATACTCCTATAGCTCTTCCCACCAGCCTCCTCTGAGGCGTACATTAGTATGTTCCACTGCAGCACGGGAGGGAACCTGACCTCTAATGGCACCCCCCTACACTGTCAGATTGATATGAATAATAAGCAGGTCATACCATACCGATATTTGTTTAATATAAAGGGGGTCAGATGGACTGTGTATCTCTGAACTCACACACAATTGTTTTGTGGATGGAGGGGGGGTTGTTATGGTGGTGGAGCACAGATGGCTGTGTGTGTAGGCTACCAAAACACAAACAACCAGCAGCTAAATGTAGGTAAACATCATGCGTGGACAGTAAATCTTGGCAGGTATTGGTTAGGTCTAACTTGCTGTAGATAAATCTTGACATAGGTTTAGACAACAGTAAACATACTGTAGCAACTCACCGCCACACTAAACCAAGGAAGCCCTCAAATAATAAAATGTTTGCTCTACAAACAAAGTCATACAGTGGACAAATCACCACCATAAAAAGTGTATGATAAAAGCCTGGAAATGTAATTAAAACAATAAATCCAGCCAAGGCATTACTGGACCAACTCACGTCTTCTCTCCTCAGCCCTGTATGAACGTCTCTCTCTAGTGACCACCAGCACGACTTCAGCCCAGTACACACCGAGACACTACATCACTGGATTGGCTGGACCTTGAGACTAGGCCTTTGTCTGCAGCATGCAAAACCCCACACACTCTCAGATGATTTCATCCATATTTTACCTGAAGCTCAAGGGAAATAGATACACACTGAATGAATATCACATCGAGTAGTCCTGACGTGGCCATGCTTTCCAATCCCTGGACTGCAGGGCCACGCATTATTACCAGGGTCGGGGTCAAAACCATTTCAATTCCAGTCAAATCAGGAAGTACACAGCTTTATTTATTGATAGTGTTGCGGTTAATAACAAATACATTTAATGTGTCCCTCTTATTTCCTCATTTGAGGAACAGTGTATCATATAACATGTTCTGGTATCACAGTGTTATGGGATAGACCTATTTTTCATGTGCAAATGTGTGTGACAGTGGTGTACATGTGTAGCTAGCTCTCAAGAACACAAGGGGGCAAACCCAACCGTTGAGTTCTCAAATGAACATGAGGACCACAGCTGGATCAATTAACTGTAATCCCGACGCCTTGTTTTAACATTTAGAAACTTTATTAATCCTCACTAGCAATACAGTTTTGGAAACATTTGGAACTTAACTTTCATATAAGCGAGAAAGAACCTTTCAAATACAAAATATATCATCTTACTGAGCGCAGTTTACCAAAGTTGCACCTGGCTACATTCACACAACACCTCGGCTATGACACCCTCTCACCTTGCCTAATAAATCTGACTTTGATACCGATTCTTGGTATACAGTCTGAAACAAAGCACTGCAAAATCGTGGACATTTTCCTTACAAGCCAGAATGTTTAAGAAACGCATTTGAACTTACTCTACCGGTCGGTTAGTTCTTTAGCTGCTCGAAGTTGACATTTCTATCACATACACAAAACCATGTAAAAACCTGTTAGTATGCCTGCATTGCAGGCATGTGCCTTCGGTCATGAGCAAACATCTTGATTGCCACACACAGACCTGCATTTTGAAGTCGTTTAAATAATACTTTCCTGTTGATATTTGGTCAAAAAATGTCAACCAGCTGAAGGACCACGAAAAATCGGCAGAGTAAGTTCAAATATAAGTGTACTCAACATTTGTGACAGACAAGGGACGTTTCGATTTTTTGTAAATGTACGTGGCGTTGCCAACAAAATTGAAGGCATCACAGCGTTTAATGACTACCTCGAACCTTTCCTTACATTTCCATTGAACCATTCCATTCCACATTTCCGGCTGGATCACGTGTTTCTCAAAATACATTCGGGTGCAACATTCCTAAACTGGGTAATGTATTTTTTTTGTATGAAAACCAACTGTATCGCGTGCTAGGTGGAGCTATTTACGTTCAGACAGAGCATTTGGGCAGGGTCTGCTGTAGGGGACATCCAATAATGGCTCAATGAAATGCAATGGAATTGGAGTTATGAGTAAGGGTAACTTTGTATGGAAAGCAGTTTTAACATTATATTAATATCATTGTTATATTAATAATTGTATTTTTTTCTTTCAATAATTGAATTTCAAATTTTTATATTGATAATAGATTTATCAATACTTAACTTTTTGTATCAAATATTTCAAGTTATTGATATCGATAATTCAATTTTTTTATATTAAAAAAACTATTACTGATATATGATAATTACACTTTTTTATGTCAATAATTGTTGAATGCCGTATATATTAGCATATTTGGCATTATTAAGACTGAAAACCAATCAGCTTCAAGAGCCTTGAATCTCAATGAAGTAATGCATGATTTATCAGTTCACCTGTGTCTTCCTGTCTATCTGTCAGTGGGAGCAGAGAACCTATCAGGAGCATGCAAATGTAATCACGCCCCCATGAACGTCACTATTGTATATTTGTTTATATAAAAACATTGATTATACAACATTTTAGTTATTGATATCGATAATTGAATTTGATATAAAAAAATATATAAATTTATGTTAAAACAGCTTTCCATAAACTGTTTGCATTTCGTCCCTAGGATTTTAAAGTCGCTTTCCTCTTGTTTGGTGTTTCATGGTGGTGTGCAAACAATGTCATGGTGGTCAAGTTATACAGAGAGATGAATGAAGGATATTTTATATATTTTAATGGGCTACTATTGGTTGAGGGATGGTTTCCTAAAGTCAGTCCTGGTGCACGCAATTGAACAAGCTTTTCAATGTCATTTAACAAGCACTAGATGGCAGTATTTGATTTACACAAACTGATGGAATGAGCGGTGAATATAAATTGAAGAAGAGCAAGTTTTAGATTTAAAATATATTTGGAAGATAAATTAAGGTCATTATGCACTACAAAGCACATTGAATTTTAGCTTCTCAGTGACAGAGCTGCACCTGCACTTTACCTCCGTTTGATATGCGTTTACATTTTGGGCTTGATTGCATTATACTAAGGCATATTACTTGTGAATTCACCCATATTACATACTCATAAACCAATGCTGTCCAGTAACTGTTCAGTGGATTTTTTGTGGGACTCTGATTCTGTCTCAAATTACGACAGATTCCATCTTGGTCACCTGACCAGTTAAGCTGGAGTCACGTGATCAGTGCTCCATCCTCGCCATTTTACAGTGTGAGAGACAGAGGCCACCTTTATTGATAAAGGATAAAGCATATTTTTTGTATTTTGTTCTGAGGCCAAAGATCTTTCAGATTTGCCGGTTAAGTAAGTACTTAGCTAACTGACACATACAAGTCGCATGACCCTTTGCTTTGGTATTTATTAAACAAGAAACACATTGAATAGCTAGATATCTTTTGGGTGAGAGACTCGTGTGCTACTGCTAGCTTAGCTTATAGTCAAGCGGTTGGCTTGTTGTCATGTGCAGTGCATGTCCTGCCCCTTTGACCAGATAAATAATGCATGTCTCTAGCGTTGGACTCCATGTTCTCGACACAGCTGCGCGATTGTTGTGGCTATGGAACATGCCATTTTGCTAGCTAAGTTAGCTAGCTATAATCTTTTACAGATCATTATTTTGCTTTCGTGAACTAGCCAGAGGCAGAGTCAACCCACCACGCCTCCGTGAATGAAATGTTATTATTAGCCCGTTCTGTCAGAGGGCAGTCCTCCTAGTCATGCACACATATCGATGTCCCTGTTCAACTAGTTAGCTAGTTACTAAGCCAAAGTGGTCTGCTAACAAGTTGGCTACCAAACCCTAGCAAAAACCTTATTTGAATGTCTTTGATTTGAACATTCCCTTAATATACTGCAGTTTGTGGATTGCACGAGCAACTATTTGCCTACCCAAGGTCTTTAGCACTTTTGCAGAAGGAGCACTAGGTAGTAACGTTACAGTACTGCAGAAGGTTCAGAGATATTTAGGCCTAGGCTATTCCTTAAAAGCAGAACCCAAAGAAAAGGGAACCTGGATTGCGGTCAAAGGGGAAAGTGTGGTACCAATTGCAGACATTATGTGCTTAACCACAGGAATGTCTTCCTCTGTGACACTGGAAAATAACCCTCCATCCTTATTCAATTATCATTGATCCGCTTGACTGAATTACCACAGCGTTTTCTATCAACTAGAATACTTGGATGGTAAAACTAAATAACTCTGATTGGGACTTTCCATGTTCAGTACTGTACTCTGTGACCCCTGCTGTGTTTTGCACACTGCCAAAAACAGTAACACAACAGGTTTCTTTTTCAGTGTAAGCCTAAACACATTTGCTTGTGTGTGACTAAGATGGAAAGAAGAACATTTGCAAAGATAGCAACACGATATCTGCAGGAGACACATTAACAGAGTTTACGAGCCATGATCATATTTCTGTGCTATGCATGCAAAGCTGATTGTGGTAGTTTTAACAGGCTTGTTTTGCTTTTTACAGGCATGGAGGACAGCAGTGGAGTTGCCATCTTGGTCCCCCACTCTAGAGGCCAACAGGAGTCTGTCTTCATCCCTGAAAGGGTGGAAACGCCCCCAGGTACCCTGATGGAGCCTAGGGATGATGACCAGGGGCAGCAGCAGAAACAGGCTGCAGACTCCCTCATCGAGGTGATCGAGAAGCTCAGCAAGATCGTGGAGAAGCGCCCGCGTCGATTCACCCTGGCTGGGAAGAAGAGAGCCCTCATGTCCTGTGCCTCCTTCAGAGTCCCAGAGATCAGGGAGGGCAGTGGTGGGTCCTCCCCCTGCAAGAGAGCCCGGGAGTTGGAGGAAGAGGTGAAAGATCAGAAAATCCAGCCAGACAACAGTGCACCCGCTGGCAGCAGTAGGACCATCACCTGTTACCAGTGCAGCCTGTGTCGGTTCCTGTCCCCGACCTTGAGCCTGCTGAAGGAGCACATGCGGCAGCACGATGAGCAGCACAGTGACCTCATCCTCATGTGTTCTGAGTGTCGCTTCACCTCCAGCCACCAAGAGGAGCTAGAAGCCCATGTCAGGCTCCACTTTGACTGCAGCAACTCTAACAAGAACCCTGTATCCAGCCAGCAGGCCAGCGAGGGAAATGAGGGGTTACGGATGGGGGGTAATGTGGAGGAGGCTGTGTTCAAAACTGCCATGGACTGTGCTGAGGAGATCCCTGCTAAGAAGAAGTGGTACAGCTATGAGGAGTATGGGATGTACCGCTGCCTGATCTGCAGCTATGTGTGTGGACAGCAGCGAATGTTAAAGACCCATGCATGGAAGCACGCAGGTCTGGTGGACTGCTCTTACCCTATCTTTGAGGACGAGGCAGTGGCACCAGCACCTCCTGTAGTTCCTCCTGCAGAAGAAGCCATAGTAGTCCTCACCCCGGTCCCAGAGAAATCTCAGAACCTCAACAAGATGTCCACATTCCAGATCGATCTCTGTGCCCCTGTGGCGGAATGTGGGAATGACGCCGTGACAGAACCAATCACAGAGGAGAGCCCAGTGGAGGGGCCATATCCCTCTAAAGACCCTGTCACTGAGGAACCAATGTTGGAGGTACAGGTGACCACAGAGACTGAGGTGGAACCTATGCAGGACTGTTGTCATATTACCAGTACAACAGACAGCCTCCTGTCGTCAGCCCAGAAGATCATTAGCTGCAGCCCCAACAGTGCAGACCATGTCAATGTCATAGTGGAACGACTGCCCTGCGCAGAGGAACCTGTGGCTACCCAGCCCCTCCCCATCCTCCCCAGCCCAGAGGTGGGCAGAGACAATAGCCTGCTGGCTGCAGAGGAGGCGGGCCATGTGGAGAACCAGCCAATGTTTGTTGACAAGGACGGGCAGCAGGAGGTGGTGATTGGCTGGAGCAACAGTGAGAGGCAGCAGACCACCACGGACCCTCCACGTGACGAGAACGCTCCCCCAGCCCGCAGGAGGACCCACTCTGAGTCTCTGAGGCTTCACTCCCTGGCCGCTGAAGCCCTGGTGACCATGCCCATGAGGACCGCGGAGCACATCAGGAGCATCGTGGGTCAGGGCTCCCAGAGCCCTGACACGGGCCAGTGGCTCCTGGAGATGGCCACGGCTGCAGCAGTAGCAGCCGACAGAGCCCCTGCAGCAGTAGAGGAGCTGACCGGCATGGGCAGCGTGGGGGCAGCGCTGGTAGACCTGGAGTTGCAGGGGTCCAGAGAGGACGGGCTGGCCGAGGGTCCCGCCAAGGCTGGCATCAGCCTGTCCCTGCTGACGGTCATAGAGAGGCTAAAGGAGCGCTCGGACCAGAATGCCACGGACGAGGACATCCTGAAGGAACTCCAGGACAACGCCCAGAGCCAGCACGCTGGGGAGGTCAGCGCCTGTGGAGGGGGGGACCCGGGTAATCCTGGTGGGGGTCTGGTGGACTACATCCCTGGCAGCGAGAGGCCCTACCACTGTCGCCTGTGTCGCTACAGTAGTGGGAACAAGGGCTACATCAAGCAGCACCTTCGAGTACACCGCCAGAGACAGCCCTACCAGTGTCCCATCTGTGAACACATTGCCCTGGACAGCAAAGATCTAGAGAGCCACATGATCAACCACTGCAAGACCAGGATGTACCACTGCAAGGAGTGTACTGAGGCCTTTTATTACAAAGTGAGTAGAAAGACTGAAGAGAGAGAAATTAGGACAGACTGTGTGCCTCAATGTCCCTGATAAGAGATTTATTATTGAAGTGGCGCCTCCTCTAGGAGAGAATATTGCTCTTGAGTTTTTGTTTCTCGATGACCCAAATTACAGTCATAAAGATAAGATGAGATGAACTGATTGTAGAAGTGAGAGTTGAGATGGAAGTTTTTTTCTGCAGCATAATGCTGGTTGGTGCAGTGCAGCATTGGAAGTTTAGTTTGATTCAGGGAGTAGAGAACGAGCCTATTGATTTCATTACTTTCATGAGACGCCTCGCCCGTTTCTGCAGACCTCATTAAGTCCATCATAGAATTCTGTGGGGTTTTGAACTCCATAGATATCGGATATCTTTTTTATTTTTGTTAGGAGAGGTGCGGGTAGTCTGTGTGCTTTATGTTCAGCCCTAGAAGATCTCATTAAGTTTTTACTTGTTATTTTATCACTGACGCTTTCCACAGAGTCAGCTGAGGAACCACGAGACAGACCAGCACGGTTTGGGCGACCCCGGCGCAACACTAACCCCTGTCACTGAAACCACGGCCACCGCGGAGGGATCTGTAAAGATGACAGACGATGGTGAGGAAATGTGTCAAATGTGTTTTTCCAATGGAAAGAAGTGGAGGGCGCTCGACCAACGCGAGTCGAGATGCAACCCCAAAAAAACATTTTATTAATTGGAAAAGTGAAAGGGGCAATGCTCGCTCACCATTAAAAATGTGTTTTCGGTTTGGCAACTATTAAAAGCTTGATATTTTGGCCTTCATCAATGGCCTTTTTCTGAACCGTCAAGTCTTTAATAAAAAAAAATGTTTAAAAAAAGCTTGAATAAAATGTTTTTAATGGTGAGCGTTGCACCAAGTGCATTTTCCAACTTGACCAAACACGATCAGTCTTTTTACCTTTAATCAAAGATTTCTCACCAACTATCCTCTCCACTACCCGTTTTGGGTGTTTCATTTTATTGGTACCGCATCCTTTGTCCACAGTATTTAATGTGTACTTTTGTTCCACTCTCCAGACTCCATCAGTTCGCAGAAGGTGTACAAATGTGACGTGTGTGATTACACCAGCTCCACTTACGTTGGAGTTCGGAACCACCGGAGGATCCATAACTCTGACAAGCCTTACAGGTTGGTGCTGGGTGTCTACTGTCTGTGTGTTTTTAATAAGGTCAATAGGATTCGTCATGATTGCAGTCTGGATTCCTTAGGACTTGACATTCAAGTAAATTTGCCAGTGGCACACTAGGCCAGTGCCAACTAAAAGCTACTGGCCTGGGCCAATATCTCACAGGATAGTTGGTGATGCGTGCATAATTACAATATCAGGTGATTTTTTTTATCTTTAATTTGTGGGATGCGCAAGCTAGCCTATAATAACCCACCCTCCATACACACACAATACAATTTTAACTTGACAATATCATATTCACATTGATTGTTTTGAGGTAAAATATAAGACCTTTGCTCAAGAAGGCTACAGTTGTAGGGCCATATAAAATCTGTTTAATATTTTGCTTAATTCCGTTTTTGTTTTTCCAGGTTTCTGAATTTGTTCAGGTTTTCACTCTCAAAATCACACTTCTTTTTTTGAAAAAAAACAAAACAATTCAATGTTCTAATTCCACAACAATGATTTAAATCACATCAGTAGACAATTGTTTTAGTTCTGGTAAATATTTTGGGGAGGGTGTTAGGCATTGTTTGCCTAGTGGTATTTCTGTACTGTACAATATAGGGTTTGAAAAACCAATGCCCTCCCGATTGATACTAATCATCATGATATCATTCTGCCAGGTAGGCCTACTTTGCAGTCACCAAGAAGTAATTTTTTTGTGATGACTGAATTGCGCAGCGCAAAGATTCAACCGAGACTTGGGACCGTGTCTGCATACCCATTGTTGCTTTAGTTAGCATTCACAGGTCTTACCTAAACGTCTTACCTACCTGCGTCGTTCTTCTGTGAGGTGCTTCACGCGAGAACCAGTTGAGAGCTGCGTGCTCCTGCTGCCCGACAGATGATGCCGCTCAAACTAGGCTAGGTTAATTTTAGTCATCCAGAAATTCACCGCTTTCCATGTTTCCGATGACATAATCCTATTGCTCACTCAAACCCATGAATAAAATAGAATGTCAATGTTATGATGCAGATCTCCAGCAGGGGGCAGTGAGTGTTAGGTAAAGATTAACATTGGCCGCAGTCTACAGCTGGAGTATTTCTCACACAGCAGCACCCGTGTAAGCGGATCGGCCCTGTCCTCGAGGCACCGTTAGATGTCTGGGGGGGGGGGGGGGGGTCTTATTCTCTAACGCCACACACAGACACACATCTAGTTTGTTTTGATGTTTTCCCACTATAGACCCTCAATAGAGCTCTTTCATACAAGGGAGTGCAGTCTTTCTACCCTTATGCTTTGGTATCCTTGACACACTTCAGACCGTTCCACAGAGAAGCGCACGCCTTTTAACTAAGGCCATCTTATCCATTTGAGCCACACAGTGTATCGCATCTCTGAACGTTGTGCTTCCAGTTACACTTTGAGCTTCGCAACAAAATAGCCGCCAAGGCAACAATGTGGCCCTCCAGGCTTTTCCTGCTGTACCAGCCGAAACAGAATAGTAAACCGAGCTTAAACAGCCGAGCACAACACAAACTGTCAAACAACTAGTCCTGTACAGAGATATTCCCTCCAACTCTGGCCCACTCTCTGGTACTATAGGTGCTGCAGCTGTGACTTTGCCACGACCAACATGAACAGCCTGAAGAGCCACATGAGGAGACATCCCCAGGAGCACCAGGCTGTCCAGCTACTGGAGCAGTACAGGTGAGGACCAGGTCAGGGTTCAGCTTCTGGAGAGGTACAGGTGAGGACCGGCTCAGGGTCATAGAGGGAAGACCTGGGTCTTCCCTCTATGAGTGTAGTGTAAGAAGAACCCATCTCATCGACCATCAGAAAGAACTCCTACTGAACTCTCCTTTTAGTGTCGATATGGAGGATGTCTGGGTATGTAGAGTTGGCTGGAGCATAATGTAGAGCAGTACAGATAAGCAGTATCAGAGCATGTGTGCCACTAGGTCTTTCCCTGCGGAGTCTTTAGTGCAGCTGATCCCTTTTGATATAATGGAGTTGAGGGGATTATTGTGAACCCGAGTAGCATATTAAATCAGCTGCTTCTGCTGCAGACTTGAGCCCTTTCTTTTCTCTCTTCGTCTTCCCCACTCTCACCTACTCCTTTTGGTTTTTCAGGTGTTCACTGTGTGGCTATGTGTGCAGTCACCCTCCGTCCCTCAAGTCTCACATGTGGAAGCACGCTGGCGATCAGAACTACAACTACGAGCAGGTGAACAAAGCCATCAACGAGGCCATCTCCCAGAGCGGCCGGTGAGTAGGGGGTGATGGGGATTGGAGTTTTAAAGGTCTGCCTTTACCATCTGAAAAGCTTCTGGTCAGAATGAAGCCTGTGTTTGGGTCCCATTGAACAGGGATGTGTAGGGTCATGTCTTTGTCTTGATGGTGAACCTGCTCTCTCTCCCTGGCTGTAGTTCCCCTAGTGCCCCGCAGAAGGTTTCAGCAGTGGGGGAGGCAGTGGCAGAGCAGTCAGGTGTGGTGCAGGGTGGGAAAGAGGACCCAGCCCCTCTAGCAGGAATCCCTGTGGACAGCGTGGGAGCTAGCTCAGGGGCATCAACAGAGCTCATCCAGTGGTCCTCCAGAGAGCCTGCCCCCCAGAGTGAAACCCCCCAGCACAGCCCCCTCGGGATGGAGGGGGTCCAGTCCCGGGCCGGCATGGAGTATTGTGTGCTGCTGTTCTGCTGCTGTATCTGTGGCTTTGAGTCTACCAGCAAGGAGAGACTGATGGAGCACATGAAGGAACATGAGGGTGACATCATCAGCATCATCCTAAACAAGGAGCAGCAGCAGGGAGCAGCCCAACCAGCAGAGGGCAGCACAGCACAGTGAGACAGCATTTAACCCCGTACCCCTCCCCTTACCCCAACAGAGAGCCAGGAACCTACCCCCTCACTCAGACTGACTTAAGTCTGACTTAACAGGGAAGTACTGTACCTTGCATCTTGTTTTCTGGTTCTTAATTTCATGTACTTAACAGAAGGTTACAAAAAGTGTCTCTGTTGGAGCTCAGACATATAGAAAATTGGAAAATTCAAATTTCAAGGCATTGCAGTAAAATGTTATACCTGAACAAGTTCAGACACGTTTAATACCTCAGCAAACAGACATTTCCGTATTTTGAAATGGAGCTCAGTCCATTTTACTCAGAAAACATATATTGACCACATGGCAGCTTTTCTATTCAAATATTTTAATATAATTTTATATATTTAATCCTTCACATTTATAGTTTATCTGTGGCACCTGCACTAGGCTGTACAGAGATGCCATCTACTTGCATGTTGTGTTCATCATAGCTATATTTATATTTTAATATGGGTTAATACAACCTGGTCTCAGAGCATTTTGTATTATTCTGTACGTAAATCTGAGACAATCGATATTGTACATTTTGCAAATTCTTAACAGCTGTTAGCCACCTAGCGAGAATTCGTAACATAGCATATGTTTAGCAAATTTCATAACATATTGTATGTTTTGCAAATTCGTAACATATTATGAATTGTAATTCGTAACATATCATACGAAATGGATGGTGGACTTCCACAAATTAATACATACCATAAGAAACGTAACCTATCATACTAATTTGAGTGTCCTGGATTTACCTTTTACTATGTTACGTCTAGCCTATGAGACCAGGCTGGTTAATAATATGTATCAATGTAGGCCTATGCGTGTTGGTTTCCGTTATGTCGAAGCGAAGGAGATGCCTTGTTTTGTTCAATTCACTGTTTGATGCTATTTTGACCTATTGGACCTCTGGAAAGTTATGGTAATGATGGGTCACTTGAGGGTGGTTTCCTAAAGCTGTAGGATAGATAGGCTGGCACAAGTTGTTGTTTTACCAATATTCACCACAGCATCAAGGGCTCTTGAGGCAGAAATATGTTTGGGAGGAATCTTTAAGCTACGATCAGTCTATTATGGTGCATATTAGTGGTCGTGGTAGACCCAGGTGTAATGGTGGCGAGATGCTAAATGGACATCCATTGAACTTTGATTGCAGCCAACACCCAACTGTGTTTAGCTTAGGCTACTTATAGTTACTTTAGTGAAAGTATTACTGTTCTGATTACGATCATCTTTTCTAGATTCATGTTTTAGTTAAATAATTGCCAAGCTTATCACTTGAATATGTTAAGCAATTTCCAAAGTTTCTCCATATAGGCCTAGCACTTGTAGATAATGGATAGATGGAGTGATTGACATCTTAGCACAGAATGGTGTGCTAGTATTCTAAACCTTTGTGAGAACAAAGGAATAGCAGGTTCAATAGCAGGTTCATTAGTAGCCTGTCTCTAATCTGTGCTGTATTGACCAATAGCAGAGGTTGATATATGACCGGCTTTTCAAGCGATAGGCCTATAGGCTACTGTAGACTGACATTGAATATGGTGTTTTCCGTTTGACTACCTCTGCTAAAGTGTTTCCGAACTTCACTCACCTTTCCATTTAGTTTCACACTAAACATGCTTGGTATGCAGAGTGGTGACATGGAAATAATTTCCATGCCCTTACTGTTTTTACGTAGACAGATGGGTGTAGGAAATTATGATCAAATTAAATATCCATAATTCATGGGATTTCCCGGATTTGCGTTTGTGTAACTCAATGTATCAAATAAATGTAATCATTATCTTCTGCACGCTGAAATTCTCATTATAATGGCAGATTATTATTGTCTCACGTTCATTTACAATTCAAAGTACTAATGTTAGGAAGACCGTGACGGTCTGCATTTAAACCGCACTTAATTCCCCCACCCCCCATTTACATAGTTTGCATTTTAATGAGTGGTTGGGTGAATTAAAGCAAGCGACAACCAGGGAGAACCTCATGCTAATCATAGGCCACGTTCTGCCACGTATAATCTATCAAGGTTTATGGCCGCCGCTTTTTGTATGATTCTATTCGTGGACGTACTGTAGTGCAGCTTCTTGCTGTGTCTTTCTGGGGGCCTAATGATCTTCTCACCTATGCAGACCATGAGACAGAGGGGATACAGTGGGGGGAAAGGGAACTGACTATGGGCCTAAATGAATTGATTTGGTGGTTTTGGGTCAGATGTGCAAATAGTTTTGGATAGATCTGACTTCATATTTCTTGTGGGAAAGGTTCAGGTTATTTTAATGTTCATTTTGCCCACGCGGAGTTGGCTAATTGTGTCATTTGTGAAGCCAATTTGTTGTTTCTGTAGGGCTTATCTTTTGTTTTGTTGGTTCAGTATTTACATTGTCACATGTAGGAAATTGAAACCTTAGATCCAGGACTAAATCTCTTTGTTTTATGTGTCGAGTGTGAAAAACAAACCAGAGAGCCTGGAACCTACTACCAGACCCTGTTCAAACGCACTTAAATATTTTTGTCTTGCCCGTTCACCCTCTGAATGGCACACATACAATCCATGACTGAATTGTTCTAATACATTTGTTCAGTAGCTTATGTCCGGTCTGCTGGCAAGATTGTATACTCAAGTAGGTATACTACCATGCTTGTTAATCTCCTATACTCCTTGTTATTTGTCTATTTGAGTCGGGGAAATGTTAGATTTCAGATGGAGACGCCTCCGTGTGAGTCTACCACTCTGTCTCCCCCCCGGCTTTCATTTCAGAAATTAGGCTATGAACTGGCATGAGAACCTGGATGGGAGGGGGAAAGTTCTTTATAGGGTATGTGACATCTGATCTGGATGATTTGGACATGTTCTTTGTTTGACTAACCAAATCTAATCCCCAGGTCCCTACTCCTTCAACTGCAGGGTGCCATGTGATGGGGTAACTGTCAATAGATTGTGAATTTTCAAAGACATTTTACTGTGATATTTAATGATCATCCTGTCAACGTTTGTGCCTTTTTGATTTGAGAGTCTCTTGTAGTCATTCGATAGCTATTTGTTATAGGCTATGTCTGCCCGTGGGTGCTGTTGAGCGCCCATCTGTTCAGAATGATGTTCCCAGGAGGTCGTGGGGTGTTATTCAGTCAAAGCTGAATAGCCTCTGTAACACCTCCCCTTTCTCTGTGATGTATCCAATCACTTGGTACTGTAATTTCCCACTTGGGTGCACGCTGGTTGGATCAATGTTGTTTCCACATCATTTCTTAAAATGACATTGAACCAACGTGGAATAGATGTTGAATTAATGTCTGTGCCCAGTGGGATGGGTCTGTACATAAATAGTTGAAATACTGTAGTATTGCAAACTGACATTTTTATAATCTATTTTTAAATATATTGTAAAGAAAAAACACTAAGTTCATTTTTTAAATTTTTTTTTTATAATAATAAACAAATTTGCTAACAATTTGGAAAATGGCTGTGCTTTTTAATTGACTGTAATGTATTTGAGGGGAGTCTTTGTGTTTTACACTGAGCTGCATGCATTTCATGCCAAAGGAGAAAATGTGATCTCACTTACGCTGTTCAGTGCTTACCGTGTTTCAAGTTCAGTGTGATGTGTGGACACAGGATTCGCTCCGCTAGGCCACAGAGCGATGCTTGCTATCTATTTATTTTGGTCATCATAGACAATATTATGTCATATGTTATTTTTTTGTAATAAATACTTTGTGGATAAACTGTGTTGTTATTGAACTAGTGTATGGGGTCGTTCCATATGATTTGAATCACTTTTTGACTGCACCCCTTTTTGATTTTAACTAAACCTTCCATACATAGAACACCCTCAATTCGTCAGGGCTTTGGACTCTACAAAATTTAAAGTGGGTTCCACAGGGATGCTGGCCCATGTTGACTCCAATGCTTCCCATGGTTGTCAAGTTGACTGGATGTCCTTTCTAAACTGAAAAACCCAGCAGCTATTCTACTTCATCAGAGGTGTTTGTTTTGTCCCCACCATCGGTTCAGACACAGCGTACTCTTGAATACAGGGTGGGTGTCATGCTTTGGCTGATGGATACTAAAAATGTGAAATAAAATGTCACCTTTCCAAATGATATCGCAAAGCTGGTTGGAGGTCCACACATCAGATAATGTTGACTCGAGTGAGAATGTCAATTGTTTAAATTAAACTGAACTGTCAATCTTCCTTGGAGACCTGTTGACATAATAGAAATATAGATGATAATAGAATACACATTTCCTTTCAAGTTGACATTTGACGGTGGGTGGACCAGCAGCTATCTTTCTGGTCGTAATTGGAAGTTTATATTTCAGTTAAAATTTCAACAATCCCTGCTAAATTGGAGTGGTCTGAAGGAATATGTCCAACCAATTGAATTTACCACAGATGGACTCCAATCAAGTTGTAGAAAGATCTCAAGGATGTTCAATGGAAACAGGATGCACCTGAGCTCAATTTTGAGTCTCGTAGCAAAGGGTCTGAATACTCATGTAGGAGGAGGTGTGATGTGTGGGGGTGCTTTCATGGTGACACTGTCAGGGATTTAATTGGAATTCAAGGCACACTTAACCAGTGTGGCTACCACAGCGATATGCCATCCCATCTGGTTTGCTCTTAGTGTGACTACCATTTGTTTTTCAACAGGACAACGAACCAACACACCTCCAGGCTGTGTAAGGCCTATTTGACAAAGAAGGAGAGTGATGGAGTACTGCATCAGATTACCTGGCCTCCACAATCACCTGACCTCAACCCAATTGACATGGTTTGGGATGAGTTGGACCGCAGAGTGAAGAAAAAGCAGCCAAAAACTCCTTCAAGACTGTTGGATAGGCATTCCAGGTGAAGATGGTTGAGAGAATGCCAAGAGTGTGCAAAGCTGTCATCAATGTTGCGAAGGGTGGCTACTTGAGGAATCATTTGTATGACACTTTTGTGGTGACTACATGATTCCATATGTGATATTTCATAGTGTTGATGTCTTCACTATTATTCTACAATGTAGAAAATACAAAAAATAAAGAAAAACCCTTGAATGAGTAGGCGTCCAAACTTTTGACTGGCACTGTATATAAACTCTTCAAAAAAGAAACGTCCCTATTTCAGGACCCTTTCTTTCAAAGATAATTTGTAAAAATCCAAATAACTTCACAGATCTTCATTGTAAAGGGTTTAAACTCGGTTTCCCATGCTTGTTCAATGAACCATAAACAATTAATGAACATGCACCTGTGGAACGATCGTTAAGACACTAACAGCTTACAGATGGTAGGCAATTAAGGTCACAGTTATGAAAACTTAGGACACTAAAGAGGTCTTTCTACTGACTCTGAAAAACCCCAAAAGAAAGATGCCCAAGGTCGCTGCTCATCTGCGTGAACGTGCCTTAGACATGCTGCAAGGAGGCATGAGGACTGCAGATGTGACCAGGACAATACAATGCAATGTCTGTACTGTGAGAGGCCTAAGACAGCACTACAGGGAGACAGGACGGACAGCTGATCGTCCTCGCAGTGGCAGACCACGTGTAACAACACCTGTACAGGATCGGTACATCCAAACATCACACCTGCGGGACAGGTACAGGATGGCAACAACTGCCCGAGTTACACCAGGAACGCACAATTCCTCCATCAGTGCTCAGACTGTCCGCAATAGGCTGAGAGGCTGGACTGAGGGCTTGTAGGCCTGTTGTAAGGCAGGTCCTCACCAGACATCACCAGCAACAACATCACCTATGGGAACAAACCAGGGAACAAGGGAACAAGTCAGTTGGACCAGACAGGACTGGCAAAAATTGCTCTTCACTGACGAGTCTGGGTTTTGTCTCACCAGGGGTGATGGTCTGATTTGCGTTCATCATCGAAGGAATGAGCGTTATACCGAGGCCTGTACTCTGGAGCGGGATCGATTTGGAGGTGGCGAGTCCGTCATGGTCTGGGGCGGTGTGTCACAGCATCATTAGACTGAGCTTGTTGTCATTGCAGGCAATCTCAATGCTGTGCGTTACAGGGAAGACAGCCTCCTCCCTCATGTGGTACCCTTCCTGTCATAACCCTCCAGCATGACAATGCCTCCAGCCATACTGCTCGTTCTGTGCGTGATTTCCTGCAAGACAGGAATGCCAGTGTTATGCCATGGCCAACGAAGAGTCCGGATCTCAATCCCATTGAGCACGTCCGGGACCTGTTGGATCGGAGGGTGAGGGCTAAGGCCATTCCACCCAGAAATGTCCGGGAACTTGCAGGTGCCGTGGTGGAAGAGCGGGGTAACATCTCACAGCAAGAACTGGCAAATCTGGTGCAGTCCATGAGGAGGAGATGCACTGCAGTGCTTAATGTTGCTGGTGGCCACACCAGATACTGACTGTTACTTTTGATTTTGACCCCCCCCCCCCCCCCCCTTTGTTCAGGGACACATTATCCCATTTCTGTTAGTCACATGTCTGTAGAACTTGTTCAGTTTATGTCTCAGTTGTTGAATCTTGTTATGTTCTTACAAATATTTCCACATGTTAAGTTTGCTGAAAATAAACGCAGTTGACAGTGAGAGGACGTATCTTTTCTTGTAGAGTTTATATACAGTATATATATATATATATATATATTACTTAAGATCCAATGATGCAGCCGTTTTTATCTCAATATCTAATCATTTCTGAGTAACAATTAACTACCTTACTGTAATTGTTTTCAATTCAAATGATCCAAAAAATAAAATAATAGCTTCTTAGCAAAGAGCAATTTCCCAAGCAATAATTTTGCTATGACTATCTGAGTGGTCTGAGTGGGGAGGGGAAAACTGAAAACTAGCTGTTACAGGCAGAGAGATGTGTAACTCTCTTATTGGTCTATTAACCCATTTTTACTGCCTGGTGATGTCAAAGCTCAATCCCCCCAAAACAGGCTGAAATTTCAGCCAGTCTTTTCAAACAACTCTTACATTAAAATGGCATAATCCACATTTTCACAATTCCACAGTATTATTCCAACCTTATAGTGTGGAAATATCTTTTTATAAACAGAAAATCACGTTTTTGACTGCATTAAATAGTGTGACAACCCTATTTGTAAGTTTTCAAATGATATCATACTCAACTGTTTCTATTTTCCAGTGATGAAGAAATGGATGTCTCATGGTAGGGTGGGGTATGCAAAATGGGTCAATTTTGAGCAACTCTATCTCCTGACTGTTTTGATATCCAAAATGTAACTTTCTGACCACTTCTACCATGGGCAAACATGAATGATGGGCAAACATGATTTCATTCATCACGGGTCCTCCTGCCTTAAAGTGGCAATCTGCAATTGCTACATCCATTTTTGAACTTTTAAATGAATGACATGTACCCATTGATTCTTAAATAATATACACTATATATACAAAAGTATGTGGACATCCCTTCAAAACGAGACCTCCGAGTGCTGAAGCGAGTAGCATGTAAAAATCGTCTGTCCTCGGTTGCAACACTCACTACCGAGTGTAATGCTCACCACCATTGGACTCTGGAGCAGTGGAAACGCGTTCTCTGGAGTGAGGAATCATGCTTCACTATCTGGTAGTCCGAAGGACGAATCTGGGTTTGGTGGATGCCAGGAGAGTGCTACCCACCCCAATGCATAGTGCCAACTATACAGTTTGGTGGAGGAAGAATAATGGTCTGGGGCTGTTTTTCATGGTTTGGGATGGCCCCTTAGTTCCAGTGAACGGAAATCTTAACTCTACAGCTAACAATGACATTCTAGATGATTCTGTGCTTCCAACCCTTTCCTGTTTCAGCATGACAATGCCCCCGTACAGAAATGGTTTGTCGAGATCGGTGTGGAATAACTTGACTGGCCTGCGCAGAGTCCTGACCTCAACCCCCATCGAACACCTTTGGGATGAATTGGAATGCCGACTGCGAGCCAGGCCTAATCGCCCAAAGTCAGTGCTCGACCTCACTAATGCTTTTATGACTGAATGGAAGCAAGTCCCCGCAGCAATATTCCAACATCTAGTAGAAAGCCTTCCCAGAAGAGTGGAGGCTGTTATATAAGCAAAGGGGGGACCAACTCCATATTAATGACCATGATTTTGCAATGATCATGTAGTGTAACTTGTAAATGCATCATGATCTTAGTTCACCCCATCAGAACCCAAAATATAAGTTTGCTTTACTCCATTGTTTTTTAAACAATGTACTTGTAAACAAACACTGCATTACCTCAAAACATGGTTGAAACTATACTTTTGATACAATGGATTGTCAGTCTTTGCCTCTATAGCTCTGTCTATGAATTTGATAGTGGTTACATTTCTCCAGCCCCATCGCTCAGCTTTTCACCAAAACAGAGGCAGGGTATCTCATTGTTATTGTTTCTACTGCAGATTGTCTTTTTAAATTCTACCACAGAAGCTACATGCTAGATAAGGAAATCCATCAACATGGGTGGTCCCCATCTCATAGTGGTAACAACAGTTTTGCAGTACTGAGGGAAGAAGCAAGCTGACTGTATTGCAAGCAGTGTTATTTTCATGTTCACATATAGGCAAATTCAATCCTGGGCTCACAGACAGTGTGGGGTATCCATACAATATTAAAATGCAGATGAGCAGAGCAAATTGATCTGGAATTGGAATCAATAAGGTAAGGAAAGCTTTTATTTTCTTCATATGGTTGTACTTCTCCCCTCGAAAGTGCTGTAACCCCGAGCTGCTAGCGTCGTGATAAGCAGAGGACGGATTCTCCTCATTGGGAATCAGAATGTCTGCTTCTATAATCCCTTCATTTTACATGAAACCCTGACCGCCTCTCAGAACAGCTAAGAAAAATAATTTCACCAACTCACTCGTTTACAAGATAAAGCTTTTACCTAAAGCTTTAATGTGCCCCGTGAAAGTGGAGATCAAGACACAATTGAAAAAAAAAGAAAGAAAGAAGGACTGGACTCACACTCAATTCAAGTGACTCTTAGGCCTTTACAGTTGTGTAACATTTAGATCCCAAGTTGCCAAGCTCTAAAAACCCTGTTTTCTGTTCAAGTAAGTAAAAAGAAGAAATCACTGAGAATTTTCTATCCCATGGCTTAAGAATTCCAATAGGGTCTTCTGGGAAAGATGGAGGCTTAACTTTAATAGGCCAAGGCCTCTCACTTTCAGTCTTGCTTCTTGAACTTCGCAGAGATGGCATGAGTGGGTTGGGGAATTGAGAGGAGAGGGAGCGGGGGAGAGAGTGTGCAACCTACTTTTCCTTTGTGCTTATCAAGAAATAAACCAAGACAAACAAGCACCTTCCATGAAAAAAAAGGATAGCCATTAAACATTTACGCTTTTCTTGCCCCATAATCCTATGCGTCTACAAGCGGCCTGCCAATTTATTTTCTTAAATCTCTTTGATAATCTTCAGCCCTTTCATGTCAGCAGCTGCACTTTCTATTTTTTCCATCTGGATGCCCAGAGATTTCTCTCTTGTCCTCTACAATGTCTGATATCTCAAAGAAATTCAATGGGGTCTCCACACAATGTAATGATTCAATTTTGACTTGTTTACTCCCCATCTTGGAGTGACAGAACTTGATCTTTAAAAATGTATATGACACAATAAATTATGGAGTGGTCATTATTTCCGATCGATGCAGTAATCATTGGGTAATAAAAGTATGAGATGTGTTCTAATGGAGACTTTCAGATTCAAATAACAACCAGGTCAAAGAATAGTCTATGCACTGTCCTGGTGTTTATGGGGAGTTCATTTCCACCTACGGTAATGTATTCATTTTGAGTATGATAAAGATGACGTGCAATTGAATTAACTATTTTCATTAGGAAACTGGTACAGTATTGAATAATAACTACCCAACAAAAATGTACAAATATCATACCGAAAACCTTGCTCTTTGTAACCCACAAATCAATGTTTAAAAAATGACATTGTGTGTGTGTGTGCGCGTGCGTGCGTTCTCTACATAATTCTGACATTGTTAAAGCACCTAAAATTTAAAAAACATGCTCGCCCTGTACATTTAAAAAATATATATATAATAGTAGAGATTTATTGCGTTTTTCATAAATAATTACTATCAGCATATGCATCACAACCATAAACATACAAGTATTTACCACTATTATTGTCACATGTACAATATTAACACGTATAGTACCAGTCAAAAGTTTGGACATTCCAGAGTTTTTATTAATTTCTTTTACTATTTTCTACATTGTAGAATAATAGTGAAGACATCACAAATATGAAATAACACATATGGAATCATGTAGTAACCAAAAAGTGGTTTACAAATCAAAATACATTTGAGATTTGAGATTTTTCAAAGTAGCCACCCTTTGCCCTGATGACAGCTTTGCACTCTCTTCGCATTCTCTCAACCAGCATCCTGAGGTAGTCACTTGGAATGCATTTCAATTAACAGGTGCACCTTGTTTAAAGTTCATTTGTGGAATTTATTTTCTTAATGCATTTGAGTTAATCAGTCAAGTCTATATTATGGCAAGAACAGCTCAAATAAGCAAAGAAAAACGACAGCCCGTCATTACTTTAAGACATGAAGGTAGGTCAATCTGGAAAATTTCAAGAACTTATAAAGTTTCTTCAAGTGCAGCCTAAAAAACCATCCAGCGCTATGATGAAACTGGCTCTCATGAGGACCGCCATAGGAAAGAAGACCCAGAGTTACCTCTGCTGCAGAGGACAAGTTCATTAGAGTTACCAGCCTCAGAAATCGCAGCCAAAATAAATGCTTCACAGAGTCCAAGTAACAGACACATCTCAATGTCAACTGTTCAGAGACTGAGTGAATCAGGCCTTCATGGTCAAATTGCTGCAAAGAAACCACTACTAAAGGACACCAATAAGAAGAAGAGACTTGCTTGGACCAAGAAACACAACCTACTGTATAGACTGGTGGAAATCTGTCCTTTGGTCTGATGAGTGCAAATGTGAGATTTTTGGTTCCAACCGCCATGTCTTTGTGAGATGCAGAGTAGGTGAACGGATTATCTCCGTATGTGTGGTTTCCACCTTGAAGCACGAGGAGGAGGTGTGATGGTGTGGGGGTGCTTCGCTGGTGACACTGTCTGTGATTTATTTCAAATTCAAGGCACACTTAACCAGCAGGTCTTCCACAGCAACAGGACAATGACCCAACACACATCCAGGCTGTGTAAGGTCTACAGTGGTTGCTAAACTACAAGTTTTTAGATTATGCTGTAGAATTTAGAGGTAATTTGTGGTTTAGTACAGTACCCTGCGTCACTGCTTCATTGCTCCAGACCAGCGCAAAGGAGAGTTAGAGCACTGATTATGCTTTTAGGTCCCAAGGCGCTAATGTGTCTCTAACATTGAATGGGCAACATAAACCAAATAGAAACTGATAATTGTGCACAACTTCAAAATGTAATTTAATTTAACTGAATGATGAGGATGAAGAAGGTGATTGAATTTAGAACAATAGTGTAAAAATTGCTATTCCTCTGTCCTGCACACGCACACCCTGAAAAATACACTTGTTTTGTTGTTTCTACTCATCAGTATTACTTTCTAAAACTGTTGTTACACTAAGGTTTTTATTCTTAAGAGAAACAAAAATGTTCAATTATATTCCATGATATTCTTAAGATATATCTGTTGACTAAATATAAGCAAGTGATCTCTACTAAATAATTAAGTCGATGGCCTTACACGACCTCAACCAAATTGAGATGGTTTGGGATGAGTCGGACCACATAGTGAAGGAAAAGCAGTCAACAAGTGCTCAGCATATGTGGGAACTCCTTCAAGACAGTTGGAAAAGCATTCCAGGTGAAGCTGGTTGAGGGTATGCCAAGAGTGTGCAAAGCAGTCATCAAAGCAAAGGGTGGATACTTTGAAGAATTACAAATATAAAATATATTTAGATTTGTTTAACACTTTTTTGGTAACTACATGATTCCATATGTGTTATATAATATTTCTGATGTCTTCACTATTATTCTACAATGTAGAAAATAGTAAAAATAAAGAAAACCCCTTGAATGAATAGGTGTCACCAAACTTCCCCGGAAGCTGATAGTGGTGGTGGTACATTTTATACATCCAGAATGTAGCCTAAGTGTTTACAATTGTGTGAGTTGCTGTCTTTCTATAATTGATGATGACATTCAGGATAATAATAAGCAATTCGACGTGTGGCGCTGTGCTATTGTGTGTTCTATGAGTCGATTTTTGTAGGACCAGAATTATTCATATTCATTTATTTATTAATTTATACATAAAAAAGTATCAGTTTTTCATCTCTGCATATTAACCAAATATCATTTTTTTCTCGTGGTGGGTGGCATAGAAGGCGCGGGGTCTGAAAATGTGCTACATTGTTTCAAGCCTTTACACGACTGAACTAGAGACTCTACGCATGTATCGAGTGTCGGTGGGAGGGAGAGAGGAGAAACCTTTGGACATCCGATAAGGGATTGCAAGCGCTGTCGAGGGTGAGGCATAAATGTATGAACAAGTGTAATCAAATCATTTTTTGTTGCTATCAAAAACGACATTCACTATCGACCGAGCATGAAACCGATACTGAGGCTGTCCATTCGAAGAGACCGAGATTAGCGAGTGATGCGTTCTGATATTTCATGACATTCTAGCAGCGGCGTGAGTAGGAAATGCCGCTGCAACCCAGGCCTGTGTGATGAATGAAAACAGCGAATGAATGAAAAGCAAGAGACAATTGTGTAGTTTGTTTGCGGTTTTTTCATGGGTTACCACAAAAAAAAAATGTGTTTGTGTTTAGTTGTTTTTCTTTTTGCAAAACTGTAATGGTAGCATAGGATGATGGAGACGCGACACACTTTCGATAGACAGTCAGTCACTATTTGATGACATCAGGGGACACGTTGATGTGCAGTCTGTCCCATGAGGTAACGGTGAAAACATTGCTCTTTGCTGTTCAAATGAAGTCAATGGCACCTATACAATGACACATGGTAAATACGAAAGATGCTTTGCATTATACTGTTCGTGTCCATTATGATTCCAATTCCTTAACCTATATAGGATGTAATACAATGGGACAATAGCCAACTGATGGAGGCACATACCGCCTCAGTCAAGCAGCATCACACTTGGATGTTGTTTTAACTGGTCATTTTCTAATTGTGTGTGAATGGATGGTTACTTCTTATGCATTTAAATGTACTTTCTACTCTCTCTCGTGTGTGTGTCTGTAAATTGTTAAACACTTACTGTGTACCCATGTTTGTCCTCTGTGTGCCTCTTTGTTTGCTGAAGTCCATACTTTTGAGTAAAATGTTAATCAAATACAACTACAGCCTTGTTTCCTTGTTGAGATTCAATTGGCAGGTGTGCATTCGCGCTGAGTTGCCATCTTAGAGCAACAGCAATGAGGAAACAGTCTGTGATTTGTATTTGATTAACGGTTTATTAAAAAGTATGGATTTCAGCAAACAAAGAAAGGCATTCAACAGCAGAGGATATGCATAGGTACACGGTAAGGGTTTAACAGTGAAACATGTTTATGAATCGGCGCATATCGATTAGAGAATCGGAGTCAGAAAAATCTAGTCTGCTCTCAACTCAGTGGAGGAGTTGAGGTCCTTGGCAGGGTGTGTGTGTGTGTGTAGGTCCCTATCTTGTGTGGAAGACTAATAGCTGCCCCTCCTTTTTCAGTGAGCCACCATGACTGCCCTTAGGCAGAGGAAGGGCAGCAAAGGAAGTAAGGAGCCTGGTCCAGAGGTCCTGAACCAGAGGTTCTACCCTTCAGCAGAGCCCCTAGAGAGGACTTCAGACGGTTAGTGTCATGCTCAGTATTCACATCAACATATTGGACCAATCCCTGTGTGACAGCCGCACCGCGTGTTACACAGTAAAAAATAAACTGCTTTACAGATAGCACATATGCACCTTAACGCTCACTTTAAACAATACGTAATGGAGTTAAAAACATACAATGAGCTCACTCCACATCTATCTTGAAATGTTCGCGGATGGAGCCATCCAATTGGTATTTGGGTGGCTCAACCCATTGGAGCGTTGTCAAGAAGGACGGTTTAGAAGGGGTGAGTGCGGGTGAGTGTAGGGATGGGTACTGAAACCTGGTATTAAACGGGGCCCCTTACCGTGTACCTTATGAAAGACTATAGTATCGATAAGCTCTGACATTATTGGTTCTGCTTTCGGTACTGGAGAAATTTAAGAAGATACATTTCCTGTTTATTATTGCTACGTAAACGTTATCTTACACATTTTATCTCATCAACCATTTCTAATTTGCAATAAGATTAAGACATTTGTTTATGAGGCATTTTCGCTATTCCCAATCCAGAAGAGAGATCTCTCTCTCACAGACTACAGCACGCGCACACACACACCAGAAAGACCCTGCTCTTAATTAGTGACAATGTCCAAAAGTGTGGTTACTCTTCACCAGAGTCGATGCTGACAATGCTCGTTGCAACAATACTTTTTTGCTTGTAAGGGCGGAAACACGAGCAATCTTTCCAAACATCTATCGAAAGTGCATCGTGTACAGGCAGAGAAATGCACACTTTTCGACTGCCTAGCTCGTAGTTCATCTCTCGTTGCCCGATCTACGTTAGGTATGTATGCTAGCAGCCTAGAGCCCACACACATAGTTAACTAGATTATGCGAACATGGGTTCGTGATCAGAAGGAACCATTAGACAGCTGATTGAATTTATGAACGTTAAAGTTGCAGCTACAATGAACCAAACCACTCCTCCCTCTAATACCACTGGTCCAAGCCAAAGACAAGCCCAAAGCCCCTTCACGCTGGCAGCTAGTGGGAGGATGACTGAGGAGAGGGTGAATGAGTGCCACCTAGACATGATCAAGTTCTTAGTGAAAAGCCTACACCCCTTTTCAACAGTGGAGTCCAAGGGCTTTAGGGAACAGTCTGTCGGTTTATATTGAGTTGTATTTCTTTTTAGGATATAGTAGTGTAAAAGGGTTGTATGTTAGTCCCATCACTCAACAATACAATACACAACAACACAATAATTCAACACATGAAAACTATCTTTTTCTTTTACTGTAGAGAGATGAGCAATGCACTCAACCCCAAATATACCCCTCCCTCCAGGAGTTACCTCAGTGACACGTTAATTCTTACCTGGTATGAGCTGAAGGATGTGCCGAAGCTGGCCATCACATCAGAAGGGTAGACCAGCCTCTGTCAGGACCACTTTCTCACTGTTACAGTACACTACACAAGCCAGGGCAGTGTAAAACAGAAGGTCCTCCACACCAGGGCAGTGTACAAATCGCAAACTGGTGAAGTAGTGACAGAGGAGATCTCAGACATTCTGGATGAGTTTGTGGTAGAGCCAAGCAAGATTGTAGCTTTGACTGTTGATAATGCTGGCAATATGGATGTTGCCATCAAGAGGCTATACTTTCTAACAATAGGATGCTTTGCACACACATTGAATCTGGCAGCACAGAACATCTACAAAGTGACTTCCATCGATAAATGGGCAGCTCGAATCAGAGCAGTGGTCGTGTGGTTCAAGAGATCCTCAATGTCCAAAACAGCAGCTCCTTGGTAAGAAGCCAGTTCAATCTATTAAAGTATTATTTTGAAATTCCCACATTTAACAATTTAATTCAATATCCAAGTGTGCGGTAATGAAATGTATGTTGTTTTTTGTTGTTGTTTCAGGCCTTCCGCAGCACGCACTCATCCTTGATGTCAAGTCCAGATGGAACTCTATCTAATGATAGAGAGATTCATGGAGCAGTATCCAGCGATCCACGCAGCAGCCTTGGACCCACGACTGCAAAAGGCAATGACCAAGGACAACCTGGACCGTCTGAAGGACGAGGACTTCCATAAGGCTGAGGAGTTTGTCCAGCTCATGAGAATCCTCTATACATCCTCACTGTGTGTGTGACATGTGAAAAGAATGCCACCTCTGGACAGATCATACCCATCCTCGAAAAACTTGAAGAGCAATTCACTGTGAAGCGTGAAGATACAACGTTTGTGGCAACCATCAAAGAGAAGGTGTGGGAGAACCTCCCAGAGCGCTATCAGGATGAGGACATTCAAGCCTTCCTGCATGAGGCCACATCAATGGACCCCAGATTTAAAGGGAGGTCGTTGAGTGACGCCACCTGGGGCAGGCTGAGGAAGGCATCTGTTGAGGCCAAAGTGACAAGGAGCAACACCAGGGCTGTCAGAGGAGCCGGAGCAGTCACACAGAGCACCTGCAACAGGAGGAGGAGTGAAGGAGAGGAAATGGAGGAGACCTCCATTGTACAAAACAAGGAGTGCCTTGGAGGAGATGTTCTCACAGGAGGACAGGGAGTTGAGGTTGACGATCCAACAGGACACCTCGTCCCTCAACCTCAGCGAGCGTGTTGACCTAGAGGTGGAGCTCTACGAAGGCCTGCCTCCCGTTCCCATGGCTGAAGATCCTGTGATGTGGTGGTGGGAGAAGAGAGCTACTCTGCCCCTCCTCACAAACATTGCAACAAGCTACCTCTGTGCTCAAGCCTCCTCCACCCCTAGCGAGAGTGTATTTTCGACTGCAGGGAACACAATGAGCCAGGAGAGGTCCCGACTTCTGCCAGAGAAGGCAAATATGTTGATCTTTCTCCAGAAGAACTGCTAAGAACTGTTAGTCATTTTGCAGCCCACCTGCATGCCCCACCCGTGTTGCTCTAAACCACTGTATTTTCTTTTGCAGGAAAATATTTTGTATCTAATTTGCTTTACATTTCCATCATCACAACATTAGTCTATAATAGTGATTTGTTCAAAACATTGCGGTTTCTTTTGCTGTAAAAAAAAAAAAAAATCTTATTCATTTTACATTTCATAAAATAAAGCAAAACAATGTTAATTCTGTTCTTAATTTGTTTAGTTTTTTTCCCCGTAAGAAATAACAAAAATAACCAATAAGAATACCGTTAAAGTACCGGATCGATAAGCGGTATCGGTAAGAGTAGTAATACCGTTAAAATCTTAGCGATACCCATCCCTCGGTGAGTGTAATGGAGTTAAGAGTGTACCGTAAACTCACTCTGCAGCTAGCTTGAAATGTTGCGGACGAAGCCATCCAATTGGTACCTTTTTTAGGGGGCGCAACCCATTTGAATGTTGTCAAGGAGGGTGGTCACGTGTTGCGTAGCCGTGGATCACTGGTTCGAGCCCAGTATGGGGCAGTCAGACAGTGGAGGAAGCTACGCTGTTAGCAGCACAATGACCCCAGTCACATATACACACTAGCGATACACATAATCTAGAAATGAGGACGTGACCCTTTGCTTTTTGTTTTCTTATATCCCGTACATAACTTTATTGCGGAAATACAATCTTGCCGTTTGATATCATCGTTTCTCTATGTTGAATGCATGCTTCATAGTTTTACGTGGTAACAGTCACTTGTATACTTAACTCCATCTAACTTTTAATTTAACCATTTATGAGCAAACAGTAAAAGTTCTATATAATGTCTTGTTTACTGCCGTGTCTCTCGTCACCGGGGCCATGTCTGCGCATCATGGATGCCGGCTGTGTTCTGGTAAAGGAGGTCCGAGCGGAATTCCGACGCTGAAGTATGTTTCTGGAGGGGCGTTGGGAAATGCCACCCCTCTATTCACCGCAGAGGAACATTTTTTTTTCCCCTTGACGTGTTAAAATAGCAAAGTACCTTTTCATTAATTGATTTTTTTGTTGTTGCGTACAGCTAACGCTAAAATAACTATGTATTTAACATCTGATCAGTACATTCCCACTTTATATCATGATGATGTGAATTGAAAGTGAATGGCGCTGGCCACTCCCCATATATATTCTCTCTGTCAAACCGCTTCTTTTCAGGTGACGTATGTACGTTCTGTTCCTGCACCTTAGATCTGTTTGTTTTTTAAAAGTTGAGACATTAGGACAGTTTTTTTTTCAATTAATTAATCAATTTTGTCTTTATTAAAGCACTTTGGTTTATTTTCTCTAGTCATAATTTGTATTTTGCACATTTGATAAATAAAACCCCTACATTTTCTTTTTGCACCCTATCTCAGTATCTCTTGTTTCCTCCTTGGTCATCCCTAACATCCTGTTAGGCATGGTGTCACATTGGTCAACGTAAGATGCTTATAGTTGCCTCATAATGCATACATATGAGAACCTTGTTTAGCCAAAAGATTCATAGGCTATCAATGGAGACATGAATATTGTTTTGTGTTATATTATTCTCTCTTCAGGCGTATGGACATGGAGGACAGTGCTGTGGGTTGCCATAGGTTGGACTGTGGGAATTAGTCTTGGCATGCTGTCATGCATCTATGTGGCTACGCTCCATGAAAATGACCTGTGGTTTTCCAACATTAAGGTGAGAATCCCCACAGATGACCTCACTGTATCACCATTGTTACTTGACTGTCCTGCACCCCACCCCTCGTCAATTTCACATGTTGGAATCATGTCGTCAAGTTGTTGGCAATAATGAATAGGGTATAGAAAGGAAGAGATCTTGATTACGTGTAACTAGTATGACATATCGTGAGTTATGATCTATTTCCTTTGTTGGATTTCCTGAAGTCATAAACACCTCAAGGTGAAACAGACGGATTGGTTCTCCACGTCTTTCTAAACAGATTGTTTTTCAGCTCTTTTATAACCAAAGTCCTGAAATTCAAGCCAGCGGTTGTTACCGAATCCACCCTGAGCCTTCCAGAACAGTTAAAAAGAACATGTGATTCAGCCCAAAGATATTATATCATGTTCAGTCTGACGTGAAGTGCCTTTCCTGTAGTCTGGGACGTCATTAAATGGACCACATTTTGAGCTTCTTGTCAGGCCTCCCTCCTCAATAATTCCCGGGTGTTGATTTTGTCAGGAGCAGTGGTAGTTGATAGTTGTTTTTTTCCCCTCACGGTGCTGTGTTTTCTCTTTGAGAGTCCAGGTGTATACCTCCCACACAAATGCACAGCACAACTCGGCCCACTCATCCAGGTTGTGAATAATTTGCGAGTGTGTCATGGATATCAAAGCTCACACCTAATTGAGCTAACCTGCGTGGATGCACATATTTGATTCTATTCTGTTTCTTTGTCTTTGTGTTGTGTTTTTTTCCCCCCTTCTCTGCCTCTGTCTCTCTGTGAACGTAGAGAAGGTAGACAGATGTTCTCATTTATAATAAATGCGGGTAACTTTACAGAGCTGGCAGTAGCGACTCCCCTGTATTCAAACTCTGTGTGTTTATTTAACACAGTGTTCAAGAGGGTGACATCACTGCACATTGTGAGCCTAGCAGTTTCCCAGAAAAGTGTGTGTGTGTGTGTGTGTGTGTGATGCCTGATGCCTGTTAATGCAATTCTAGTCGTGGTTTTCTAAGAGATTTTAAATCCACACTGTGGAAAAAGCAACAACACTGAACAGTGGTATCCTATGACTACCGGTACTACCTTATATGATTCATGCTTTAGTTCTGACTTCGGGTAGAGATGACCATGACTGGAATAAGCAATGCTCTCCTTATGTTTCATCAGCTATCCTCAGGAACAATGTCTCTTGACTGAATCAAGTGGGGACTGAGTGCAGCAAAACATGCTGAATATGAATGTCCTTGTCTTGGAGTCAGTGGTGATTGTTTGTTGCAGTTAATCTATTGTGACTTGAGGGCTGCACGGGAGAATGCCGGTCATGTCTGCTCTGTTTTGGGAGTCTGCTTGTTTTGAAAGAGACCGAATTGAATGATTCCATATTGTTTTCAAGCACCGTCCGCATGTTGGGTCTGTTTTGGCTCAGCGTTGACTGAATGTTACAGTAGCGTGTCTGAAAGGCAGACATGTCTCTTAGTTATTTCCTATGGGACATCGCTGTTCACAGAGAAGCAGCTGCGTCCGGGCCTACTAAATTCACCCCGTGTTAAGTCATGTCCATGACAGTTATAGCACCTACCGACACTTATTTCTGACCACTTCTCTCGCTCACTCCACTTTTAGAACTACTTAAGCGGTCTGACATATGGTTTTCCAAACGATGTTCCAGGCTTTTTGTCTATGGCTTTTTCCTCTCTCTCTCTCTTTTTTAATAGATGTGCCGAGAGGTCACCAGTTGTGGTTGTGAGTTGATTCGCCTTCCCTATCCGGCGATTTCAGTTGTCTTCCAGAACACTGACCGAGCTGGTCCCTGTTTGCTTCAGATTGTTTTGCTTTTAAAGCCTTTTTTAATGGCCTTGTAAAACCAATGTGATTGCTTTCTTTTCTTTTTTTCCATCAACTGGTTATTAGACTGAGATTGGGCAGTTAAAAAAGATCGACTGGGAAAACAGAAACGGAGTGAGGGGCCAGTTTTTGTTTTTTTCAGACTGTTTGCTGGACCATGAGAGGAGTGAGCTTGGAAGTAAGCCATGGTCACATGGAGAGGTTCTAATCATGACTCCGCCTGGGTACTTTCTCATCAGTGAGTGACTGCTGGATGTTAGAAGCAAGACCTGCATGAGCAACCCTGCATCCAGACATGGAAATACGCAAGAGAGGACCGAGCAAGCTGGAGCATTCCTGGGACATCTCTCAATATGATATGTCTGCTGAAAGTTCTTTCTCATCAGTGAGTGACTGCTGGATGTTAGAAGCAAGACCTGCATGAGCAACCCTGCATCCAGACATGGAAATACGCAAGAGAGGACCGAGCAAGCTGGAGCATTCCTGGGACATCTCTCAATATGATATGTCTGCTGAAAGTTGTGTTGAAGCACGTGGGGGTTTAAGGGTCAGTGAAAGGGAAGACTCTGGGAGAGATTCCCAGAATTGGTACCGTCTGAGCATTCCACCTCTGTGGCCTTGGCAGACTGTTGTTATGGCAGCAGGGTTGGTTTTGGCTGTGCTAACTGGGCTGGCTCATGCCTGGTGTGTTTACTCTTTACACGAGAACCTTCTGTGGTTCTCTCACCTCAAGGTAAGCTGTGCTCTGCTAATGTCAAGAATCAAATCAAATGTATTGGTCACATATACATGTCTAGCAGATGTTATGGCTGGTGTAGTGAAATGCTTGTGCTTCTAGCTCCGACAGTCCAAGTAATATCTAACAAGTAATATCTAATAGTTTCACAACATATTCCAAAAAACACGCACATCTAAGTAAGGAATGGATTAAGAATATGTACATATATGTCAGAGCAGCACTGGACTAAGATACAGTGGCATAGTATAGAATACAGTATTTACATATGAGATGGGTGATGCAATATTTAAATACAATTAAAGTGACTAAGATACTGTAGAATGCAAGATACGGAAACATTATTAAAATGGCTAGTATTTAATTTCCTTAAAGTGGCCAGTGATTCCTAATCTATGTCTATAGGCAGCAGCCTCTGATGTGCTGGAGATGGCTGTTTAACAGTCAGTGGTGTAGTATACAATACAATACAGTATAAACAGTTGAAGTCAGAAGTGAGGTTTCGGGTAGCCTTCCACAAGCTTCCCACAATAAGTTGGGAGAATTTTGTCTGATTCCTCCTGACAGAGCTGGTGTAACTGAGTCAGGTTTGTAGGCCTCCTTGCTCACACATGCTTTTTCAGTTTTGCCCACACATTTTCTATGGGATTGAGGTCAGGGCTTTGTGATGGCCACTCCAATACCCTGACTTTGCTGTCCTTAAGCCATTTTGACACAACTTTGGAAGTATGCTTGGGGTCATTGTCCATTTGGAAGACCCATTTGCGACCAAGCTTTAACTTCCTGACTGATGTCTTGAGATGTTGCTTCAATATATCCACACAATTTTCCTCCCTCATGAAGCCATCTATTTTGTGAAGTGCACCAGTCCCTCCTGCAGCAGAGCACACCCCCATAACGATGGTCATGATGGCCAAACAGTTCTATTTTTGTTTCATCCGACCAGAGGACATTTCTCCAAAAAGTACGATCTTTGTCCCTGTGTGCAGTTACAAACCGTAGTCTGGTTTTTTTATGGCGGTTTTGGAGCAGTGGCTTCTTCCTTGCTGAGTGGCCTTTCAGGTTATGTTGATATAGGACTCATTTTACTGTGGATATAGATACTTGTGTACCCGTTTCCTCCAGCATCTTCACAATGTCCTTTGCTGTTGTTCTGGGAATGATTTGCACTTTTCGCACCAAAGTACGTTCATCTCTAGGAGACAGAACGCGTCTCCTACCTGAGCGGTATGACGGCTGCGTGGTCACATGGTGTTTATACTTGCATACTATTGTTTGTACAGATGAATGTGGTATCTTCAGGTGTTTGGAAATTGCTCCCAAGGGTGAACCAGACTTGTGGAGGTCTACAAATTTTTGGGGCTGATTTCCTTTGATTTCCCCATGATGTCAAGCAAAGAGGCACTGAGTTTGAAGGTAGGCCTTGAAATATATCCACAGGTACACCTCCAATAGGCTAATTGACATCACTTGAGTCAATCAGAAGCTTCTTAAGCCATGACATAATTTTCTGGAATTTTCCAAGCTGTTTAAAGGCACAGTCAACTTATTTTATGTAAACTTCTGTCCCACTGGAATTGTGATAGAGTGAAATAATATGTCTGAAAAGAATAGTTGGAAAAATTACTTGTCTCATGCGCAAAGTAGATGTCCTAACCTACTTGCCAAAACTATAGTTTGTTAATAAGAAATTTGTGGAATGGTTGAAAAAAGGGTTTTAATGACTGTAATTGTATGTAAACTTCCGACTTCAACTGTACAATGAGATGGGTGATGCAGTATGTAAACACAGTTTAAAAGTGACTAAGATACCATAAAATAGTTTGGAGCAGGGATGCACGATATATTGGTGAACATATCAGAATCGGCCGATATTAGCTAAAAATGACAACATCGGCATTGGCCCGATGTCTAGTTTAACGATGTCTAGTTTAATTTTGCGGTACACGTTCAACACAGCATTCCTGACCTGTCTGCCTTGTGTCTGCCTTGTGGATCGAGCAGTCAACAAGTCGAGCAGTCATTTGAAAGAGTAACTCAAAGGCGAAATCCATTAACGCCAAGATAATGGAATTCATTGCCGTCAATCAACCGTTCTCTGTCGTGGGCGATGGTGGTTTCGCAGCGGTACACACTACCAAGTGTGCTATTTTTCAGATGTTGCCCTACAGGAGTTGCACAGTAATAGTGTCACTGCTATTAGCTTCACGACTGACATTTGGACCAGCGAGATCAAACCCATGAGCATGCTGAGTCTGACAGCACAATGGATCGTCGAGGATTTCGTACTGAGGAAAGTCGTATTGCATGCTCATGAATGTACTGGTTGTCATACCGCTGCTGCCATTTCAATGGCATTTGAGAACATGTGTGAAACCTGAACACACCAGCTAGGTCCATTCAAACAACTGACTCGAGAAATAAGCTCCTCAACTGTGCCTGCAGCAGACGTGATGCCCTCTGTCATGGCTTTGAAACGCCTGCTCAACAAAACGGCTGACACAGGCTGTGAGTAAGCGATTTGGTGGTATTCTCTCTTTACTGTGTCACCACCCTGCTTTATGCTATGTTACTTCGATGCAGACAGGAAACATGGTTTACGTGAAATGTTACATACACAGTTGAACGAGATGGAAACGTACACAGTGACAGTGCGCACCGAGGAAGAGAGGCCACGGACAGACAGAGCTGAAACTTTACTGCTTGACATGTATGATGAAATCCTGGTTGAGAATGAAATGACTGAACTAATGAACAATGAAACAGCACAGCAAGTAAGTGAAAGTAGGTTTTGATTATGTTTTACTGGTAATGGGGACATATGTAAATCCCAATAAAATCACCTTTTGGTGTGTGTGTGTAACTGTTTATTTAACTTGGCAAGTCAGTTAAGAACAAATTCTTATTTACAATGACGGCCTACCCCAGCCAAACCCAGACTACACTGGGCCAATTGTGCACCGGCCTATGTGTCTTCCAATCACGGCCGGGTGTGATATAACCTAGATTCGATCCAGGTACTGTATTGACACCTCTTGCACTGCGATGCAGTGTCCGTGTGTATGTTTTAACTATTTAACTGTACTAGAATGCTTAAAAGGCCGCTAAAATTAAAAATATTGTTTATCGTATCGTGTTTTTTTTTGTCAAGGAAAATATTGGATATCTGTATTGGACAAAAATGTCATATCACTAGTGCATCACAAGTGTGGAGTGCAGTTTACACATATGAGATGAGTAATACGGGGGCGACCCGTCAGGAAGTCCAGGACCCAGTTGCACAGGGCGGGGTTCAGACCCAGGGCCTTCAGCTTGATGATGAGCTTGGAGGGTACTATGGTGTTAAATTCTGAGCTATTGTCAATGATCAGCATTCTTACATAGGTATACCTTTTGTCCAGATGGGACAGGGCAGTGTGGTGGCGATTGCGTTGTCTGTGGATCTATTGGGGCGGTAAGCAAATTGAAGTGGGTCTAGGGTGGCAGGTAAGATGGAGGTGATATGATCCTTGACTAGTCTCTCAAAGCACTTCATGATGACATAGGTGAGTGCTATGGGCCGATAGTCATTTAGTTAAATTACCTTTGCTTTCTTAGGTACGGGGACAATGTTGGCCATCTTGAAGCATGTGGGGACAACAGACTGGGATAGGGAGAGATTGAATATACAGTGGGGCAAAAACGTAGCGTCATACCCAAGAAGACTCAAGGCTGTAATCGCTGCCAAAGGTGCTTCAACAAAGTACTGAGTAAAGGGTCTGAATACTTATGCACATGTGATATTTCAGTTTAGAAAATGTATACATTTGCACAAAAACATGTTTTTGCTTTGTCATTATGGGGTGTAGATTGTTGAGGGGAAAAAAATATTTAATCAATTTTAGAATAAGGCTGTAACGTAACAAAATGTGGAAAAATTCAATGGGTCTGAGTACTTTCAATGCACTGTACCGGTTGTTCATATGGAGAACTCATCTTTGTTTTTTGTCTGGTTTTTATGTTTTGTAAATGTATTTTCATCTCTACTTATATTTCAGGAAGTTGAGCGTGAAATCTCCTTTCGGACAGAATGTGGCCTGTACTACTCGTACTATAAACAGATGTTGAGAGCTCCCTCCATACAGCAAGGTATGGTACAATGACAATCTACTCACAGTAGATATAGGCTAGCCCCCCTACTCCCACAATCCCCTCAGGTTATTCTACTAGTCATCTCAGGGGAAAGAGCACAGAGGCTACTGAGAATCATAACCTTTTATGGCCACAAGTGCTCTTTCAGAACTCAATGCCCTGGAAAAGAGCCCATTCACTTTTAAAACATTTCCTTCTCTTGTAAACTCTGGACAGTCATCTTTTCGCCCTCATTAAATAAATGTATTTGAATTATGCAAGCATTTGCCAAAAGAGAGGTCCTTAAAAATAGCGAGACAGAGGGCATTGAAATACCCCTCGGTCCACTTGTCTGTCTGGTTGTGTCCCTTCATCATTATGTAATGAGGGAGGTATTTGACCAATGGCTTGTTATGTAACCATGGTAACAAAGCTAGTTAAAAGGGAGACAATGAAGAAAATAAAAAAAACTATGGCATTGTAAGTGACCTGTCATACTTGATCTTTTAACAGCACCTCTCAGGATGGGTGCTGTTGTATTTATGCATGGATATAGCGCAGTCATTTTGCCTGGCTCTAATCAAAGGCCTGGAGCGAAACCTCAGATCTTTTGTTGCTATTTTCGAGGTACTGTTTGCCCATACCAAACGTGATTCAATAACGCTCTAGCCCAGCAGACTGGAAACATGATCACACTTTGTTTACATGATTCCATCTGCCCAAGTTAGCGTGATCTTATCCCGGCATCACAACTCAGCAGAGTTAATATGAGATCAGAGTGATGTCACCGTTTTTTCAAAATTGTCACGCAAATGTGGAATTAGTATCTCACACCCTATAACTCTGGAGAAGTTAGTCTGTTTAGGTTGAATGAGTGGCTGTATTACTCTATATACTGAAAGTGGACCAGTCACAGAAAGTTTAAAGTAAGTGTCCAGGGAAAATCTCACTTTTTAAAAGTTAAAGACCGTTTACATTTTTGTATTTTTTTTAAGCTTGCTATTTCCTCATAAAGGATGATGACATCCTCCTGAGGAGGATGAGCTGGCCAATCAGTTGTCTATTCGCATTATTATTTTTAATGACCGGTTACTCGCCTACACAATAAAGTAGTGGGGAAGAGGAGGAGCTCAGCTGGCCGTTTGTGTCTGGAAGTAATTTAGCCATTCATTGTAGCCATTGGCACTCTGTAGTTGCAGTTTTCTCTAGTTTTCTCGTGTCAATTAACTTTTTACATTCCTGGATTACTCATTATACCAATAAAGTCAGATTTAATCAACAAATACGATAGTCAGTTTAAAAAAGGTTAAGGGTGTAAGACTGTGTACATATCTGGCTGCGTTGGCAAAATCACTACATATCCCAGCGAGCCAAGCAGGGAGAGGCTGCCCATTGTCACAGTTCCACAACCAGTCAGAAACATCCAGCTAACCCTATGCCAATGATGCCAATGGATCTCAAAACTGAACTTGGATCCGTGTTATGTAGCAATGATATCCTTCGCCACCATTGTCTTACAACACGACAGATCGCTCGAACCAGTCAACAAAACCATAAAAAAAAAAAAATCTAGTTTCTTTCCAGCGAATTTCTTAGTTACATGATTGTACGTCTAACTAAAGTTGTGGGTGCAGTATTTATGAAGTTTGGCAATAAGGATGAAAACTAGTAGCGTAGTTCAGCTAGTTTAGCCAGGGAAAACCGCGGCAAACGAGCTCGGGGCAGGATATACTGTAGCTGGGCGCCCATGTGCACTAGGCTAATTCAGAGCACAGATTGTAGTTTTTATGCCATTATATCAGGAAAAAAGTTTGAACAATTCAGAGACTGAAACGAATACATCAGATGACAAATATTTAACTGGAGCGAGTCGATACCCAATCCCGAAATCAGCTGTCGCTGCCAATAGTAAAACAAGGCTTAAAATGACGTTTGATTGAACCTGAATCTAGAAAATGAATGGTGAAGTCGATTCCGGACGCGTTTAGGCTCCTCCTCCTCACCGCTCTGTTCTGTTGTTGTTGTTCACCTAAACCATTCCAACACAGAAAAAAAATGCCTTTTAACATACATGATTACAAGTTTTTGGAAGGAGAACTATTTCACTTATATTGTAATTAATTATAGGTCATAATTCATAGAAATCTGGAAACATGGGACAGTTACCTTAAGAAAGAACCTTATTTCTGTCTGAATGTGATCAGGTCTTTCAGAGCTCATCAATGATAATGCCACTGAATCCAAGAGAACCATCAACCTACTGCGACGCATGAACATCTATCAGGAGGTGTTTCTAGGTGTTCTCTATAGGATTCTACCCATACAGGTAACACAGAGAGCCCACGTCTACTAACGAGGCATTTCAAATAATAATGGAGATGATTGATAAGATGATTGGTCATTATTTCATGGTGTGTGTGTGTGTTTGTTTCAGGCCTACCTGGAGCCAGTGTATTTCTATATCTACACAGTGTTTTCCCTCCAAGCGGTGTATGTCATAGCCCTGTTCATCACCAGCTGGCTGCTCAGTGGTTCCTGGCTAGCAGGGGCTCTCACTGGAGTCTGGTACATCCTCAACAGGTATACATCTCACCATGCACACCCAACTAATGATTCATTGTAAGGCTAAACGTATTGGCCTGGTCCCAGATCTGTTGGTGCTTTTGCCTACTTCATTGTCAAGCTAAACATGACACAAGTCCATAAGGACTTGGCAAGAGAGCAGAAACAGACTGGCATACAGTTTATACAATTGTAGCTACTGGACAAACTTGATGACCTACTGCAAGCTGTCACAAGTCCAATCCTAAAATTCCCCCTTCGACCTAAGATCTGAATGGACATTTTAAATGGTGGTGGTCTTGAGTGTTCCATGTGTGTGATTGTGTTCCAGAGTGGACACAACGCGGGTGGAGTTCACCATCTCGCTCAGGGAGAACTGGTCCCTGCCCTTCTTCGCCCTCCAGATAGCTGCCATCACTTGCTACCTGAGGCCTCACCTCAAACCCATCCAGCAGGTAGACACTCGCCTAGCAGAGGACACCATCATCTCCTCTGTTCTCTACACGCATACAATTAGACCAGAATAGGAGAATGAAGAGAACATCTGTGGAAATAGACAATGAATCACTATCGAATGAAGTGTCTAATCTTAGAAGTTGTTTTGAGGTCAAGTGGCTGATTTCTAATGGGATCTGTGTTCTTCTGTCCACTCCTTTCCTGTGAGCAGAAGGTGGTGTTGTGGCTGATGTTCCTGGCCACGTTGTGTTTCTGCCTCACCTGGCAGTTTAATCAGTTCATCCTGCTGGTTCAGGCTCTCATCATCTTCACCCTGGACTGTCTGGACCTCATCTCCACAGAACAGGTCTGTGACATCATTCCTCTCTCATCATGCACATTACTATCACAGCATTCAGCCAAACATATGTTGCATTATTTTGTTCCTAGGCCGAGATTCAATCCGTCACAGATTTAAGGACCTGTGCATGATGTTAGAGCGATCACGTTCGCTGTGGATGGCAGCTCAAGCAATCAAGGCTTGAGGGTTAAGAGTTGAGCCGGGATCTGCACATGAAGCTAGGTTCAGGGTTTTGGTTCAAATACAATTTTATTTGTCACATGCGCCAACTACCACAGGCATAGATTTTTCTGTGAAATGCTGATTTGTGAGGCCTTTCCCTACAGTGCAGAGTAATAGTATACTGGTACCGAGTCATTGTACTGGTACCGAGTCATTGTGCAGGGGTACGAGGTAATTGAGGTAATATGTACATGTAGATAGGGGTCAAAGGGACTAGGTTATCAGGGTAGATCAAAAACCATAGTAGCAGCAGGGTATGTGAAAGTGTGTCTATCTGTGAGTGTGTCGTCAATATGTGTGAGCGTATGTAGTGTGTGTGTGTGTGTGTGTGTGTGTGTGTGTTGGACTGTCAGTGTACTGTGTGGGTAGAGTCCAGTGTGCAAGCGATTCAGTGATTTGCGGATAGAAGCTGTTCAGGAGCCTTTTGGTCTTTGACTTGGCGCTCCGGTACCGCTTGCCATGCGGTAGCAGAGAAAACAGTCTATGTCTTGGGTGGCTGGAGTCTTTGACAATTTTTGGGGCCTTTCACCGCCTGGTACAGAGGTCCTGGATGGCACACAGCTCAGCCCTAGTGATGTACTGGGCCTGACACACTACCCTCTGTAGCGCGGATGCCAAGCAGTTGCCATACCAGGCGGTGATGCAGCCAGTCGAGATGCTGTCGTGGTGCAGCTGTAGAACTTTTTGAGGATCTGAGGGCCCATGCCAAATCTTTGAGGCTAGAGTTACAGTTGAGGTTAGTGTTTGTAGTTTGGGTTGAGGGTTACAGTTGAGCCAGGATGTGGACATGAAGCTAAGGTTAGCGTTTTAGTTAGCTTCATGTCCACATCCTGGCTCAACCCTAACTAAAACGCTAACCTTAGCTTCATGTCCACATACTGGCTCGACCCTATGGTTAGCGTTTTAGTTAGGGTTGAGCCAGGATGTGGACATGAAGCTAAGTTTAGCGTTTTAGTTAGGGTTGAGCCAGGATGAGGACTTTGTAGCTCAGTGGGTAAACCAGGGTGCTCGTAACGCCAGGGGTAGTGGGTTCTATTCCCAGGACCACCCATACGTAAAATGTATGCTCATATGAGCATACACACATCGCTTTGGATAAAAGAGCCTGCTAAATGACATTACCGGTACCTCTCTCCAGGTGACCTGCCTGTACCTAGTCCAGGTAAGCAGCCTGCTGTCCGTGTGGCTGCTGCAGTTCTGTAACTCCATGATCCTAGGCTCTCTGGCTCTCAGCTTCATTGTGGCCGCTCTCTTTGTCAAGCACTTCCAGGTGAGCCCAAGCACATACTGTATGTTCCTCTTCAAATCCTAGGGATTTGACTGGTTTATTTTACAGTCTTGGTATAGAGTAAGTGCAACATCTGTGGTCATGATGCACTGATATGCTGTTTGTGTTTTTGAAAGCTCTTTGTCTTTTTGCCTTGTGTTCCATGGAGAGAGGGCTGAAGACAGGTGGTCTCACAGCGCGGCTGGGAAAGCTGCTCCTTCACACCGTCCTCGTCCTTGCACTAACATTCACTATTAATTATTTAGCCAAGGTGAGCCCTGAGATTTGTACTACATCCTCCTCCTTTTGTCACCAGGAATTAATAACAAGTCATCTATGTGTGTTATGGGCTGTGGAGAAGCCAGGAGAATGGCACACAGGAATCCGTAGGACATCGTGAAAACATTTACAGTACCAGTCAAAAGTTTGGACACGCCTACTCATTCAAAGGGTTTTCTTTGTTTTTTCTACATTGTAGAATAATAATGAAGACATCAAAACTATGAAATAACACATTTGGACTCATGTAGTAACCAAAAAAGACCAATCAAAATATATTTCAGATTCTTCAAAGTAGCCACCCTTTGCAATGATGACAGCTATACACACTCTTAACATTCTGTCAACCAGCTTCACCTGGAATTAGTTTCCAACAGTCTTGAAGGACTTCCCACATAGGCTGCTTTTCCTTCACTCTGCGGTCCAACTCATCCCAAACCGTCTCATTTGGGTTGAGGTCAGGTGATTGTGGAGGCCAGGTCATCTGATGCAGCACTCCATCACTCTCCTTCTTGGTAAAATAGCCGTTACACAGGCTGGAGGTATGTTGGGTCATTGTCCTGTTGTAAAGTAAATGATAGTCCCACTAAGCACAAACCTGATGGGATGGCGTATCACTGCAGAATATTGTGGGAGCCATACTGGTTAAGTCACTGACAGTGTCACCATCAAAGCACCACTACACCGTCACACCTCTTCCTCCATGCTTCACAGTGGGAACCACACATGCGGAGATCATCCATTCTCCTGCTCTGCGTCTCGCAAAGACACGGCGGTTGGAACCAAAAATCTCACATTTGGATACATCAGACCAAAGGACAGATTTCCACCGGTCTAATGTCCATTGCTCGTGTTTCTTGGTCCAAGCAAGTCTCTTCTTCTTCTTGGTGTCCTTTAGTAGGGGTTTCTTTGCAGCAATTTGACCATGAAGGCCTGATTCACACAGTCTCTGAACAGTTGATATTGAGATGTGTCTGTTACTTGAACTCTGAAGCATTTATTTGGGCTGCATTTTCTGGTAACTCTAATGAACTTACCTTCTGCAGCAGAGGTAACTCTGTCTTCCTTTCCTGTGGCGGTCCTCACAAGAGCCAGTTCCGTCATATTGCTTGATGGTTTTTGCAACTGCACTTGAAGAAACTTTCAAAGTTCTTGAAATGTTCCATATTGATTGACCTTCATGTCTTAAGGTAATGATGGATTGTCGTTTCTCTTTGCTTTTTTGAGATGATCTTGCCATATTATGGACTTGGTCTTTTACCAAATAGGTCTATCTTCTGTATACCACCCCTACCTTGTCACAACACAACTGATTGTCTCAAACGCATTAAGAAGGAAAGAAATTCCCCAAATTAACAAGGCACATATGTTAATTTAAATGCATTCCAGGTGCATCTGGAATGCATCTCATGAAGCTGGTTGAGAGAATGCCAAGAGTGTGCAAAGCTGTCATCAGTGCAAAGGGTGGCTACTTTGAGGAATCTCAAATATATTTTGATTTGTTTTAACACTTTTTTGGTTACTGCATGATTCGATATGTGTTATTAAGTGATGCACCGATATGACATTTTTGTCCACTAGCGATGTCCAATATTTTCCTTGCAAAAAAAAACCCCGATAGTTAAAATAATAGCGGCCTTTTAAGCATTCTAGGACAGTTAAATAGTTAACACACACACATGGACACAGTGGTCTAAGGCACTGCATCTCAGTGCAAGAGGCATCACAACAGTCCCTGGTCCGAATCCAGGCTGTATCACATCTGGCCGTGATTGGGAGTCCCATAGGGTGGTGCACAATTGGCCCAGCGTCGTCTGGGTTTGGCCGGGGTAGGCCGTCATTGTAAATAAGAATTTGTTCTTAACTGACTTGCCAAGTTACATAAAGGTTACACACACACCACACTGACCAAAAATTTAAAAAATGGCATTTACGTATGTCCCCATTACCAATAAAACATAATCAAAACCTACAGTATTTTTCGCTGCGACTGGGAGACTCAGGGATATCCTTGTCTCATCGCGCGACTAGCGACTCCTGTGGCGGGCAGGCGCAGTGCACGCTGACCAGGTCACCAGGTGTACGTTCGGTGTTTCCTTCGACACATTGGTGCTGCTGGCTTCCGGGTTGGATGGGTATTGTGTCAAGAAGCAGTGCGGCTTGGTTGGGTTGTGTTTCGGAGGACGCATGGCTCTCGACCTTCGTACTCTCCCGAGTCCGAATGGGAGTTGCAGCGACGAGACAACTACTACCATTGGATACCACAAAATTGGGGAGAAAAGGGGTGAAAAAAAATAAAACAGTATTACAGTACAGTATTTATTTCACTTACTTTTTGTGCTTTTTTGTTGTTCATTTGTTTAGTCATTGCATTCTCAACCAGGATTTCATCATACATGTCAAGCAGTAAAGTTTCAGTTCTGTCTATCCGTGGCCTCTCTTCCTTGGTGCGCACTGTCACTGTGTCCGTTTCCATCTCGTTCAACTGTGTATGTAACATTTCACGTAAACCCTGTGTTCTTGTCTGCATCGAAGTAGCGGTCCTTGTACATAGCACCGAGCATGGTGGCAACATAGTAAAGAGAGAATACCACCAAATCGCTTGCTCACATCCTGTGTCGCCAGTTTTGTTGAGCAGGCGTTTCAATGCCATGACAGAGGGTATCACGTCTGCTGCAGGCACAGTTGATGAGCTTATTTCTCGAGTCAGTTGTTCAAATGGAGCTAGCTGGTGTGTTCAGGTTTCCAGGTTTCAAACATGTTCTCAAATGCTATTGAAATGGCAGCAGCGGTATGACAACCAGCACATTCATGAGCATGCAATACGACTTTCCTCAGTACGAAATCCTCGACAACCCACTGTGATGTCAGACTACGCATGCTCATGTGGCTGATATCGCTGGTCCAAATGTCAGTCGTGAAGCTAATAGCAGTGACGCTATTACTGTGTAACTTCGGTAGGGCAACATCTAAAAAATAGCGCACTTTTTAACGTTAGTGTGAAAGCCAACATCACCCACGACAGAGAACGGTTGATTGTCAAGGGCAATGAATTCCTTTATCTTGGCGTTAATGGATTTCGCCTTTGAGTTGTCTCTCTGAAATGTTCTTACTCTTTCACATGACTGCTCGACTTGTTGACTGCTCGATCCACAAGGCAGACATTGTGGGCTAGGTGTTGCAAGTGTAGCGCAAAATTTTACGTGGCATCATGTACCTACGTTTTCTAGGTATGCATGTCAGCTTTGACATCGGCGTTGGAATAGACATTGGGCCGACGTTGGCATTTTTAGCTAATATCGTCCGATTCCGATATATCTTCACTGGTATATCGTGCATCCCTGGTGTTTCTTTTTCGTGATTTTGACGTCTTCACTGTTATTCTACAATGTAGAAAATAGTAAAAACAAAGAAAAACCCTCGAATGAGAAGGTGTGTTCAAACTTTTGACGGGTACTGTATTTCCAGCTGTTTCAAAATGCAGCATGCAACGGAAACCTACATGGGAATAACTATGTGTCTGTCATGTACATTACGTTAACTTGCATCTAAGGAATGTTTTTTTTTTTTTTTTTTTAATGTCTGGCTGTTTCATGTTGACTCAGACATGCATAACCTGACCTTTTGTCTATTTTCCTTGTGTGTCTTCATGTTTGTACAGCAAGCGTTGCAGCTCCGATCTGACGAACACATCTTTAAATTCATCAAGTCCAAATTTGGCTTGGGGCCTACCAGGTAGAATGCACTGACTTCTTTCATCAGGTTTAAGTGATTCACTAATTGACACTTACCAAGTGTAGAATCCTGAGATGATAAAACCCCTTTCATTGATCGCATATTAAATATTATTTATACACGCGGAGGAAATGTGCTGTGGTATTTCAGATTAAGTATTCAGCAAACTGCGGCAAAACAACTGCTATGTCAATTCTCAAAGGCACAGTGTAATAAGAGCTTGCCAATATATCTCTCTCTCTTTCTGTGTCTCTCTCTCTCTTTCTGTGTCTCTCTCTCTCTCTTTCTGTCTCTCTCTCTCTTTCTGTGTGTCTCTCTCTTTCTGTGTCTCTCTCTTTCTGTGTCTCCCTCTCTCTTTCTGTCTCTCTTTCTGCCTGTCTCTCTCTCCATTTCTGTCTCTCTGTGTGTCTCTCTCTCTTTCCCTGTCTCTCTCTCTCTGTGTGTCTTTCTGTCTCTCTCAGAGATTTCGATGCCAGTCTTTACCTGTGTGAGGAAGCCTTTGGGCTGCTTCCCTTGGACACGTTTGACCGCTTGGCTGGCACTCTGCTGGCATACCCTTACCTCGTCACCCTGATTGTGCTCCTGGTGATGCTGGCGCTGTTAACACTGGCCAACCTCTGGTAAGGTAGATTTCCTTCTGTAGCTGTGGACTGAGAATGACGTTCGGACACAGCCCACAAATGGGTTGAGTCATGACCCGGACAGAACGGGTCCCTGGCTTCCAAGCGCTCTCAGCCTTAATCCCTTGTGGCTATTTCAATACTTATCCACATTTAGTTGTGTTGTCATTCATTTTCTTCATTCTGTTTCCTTAAATTCCTTCACCATCTGTCATGCTGAGGCCTGTCTTATCTGGCAAAAACAAAAAAAAACTGAGAGTAGAGTTCAAGAGGTTGCTTGTTGGTAACCCCACACATCTATCACATAATAATTATTTTTAATTAGTCATTCATTATTTCTTCTTATTAATAATTAGTAAAGAGGCTCTCCTTTTTGTATTTGTATATGCTTTATTTGGACAGTTTCACAACTGACGGGGAGGTAGATGAGGAGGAGACACCGTAGGAGTCTTTGCACATATAACTTTGATTTAGCCGCTCGACTGCCGCTGCTGTCAGTTTCGTTATCCTCTAGCTGTGTGGAGACCTACTACAACATATTGATAGTAGTGGTTGGCAGGCAGCATCACAACAATCCTCTTGAGTCCTCTCCCTAAATCCCTGTAAATATCTGAGCATGTCATCACTGTGTTGTTCCTTCCCTGTTTGATGTGAGCGAGAGAATCCTGCTCCTATCCTTTTTGTTTTGTCCTGTTCTGATTCCAGTTATCAGAACCCAGTCTGGACACCCAGGCACTCAACCCTCCCACAAGCTAATCATTACAGGCTCATTTCATATACGCCAGTTAACCTTTCGGAGGAGAGCGAAAGACAAACGGAATAATCTGCTTTATGTCTCTTTCGCCTTTTTTATGTATTATGCATCAATGTTTTTCCTATTCTCAGTGATTCTTCAGCGGTCGGGCGGCCGCCAAAAGGCCGGTTCGAGGAGCGGCCGATCTGTATGCGGGCAGATGTCGCCTACAATCTGTTACACACAGTCTTCTTCGGCCTCCTGGCGCTCAGCACCATGAGGTGAGCTCCGCTGCTTGTTCAAGAGGATATCTCTCCGGACATGTCTGGAATTTTGCTGAATAACCAACATCTACTTTCTTTCTTTCTTTCTTTCTTTCTTTCTTTCTTTCTTTCTTTCTTTCTTTCTTTATCTCTCTCCTCTCTCTCTCTCTCTCTCTCTCTCTCTCTCTCTCTCTCTCTCTCTCTCTCTCCTTCTTATTATTTCTGTTTAATCTACCCATCTGTCCTTCGTCTGAGTGGGCCTGCCCCTGTTCATTTGATCCCCCCCCCCCCCATTTCTCTCGATCTCTCCAAACCCTCTCTCTCTCCAAACCCTCTCTCTCTCCAAACCCTCTCTCTCTCCAAACCCTCTCTCTCTCCAAACCCTCTCTCTCCAAACTCTCTCTCTCTCTCTCTCCAAACTCTCTCTCTCTCTCTCTCCAAACCCTCTCTCTATCTCTCTCTCCAAACCCTCTGTCTATCTCTCTCTCCAAACCCTCTCTCTCTCTCCAAACCCTCTCTCTCTCTCCAAACCCTCTCTCTCTCTCTCTCCAAACCCTCTCTCTCTCTCTCTCCAAACCCTCTCTCTCTCTCTCCAAACCCTCTCTCTCTCCAAACCCTCTCTCTCTCCAAACCCTCTCTCTCTCCAAACCCTCTCTCTCTCCAAACCCTCTCTCTCTCTCCAAACCCTCTCTCTCTCTCTCTCCAAACCCTCTCTCTCTCTCTCTCCAAACCCTCTCTCTCTCTCTCCAAACCCTCTCTCTCTCCAAACCCTCTCTCTCTCCAAACCCTCTCTCTCTCCAAACCCTCTCTCTCTCTTTCCAAACCCTCTCTCTCTCTTTCCAAACCCTCTCTCTCTCTTTCCAAACCCTCTCTCTCTCTTTCCAAACCCTCGCTCTCTCTCTAAACCATCTCTCTCCAAACCCTCTCTCTCCAAACCCTCTCTCTCTAAACCCTCTCTCTCTCCAAACCCTCTCTCTCTCTAAACCCTCTCTCTCCAAACCCTCTCTCTCTAAACCCTCTCTCTCCAAACCCTCTCTCTCTCTTTCCAAACCCTATCTGTCTCTAAACCCTCTCTCTCCAAACCCTCTCTCTAAACCCTCTCTCTCCAAACGCTCTCTCTCTCCAAACCCTCTCTCTCTCCAAACCCTCTCTCTCCAAACCCTCTCTCTCTCCAAACCCTCTCTCTCTAAATCCTCTCTCTCCAAACCCTCTCTCTCTCCAAACCCTCTCTCTCTCCAAACCCTCTCTCTCTCCAAACCCTCTCTCTCTCCAAACCCTCTCTCTCTCCAAACCCTCTCTCTCTCCAAACCCTCTCTCTCTCCAAACCCTCTCTCTCTCCAAACCCTCTCTCTCTCCAAACCCTCTCTCTCCAAACCCTCTCTCTCCAAACCCTCTCTCTCCAAACCCTCTCTCTCCAAACCCTCTCTCTCCAAACCCTCTCTCTCCAAACCCTCTCTCTCCAAACCCTCTCTCTTTCCAAACCCTCTCTCTTTCCAAACCCTCTCTCTTTCCAAACCCTCTCTCTTTCCAAACCCTCTCTCTTTCCAAACCCTCTCTCTTTCCAAACCCTCTCTCTTTCCAAACCCTCTCTCTTTCCAAACCCTCTCTCTTTCCAAACCCTCTCTCTTTCCAAACCCTCTCTCTCTCCAAACCCTCTCTCTCCAAACCCTCTCTCTCTCTCTCCAAACCCTCTCTCTCTCTCTCCAAACCCTCTCTCTCCAAACCCTCTCTCTAAAACCTCTCTCTAAACCCTCTCACTCCAAACCCTCTCACTCCAAACCCTCTCTCTCCAAACCCTCTCTCTCCAAACCCTCTCTCTCCAAACCCTCTCTCTCCAAACCCTCGCTCTCTAAACCCTCTCTCTCCAAACCCTCTCTCTCTCTCTCCAAACCCTCGATCTCTAAACCCTCTCTCTCTCTAAACCCTCTCCCTCCTTATCTTGCCAAACGTTTTGATCATCACGCCATTTCCAGTTTGTGATGTTTATTTTTCTGCCTCATAATATAAGGAGAACGCTGCTGATAATTTTCCTCATAGCGCCAAGTACGTTGTGCAAAGTTGAAATAAGGTTGTTCTGATCTTTTTAATACACTGTTGTTCTCCTCTCTCCAGAATGAAATATCTGTGGACTGGCCATATGTGTGCCTTTGCTGCCTATGGTGTGTGTGGCAAGGAGCTGTGGTCCCTCTGCCTAAACACGATCCACTGTAACACTAAAACAAAGGTAAAGGCAACAGCTCAGATCCCAAAGGTTTCTTTTAACAGAAGAGTGAGCACAGTACCTGTTAGCAGGTTCTGCATTCCACCATGAGATGGCCCAGCCCTACACTGAGGCAATAGGAACACATTGAAATGGTAGCTTGCTTGTACAGTGCTGAACAGTTACAACCTTATCCAGTAGGTGGCAATATGGTAACAACCGATTTACACCAAGATGTCTGTATAGAGAAACAAAATGTCACAACAGATTGTAATGTTCACCCTGGTTATTTTCTTTTCTCTCATTTTGCAGCTGAGGCTGATCAGGTACACGGTTCCACTTGCCATTCTGGGATTTCTATGTTACAAGGTGAGACATTTGCCTCGCTATTTCATCACAATTTGCAGTACAATATTTTCTCACCCACAGAGATTGCAGTAAATGTGAACTGATATGGAGTTAAAAATGGAAGCGGCTACCGGCTGGTGACTAGTGTGTTAAGGACTTTGGCTCTCTCCTCCTCTCCTCACTCTATCAACAGTACAGATGAATTGGCAGTCACTGGGATGTGTGAATGGATGTGTGAGTTATATGAAAGTGATTATTGTGAGCGGATGTGTTTCTGTGGAGTTTGGTTATTTAAAGGTATTTTTCCTTCATGCTGTTCCTCTGTAGTTCTGGCCCAAACTGATGACGGAAGTATCAGAACTGAGAGAATTCTACGACCCTGACACCGTTGAGCTGATGACCTGGATTAGGTAAAAATCCGATGTATTTCTGCTTTAATCTGCGCACATACAGTTGAAGTCAGAAGTTTACATACACTTAGGTTTGGAGTCATTAACACTCGTTTTTCAACCACTCCACAAATTTCTTTTTAACAAACTATAGTTTTGGCAAGTTGGTTAAGACATCTACTTTGTGCATGACACAAGTAATTTTTCCAACAATTGTTTACAGACAGATTATTTCACTTATAATTCACTGTATCACAATTCCAGTGGGTCAGACGTTTACATGCACTAAGTTGACTGTGCCTTTAAACAGCTTGGAAAATTCCAGAAAATTATGTCATGGCTTTAGAGGCTTCTGATAGGCTAATTGACATCATTTGAGTCAGGTGGAGGTTTACCTGTGGATGTATTTCAAGGCTTACCTTCAAACTCAGTGCCTCTTTGCTTAAAATCATGGGAAAATCAAAAGAAATCAGGCAAGACCTCAGAAAAAAATTGTAGACCTCCACAAGTCTGGTTCATCCTTGGGAGCAATTTCCTAACGCCTGAAGGTACCACGCTCATCTGTGCAAACATTAGTACGCAAGTATAAACACCATTGGACCATGCAGCCGTCATACCGCTCAGTAAGGAGACGCGTTCTGTCTCCTGGAGATGAACGTACTGGTGCGAAAAGTGTAAATCAATCCCAGAACAACAGCAAAGGACCTTGTGAAGATGCTGGAGAAAACAGGTACAAAAGTATCTATATCCACAGTAAAACGAGTCCCATATTGACATAACCTGAAAGGCCTCTCAGCAAGGAAGAAGCCACTGCTCCAAAACCACCGTAAAAGCCAGATTACGGTTTGCAACTGCACATGGGGACAAATATCGTACTTTTTGGAGAAATGTCCTCTGGTCTGATGAAACAAAAATATAACTTTTTGGCCATAATGACCCTCGTTATGTTTGGAGGAAAAGGTGGGAGCCTTGCAAGCCGAAGAACACCATCCCAACCATAAAGCACGGGGGTGGCAGCATCATGTTGTGGGGGTGCTTTGCTGCAGGAGGGACTGGTGCACTTCACAAAATAGGTGGCATCATGAGGCAGGAAACTATGTGGATATATTGAAGCAACATCTCAAGACATCAGTCAGGAAGTTAAAGCTTGGTTGCAAATGGGTCTTCCAAATGGACATTGACCCCAAGCATACTTCCAAAGTTGTGGCAAAATGGCTTAAGGACAACAAAGTCCAGGTATTAGTGGCCATCACAGAGCCCTGACCTCAATCCTATAAACAATTTGTGGACAGAACTGAAAAAGCGTGTGCGAGCAAGAAGGCCTACAAACCTGACTCACTTACACCAGCTCTGTCAGGAGGAATGGGCCAAAATTCACCCAACTTATTGTGGGAAGCTTATGGATGGCTACCCGAGACGTTTGAACGAAGTTAAACAATTTAAAGGCAATGCTACCAAATACTAATTGAGTGTATGTAAACTTCTGACCCACTGGGAATGTGATGAAAGAAATAAAAGCTGAAATAAATCATTCTCTCTACTATTATTCTGACATTTCACATTCTTAAAATAAAGTGATGATCCTAACTGACCTAAGACAGGGAATTTTTACTATGATTAAATGTCAGGAATTGTGAAAAACTGAGTTTAAATGTATTTGGCTAAGGTGTATGTAAACTTCCGACTTCAACTGCAGATGCACACGTGCGTGGATGCCAAACAAACGCAAATCAGGTTAGCTTTGTTCCACAGATCAAATTCCACCATCGTTGCCTGTGACTGCATGTGTTTATGTGAAATGTAGATTTGGTGAGCTTGTGGCGCATGAATAAGACATGGAGGTCTGGCGAGGACCCAGCTGTTGGCAGTGGTTCAGCCAGTGGCCCAGGCCCCTGTGGAAGGGTTTTATCAAGCCAATCAGTCCTGATGTGATCGGAGATGGATGTTGAATTTGGCGTGGCTCCTTGGCTCTGAGAGAGACTGACTGGGGAGGACCGACCTTAAAAAGACTCACTCTGTGAAATGACACAGGTTCTCTTCCTCCAGAGAAAATCCAATTTGCTCGGCGGATTAGCGTGTAGCGTTACCTTCGCTGGTGCTGGCGCATTAAGCCTCTTGCCATGCGCTAATTACATTTAAGATGAAAGAGTTAAGCGGGGATCGTGTTTCATGAGACTCGGGCATAGCAAAGCTGCTCTTGTTTGTACATTATCACAAATTCAGAGCGAATGTGAACAAAAAAACATAGGAACATATATTTCTGTCTCATTCACAGTGTTGACATGAAGTACTCATTGATTTGTTGCGGTAATCTTGCCGGGGAACGTACTCGAACATACCTTCTATCCATGGGCAACTATTTTAAAATAGTTACATTGTAGTAACTCTGAAGAATTCGGGAGATTTAAACAGTGCAACAGAGATGTTAAGGAGAGAAGAAGACGACTTGTTTGCTGACTGTTTCTTTTTCAGTTAAAGCGGAGTCTGTAAGTCTGTCAGTCCCCTCCAGCTTCCTCCTGCTAACTGCACATTCAGAAGTCAGTGGTAGCTCGCCATTGTGTATGAAAATGCTTGATAATTTCTCTCTTGACTGTGCCGGCTCCACTCGTGATGGTGCCCTTTTTAAGTTATGCTGGTGTCTTGTCATTTCTGTCTTTTGACCGCATTGTGAGGCACCGTCATCACAGACACCCTTATCATTTAAGCGTTGGCTGCTATGCAATTAATTTCCCCTCTTTTGTTTGGTGGTTAATGTTGTCACGCCATCCTTTTGATTCTGGAAAGCTGAGTTATTTCAGAATTGTTGCCTTGTTTTTGAATAATGAAGACAAATGAAGCTTTTGTTTTCCCAGGGAAACTTCTGTCGCTGTAAGAGCGGCTGTTCACGACTGGAACAATGAGGACGTTTTCGCGCTGTAAACTGTGTATTTCTTCATGTTTTTGATACGCTCATATCCTCCACTTTCACTCCTTGCTAATTGTCGTTCTGTCAGCTTGATTTTTTTTTCTCTTCCTTATAATTTGTCGAAATTTGAAGTTTTCCCCTTATTATACATAGTCTCCAGAGGATCTCAGTAGCTGTAAGTAAAACTCTTGTCTGTCCTCGTATGAACCACAGTTATCCCCCCCCCCCCCCCCCCCCCCCTCAGGATAATATCAATGGAAAGCTTGTGACTTCGCCCACCGTGAAATTGCATTATAATAACATTTTTGCCAACCCTCCCTCTCTCAACCGTTCAGTCAGTCAATCAATCATCATCACCCTCCGCTCAGTCTCTGGACTCTGTGGCGGTTGAATTGGCCACTATAGTGGCTTGTTGGTGTAACAGCCGATTATCTGTGGCGGTCCGTCTCTTCTAGCTGGGAGCAGAGCAGATCGGCCAGTCAGATAGGATGAGCAGAGCTGTAGGATCTTAGGATGGACGTGACAGGCCCATCTCTGTTTCGATCTCCGTCTGTGCCGTACCTGAGCTCCCTACAAATCTCAGCCGTTAGCATCTCAGAGCTGTTAGCATCCCCCTCCCTCCCCTACCTGCCTCTCTTGGACTCGTGCTGTGTAGACATTTTAGTAGGCTGTCCTCCTTTACTCTCTGATTCGTAGGCACTGAAACTTTCCACCCATCTGCTCTCTTTCTCTCTCTCTGCCGGCAGCACTACCACTTTAAAGTCTGCATCAACAGGTGTACAATGGTGTTAATTTACTGCATGACATAGTCCCACCTCTGCATGTAGCATAACTAACACACAGGCACATTCATGCATACCAATTTCACACTTAATCACCACCCGTGTCCGTCTTCTCCAGCTATTAACAGCATTAATACATTTTTATAATGTCACCGGGGCGGCGGGCGTTTAGATAGCAGAATATAAATCTGAAATGAAATAGAAATCAGCTGAGGTATGAGGAATCTCACTTGAATATGCAGTAATTAAACACAAACTCCCACAGAGAGGAAGGAAGTGACCCGGAAGAGCAGGTCAGAGGTCAGCCCCATCACCCCATCACATACAGCCCAGGGTGGTTGGCGATTAGCCCCACAAGCTGCTAATGTTCCTAGCGGGGGCGTCCTATCTCTCCCCCCAGAGTCCAGAGGGAGCTAGCGGTCCCAACCTATCCCCCCTTTTCTGTGATGTGGATTTTAATGGCAAATCAACATGAGGTTTGGGGGAGGAATGGAGGAGCTAATAGCTGCTGTGAAAGAGGCTCTGCTGTGATCTCTTACAGAGTTAGTGAGCGATTTGATTTCCTTTTCTAATATAGATAACACAATGACTCCTCCACCAGGGAATAGTAAATTAAACTGAAATCATTTAATTCTACGTGTGTGTGTGTTTGAGCAAACTACCCTTTTCTTATGCTCTTTTGTGCTGTTTTCGACTGCCTAATTGATTTGTGAAATACCTGAACAACAGCTCCACAGGTGGTTCTCAACCAACTATTCGCACACTGTGCTGCTTATTTCTGCCTGAAATTACCTGATATCTCAGTTATTACCAACAATTACCACTAACATATTTATTACTGGAAATGGTTGCTATGAGTGGAAACGCACTCTCTCCCCACACGAGTGTATCCGTGCAATCAGACTTGCCCATGTTGAGGGAGAGTGTATACAGACCAGACTGTAAACATAATGATTGTTCCGTCTTCTGTGTTGTGGCTCGTGATAAAAAAAAAAATTAGACGCCCCCTGAGTTGTGTAGCTGGTCAGAGGGAGTCTCAGGCATGTACCGGTGTAGGATGAGTCACTGTGTCGATGAGCGGAGATCAGTGTTATGAGACCGAGCAGGCCCAAGGTTGGGCTGCGGCAGTAACAAGGCTCTACTTAAGAGTCAGCCTCTCTAGGCTGTACTCATATAACAAATTCCACACCGGGCTTTGTCCTTCCTGTGAGTCCTCACCCACCACCTCCTCTAGAACACCTTGAGAAAGATTCCTTGGCGAAAGAAAGATAAACATGGTTTATTTTTTCCTGATAACTATTTTATGTTCCCAGCAGCCTTAGCAGGCTGCCCTTTCGCTAGCCTTTCAATCTCTCCTTGAAGTTGTTCCAGTATTTGTTCTTAAGATAAAGTGAAAGTCTTAATATGTCTGCGAAGGTTATCGTTAAAACAACCTGATGGCGTTGAGTAAGGGACACCTGCAGTGTGCAAGTACAGATGTCCGTGTGGTAACTCGCCCGCTGCTGAGTCACGAGGGAGCCAACAAAAATGAACGCCGCCTTGTTAAATACACAAATACACCGGGCTCTACAGCGTGTTCACGTCTTCTACCTCTGTGTGGCATACAGCAGTATCAACACCGGTCTCCCAAGAAAAACACTTCTTCTACCTCTGTGTGGCATACAGCAGTATCAACGCCGGTCTCCCAAGAAAAACACTTCTTCTACCTCTGTGTGGCATACAGCAGTATCAACGCCGGTCTCCCAAGAAAAACACTTCTTCTACCTCTGTGTGGCATACAGCAGTATCAACACCGGTCTCCCAAGAAAAACACGTCTTCTACCTCTGTGTGGCATACAGCAGTATCAACGCCGGTCTCCCAAGAAAAACACTTCTTCTACCTCTGTGTGGCATACAGCAGTATCAACGCCGGTCTCCCAAGAAAAACACTTCTTCTACCTCTGTGTGGCATACAGCAGTATCAATGCTGGTCTCCCAAGTAAAACACTACTTCTACCTCTGTCTTCCAGCTCAAAGACCCCCAAGAAGGCAGTGTTTGCTGGGAGCATGCAGTTGCTGGCTGGGATCAAACTGTGCACAGGGAGAGTCCTGACTAACCACCCACACTATGAAGACCAAGCCCTGAGAGAGAGGACCAGACAGGTAAAACCAATCCTTTTATCCTTATCCTACTTCTATACTTAATTTGTTAATTTTTTTTATTTAAAATTTTAACACAAGGCCTGACCTGAGAGGGAGAGTAAATATGGAGGACACCTGTAAATATGTGTTGACCAGGGTTGGCGGTCAATTCCATTTTAAATTCAGGCCAACCAGGGAATTAAACTGTCCACTTGGAAAAGAAAGGGCCGTGTTCCAGTCATCTCCAGAAATGGAATGGAATTCAGAAGGCATGACCTCACCTGGGTGGTGATCCTATCAAGGGGAGGACACCACTTCTGTGTACCTGTGCTGTGATATTAGCATGGAGGGGACCGTCAACCGCGGCCGGGGGAATGGAGTCACATAAGCCTCAACATGAGAGTGTGCTGTCAGTCACTTTTTATATTTCCTGTCTGGCTTTCCCCTCAGTTTTACAGAAGCGCGTGACTTTATCAGCCAGACGACGCCGTGTTTTCATCTCACCCAGGGATGGCAAGTAGCGTTTGTCAGATGCAGAGATTAATCGTGGTGGTGTGAACCGTCTCTAAAGCTCGTTAGACAGCGCAGCACGTGGGTCTAGGTGAGGGGGAGGCGGCCAGACAGGCAGAGAGGAGACGGTGCAGGGCTGCTGGATGGTTGGGTACAGAGCGTTCTGCCACTCTCCGGGTGGCGCTCTACAGCGTGTGGTGCTGTGCCGTGCGGTGGTGTGGGGCTCACGGAGCTCTTTCAGGCAGAGTTCTGACTAATGAAGCTCTGTAGCTGTGGGAGGGAGAGGGAGAGGGGCTCCTCAGGTTGGGGGACTCCTCAGGTTGGGGGGCTCTGGCTCTGCCTGGGGGATGTGAGCAGAATGTTCCCTCCACACCACCCTGCTGCGTGTCTATCTGCCAGTCAGCGCCACAGAGGCGTCAGCCCCCAGCACCAGCACGGCCCGCTGTTAACACTCATCGCAAAGTCTCTCATAGCCCTCTATCAATAAGTCATGCCTGTCTGTGTGTTTGTGTGTGTGTGTGTGTGTGTGTGTGTGTGTGTGTGTGTTATCCCCTGGCTGTGTTTTCTCTCCTCCTGGTCGTTTCAGGTGTATCAGATCTACGCCCGGCAATCCCCGGAGGAGGTCCACAGGATCCTGCGCGCGGCAGGGGCTGATTTTGTGGTGATGGAGGACAGCGTCTGCTACGAGAGGAGGCATGGCCGGGGCTGCAGGCTCCGAGACCTGCTGGACCTGGCCAACGGTCACGTAGGTGTCGTTTCTGTTCTGTAATGGCAGGGGTTGGGGTTCTGCGATGCCCGCTCGTTCACAAATGTATGACTGCCCGCGGCTGTATGTACACGCGTGAGTGTTTTGATGTGTACATGTTTGTTTAAACAGGAGGCAGATTGTTTGGTTAAAATAAAAACATTTTTTGGAGAGAGTCAATAGGAGGAATATTGATTGGACTGCTTCAGTATGAGAGAAAGGGAATGACGGATAGATTCTTTGGGTGTTTGTGAGATTGGGATGGGGAGGGTTGTTTGGGTGTGTGCGCGTGTGCATTGCATGTGTGTGTTTGCATGTGCTCCCTATAAATCACATGTTGTCTGTCAGCCTCTGTCACTCATAGACACTTCAAAGTATGATTGCTTTGAATGGGCTCAATTACAGGCAGCGTTCGGGTCTGGAGATTCATCCTCCTCTGATCTGTGTCTCACCGCTGGTTGAAAGATGCATTTTCTCTCCTCCCGCTTTTGATGCCAGGAATAAACGAGTCACTGGTTGTTTGGATTTCTGGAGGCATGCTTGCCTTGCATAGTCTCATCCTTCCCGAGTGGTGTGTGTGGGGTTAGTAATGTTTCACTGCATGTGATCCCCACGTCAACATCACGTAGAGATTGGCTCAACTCTTACAAATCTTTATTGAGAGAATAACAAAAAACCGATTTAAAATGCTTTTTTTTTTTTAATTATTGAATACCCTGGATCCTTGTGGTTTGTTATCCCCATCTTACCTTCAAGTACAAATCTAACTCAAGGGTACTATTTACTTGTGACAATACATGATGTCTGAACAGTTGAATGCGTCTGTGTTTTTTGGATTAGATCATGGATGGCCCCGGGGACAACGACCCAGACTTGGTTCACGCCCCCCATCCTCGCTTCTGTGAGTCCGTCAAGACAGGCGGCCCTGCCTACACAGCCCTCTTCTCCCGCGTGTTCCAAAACAAGACCTTCCACGTCTACAAGCTGAAGAAGGGCAAGAAGAGAGCCAAGGCAGACAGAGAGCCGGTGGCCATGGAGGATAAAACCCAGTAATAAGACCCTGGGTTACCCCATAAACAACGCCCCACCCACCCATATCCAGCCCGCCGCCCAGTCTCCGACTCAGCCTCCTGCTCCCTGCCAAGTCGATAACCTAATGACTGCTCTCCGCTCCCTGCTCTCTGGTCTACCCGACTTCATCTGGAACCATGGCTGCACTCTCCCACCCGCCGCCCTCCCTCCTTCCATCCCTCCGTGCGCCACGGCAGCCCGAGGCAGGTAATCACGTCCGGCTGACACGGCGCTGATTTGAGCAGCGTCTGATTGCGGCGGGCGAGCAGATGAGCACATGCATATCAAACCAGGGCTTTGTGTCGGGAAGCTCATGTGTAAACAGGAGAGGAGGGATGACGGCGCATCACAACAACATTCACGGCTCCCTCTCGCTTTCACCCAGACTAAAGGCAGAGCAGAGAAGAAAGAGGAGAGGGACCTTTGAGAGGGGGCTGATTGAAAGCTAGAGCAGCGTGGGTAATTATTGCGAAGGCCAGTCTGGTCTCTTTGGTGGCCGGGTCTGCAGCCTGACTGCACAGCTGCACCCTGTGCCATTTTCCTTCATTTGTATTTTAAAAACCGTGCCATGTCTCGTCTCCACTTGTTAATGAGGACTCCTCTTTCGATACTCTCTCACTCAAACGCAAGGTTCTGCATACGTTGTCAGTTGCGGGGCATCAAGGGGAAGTGCCATTCTCATTGTAATGCATAACAGTCATACCACTGTGAAGAGGATTTGCTTGTTCATTCCGTTGCATTGAAATTGGATGTTTAATTTAGTTGGCTGACCATTTTTTTTTACGAGGGAGAAGTCATTCCATTATGTTTTCCTAATAAGTGCATACTAATGTAATGTTGAGCATTGACATAGTTCATTTTCAAATTTATTAATAATTCAGTTTAGATGCATTGGTCATTTGAAGCAAGAGTATTTTAATGGAAATTAAATGAGAAAATGTTTATTAACTGTGTGTATTCCCTCAACTCAACACCCCAGAATCATACAGTATTCTGTAGAAGGACTGCATTGTGGGTAAACCATGACCACTGGTCAATGTTGAATTAGGTGAATGGTTAACATATTCATGGTCACTGGTCTATGGCTAACATGTACTTTTTTTCACATGTTGGTGCATTACAACATGGGATTGAAATAGATTTGTCATTTTCTGTCATTGATTTACTTTTTTTTATACCGATTTTAATAAAAATTAAATAACTCAAATATAGTTGTTGCATAAGTATTCACCCCCCTTTGTTTAGGCAAGCCTAAATTAGTTCAGGAGTAACATTTGGCTTAACAAATCACTTAAGTTACATGGACTCACTCTGTATGAAATAATAGTAGTTGACGTGATCTTTAATGACTACCCCTTCCTTTGTCCCCCCCTACGTAAGGTCCCTCAGTCAAGTATTGAATTTCAAGCACCGATTCAGCTACAAAGACCAGAGAGGGTGTACTACAAAGCAAGCTACAGTAGATCTACGTATGGTTTTCTAGAGCTAGCCAGCTTCAGTTACTTTCCCATTCCAGCTCAGGCTTCCATCCGACCTACGATGGGGGATATTGCTCGTCCGTCTGCCGCTAACTCGAGCAGGCTTGTAACTGCGTTTGTATGTAGCACGTGGCTAGTCAAAACACCAGACTTTTCTTTGGGACAATTCTGAAACATCAATCCATGGGAAAGTCAGTGCCACATTTTCATTTGTGCCGAAATCAAATTGAAAGAAAAGCTATCCAGCAAATTCAGCAGGCTTTCGTGTGAAATGGACTTTTAGAAGTGCTGTCTGTATTTTATTACTTGGGTGTCGTTATTAACACACACATACCTTTTCCCCCACTCCTATTGATAAAATAGTTGTATTAAGTCCTAAATGTTTTACTGTGCGTGAAGTTTCAAATGCATTTGTCATTACTACATTTGTAATGTAATAGGTATTTTAATATGGTCACACTTTATTTGGATAGTCCAGATAGTCCCATCTGTAGATGCTCTACAGATGGTCATACTGTCAATATGCCATCAAGGTCATACTATCTGTTGTTAAGCAACTGTGGTTACGGTTTGGTTTATGCTATGGTTAGGGTTATGTTACGGTTAGGGTTAGGGTTATATTTAGGGTAAGGGATAGGGCTAGGGTTAGTAGATAGTTTAAATGTTACAGCTGCTCTACAGACACCCCCCCCCCCCCCCCCCCCATTTTTTAAAAATAATAATAATATTCCAAAACTATAGTAATACTGCAACAAAAAAACATGTCAAAGGAATACACTTTTTGGCCTAAATGCAAAGCCTTATGTTTGAGGCAAATCCAACACAACGCATCACTGAGTAACTGTACAGTATCCTTATTTGCATCATGTTATGGGTATGCTTGACATCGGAAGAGACTGGGGAGTTTTTCAGGATAAAAATAAATAGGATGGAGCTAAGCACATGCAAAAGCAGGACAATAACCTACAGTTGTGGACAAAAGTTTCGAGAATGACAAATATACATTTTCAAGTCTGCTGCCTCAGTGTCTTTAGATATTTTTTGTGATATTTCTTGTGATATGGAATACTGAAGTATGATTCCAAGCATTTCATAAGTCTCAAAGGCTTTTATTGACAATTCCATGAAGTTGATGCAAAGAGTCAGTGTTGACCCTTCTTTTTCAAGACCTCTGAAATCCGCCTTGGCATGCTATCAATTAACTTCTGGGCCACATCCTGACTGTTGGCAGCCCATTCTTGCATAATCAATGCTTGGAATTTGTGGGGTTTTATTTGTCCACCCGCCTCTTGTGGATTGACCACAATTTCTCAATGGAATTAAGGTCTGGGGAGTTTCCTGGCCATGGACCCAAAATATCAATGTTTTGTTCCCCGAGCCACTTAGTTATCACTTTTGCCTTATGGCAAGGGGCTCCATCATGCTGGAAAAGCATTGTTCGTCACCATCCTCGGAGGATGTGTTATTCTTTATTCATGGCTGTGTTCTGAGGCAAAATTGTGAGTGAGCCCACTACCTTGGCTGAGAAGCAACCCCACTCAGGATGCTTTACTGTTGGCATGACACAGGACGGATGGTAGCGCTCACCTTGTCTTCTCCGGACAACTTTTTTTCCAGATTCCCCAAACAATCAGAAAGGGGATTCATCAGAGAAAATGACTTTAATGACTTTACCCCAGTCCTCAGCAGTCCAATCCCTGTACCTTTTGCAGAATATCGGTCTGTCCCTGATGTTGTTCCTGGAGAAAAGTGGCTTCTTCGCTGCCCTTCTTGACACCAGGCCATCTTCCAAAAGTCTTCGCCTCACTGTGCGTGCAGATGCACTCACACCTGCCTGCTGCCATTCCTGAGCAAGCTCTGTACTGGTGGTGCCCCTATCCCGCAGCTGAATCAACTTTAGGAGACGGTCCTGGCGCTTGCTGGACTTTCTTGGGCGCCCTGAAGCCTTCTTCACAACAATTGAACCACTCTCCTTGAAGTTCTTGATTATCCGATAAATGGTTGATTTAGGTGCAATCTTACTGGCAGCAATATCCTTGCCTGTGAAGCCCTTTTTGTGCAAGGCAATGATGACGGCACGTGTTTCCTTGCAGGTGACCACAGTTGACAGAGGAAGAGCAATGATTCCAAGCACCACCCTCCTTTTGAAGCTTCCAGTCTGTTATTCAAACTCAATCAGCATGGCAGAGTAATCTCCAGCCTTGTCCTCATCAACACTCACACCTGTGTTAACGAGAGAATCACTGACATGATGTCAGCTGCTCCTTTTGTGGCAGGGCTGAAATGCAGTGGAAATGTTTTTGGGGGATTCAGTTCATTTGCATGGCAAACAGGGACTTTGCAATGAATTGCAATTCATCTGATCACTCTTCATAACATTCTGGAGTATATGCAAATTGCCATCATACAAACTGAGGCAGCAGACTTTGTGAAAATGAATGTCTCATTCTCAAAACTTTTGGCCACGACTGTACAACGCAAGGCCAAATCTACACTGGAGTTGTTTACCAAGAAGATAGTAAATGTTCTTGAGTGGCCAAGTTAGTTTTGGCTTAAATCTGCTTGAATATCTATGGCAAGACTTGAAAATGGCCCGTCTAGCCGTGATCCCCAACACCTTTGACAGAGCTTAATGAATTTAGAAAAGAATAGAGGACAAAAATCCAGGTGTGCTCAATCCAGGTGTGCTCAATCCAGGTGTGCAATGCTCTTAGAGACTTACCCCAAGAAGACTAATCGCTGCCAAAGGTGTTTCAAACATGTATTGACCCAGGGGGTGAATACTTATCTAATCAAGATCAATTCATGTTTTATTTTCCATTCATCTAAAATATATATCTATATTATTACACTTTGACATTACAGTATTTTGTGTAGATAAAAATTAAATCCATTTGGATCCCACTTTGTAACACAATAACATTTGAAGAAATCCAAGTGGGGTGAATACTTATGATAGGCACTGTAGTCTAAATCCTGATGTAAACCAATTCAGACTTAACAGGGTTATGTCAAATGATTCAATAATGTAAATGGTTGTGTGTTTATTTTATTGCATATTGGCAATATAGACTGCTTCATGTTGTTGTTTAAAGATTTAACAACTTGAGAATGAAAGTGCCTTCAACATTTGTCTATTTAATCTCTGTGTTGATGTAAAATGTGTCTAGTGTTATTGAACTAACAGTTGCTTGCAGTGCTGAAAAATGAAATTCTAAATTGTACACATGTCATTTTCATAGTTTTATTTTGCATGATTTAAGCTTTGTCAAAACTTGAAACTTTACAGAGGAAAATCATACGGGGGGGGGGAGGTTACATATCAAATAGGCACCATTTTGGGGATCGAATGCAGATTGTTTACATGAATGTTTCCAATATTCTGTCGACCGCATCAGATTTTGTACCATCTGAAAAGCATTCCAAGTCATGATGACAAGTGTCTGTGGGCCAGTCTTCTTCATTACTTAACACTGTGTTTAATCTAGAAGACGCCCCTCTGCTATTCTGGTGTTTGTGATATTTCCTCTCCTATTGTTCTGTGTCTGTCTGTTCACCCAGTAAATGGGTTGGTCCTGTTTGACGTGCCTGTGGAGAAATTGCACTAGTTGGTGTATCATGTTTTATGTTGTTTCATCTTCCTTGTGAATGCAGTTTACCATTGATCAGTGTTCCATGTTCTTATCGAAAGGGACTTTGTTTCCTCTGTTGCTTTGTATAAAAAAAAAAAAATCTCTTCACATTTGGTATTCTGCTGTCATTTTTCCATTCTTTTGATGTTCACACCAAAAAATTAATTGCAAGAGAATAAATGCAATGATGGAGATACCAAGGCCAAAAACAAGAACTTGCTTGAGGCTTTCACTATCTTTTCTTGTCCTGTATACCATAAACCAGGGATCATCAACTAGATTCTGCCGCGGGCCGATTTAAAATAAATTAATAATAACAATTTTCTTGAGTGGATGGTCGGGGGTATGGAACATAATGACAAATTAACCACAAGAAGCCCAAACAGATATATTTCAAACCTTGCTTACATTTGTATACGATCACAGACTATATCATGTGTGGGAATAGTTCATTAAAATAATTTGGAGCTGATTTCCTGGTGTTTTTACTTTTTTTTATGACAAACAATGAAATTTCAACAACATCTAAAAAAAAATTGCTCAGATAACTTGGGCCGCAAAAATAAAACCACACGCGGGCCAAATTCGGGCCGACAGTTGGGGAACCCTGCCATAAACTCACATCATGCTGTATGCAAACAATCAGGAACATCACCGATTCAAACAAATGAATCTTTATTGAGAAAAAAGATTGATGCAAATACAAAACACCAAGATATCTATATTCAAAGCTGGTCATGATAATGATAAAAAAGATAAGTTCACTTTTTTTCTTAAAGAAGCAGTACGTGATCCATAGTTCTTCCATTGACACATTTAAAAAAGCAATGCCTTAATTTATCTTTCTATATACAAATGAGGTAAAAACATAAAATTCCACAATATGTCTGTATCCATTAGACAATGTTCAAGCCATTTATGATACAAATTAAAGTAGAATCTCTCTCTCCCCAACCCAGAGAGAAATCCTGTGAATCCCAAACACAATCTTCACATTTTAATCATTATTATTTTTACTAGCTCCTCTATAAGCCAGGTTCCTGGCCAACCGTGCTCGGAAGATGAATCAGAACTCCATCCCTTGAGGAGCTTTTGTTGTCTATAAAAAAGCATTGCATTGCGGCAGCGTTCCGTTCCCTCATCTCCCCATCCTATTTTAAACTCACGTTGTGGCTGCCTTCAGAAAATTGGCACGTTTGAAATCCGTAATCAGAAATGTCGACTTCTCAATCGACTTTTAAAACTCCCATGATCCTTTGGTTTACAGCATGACAGCGCCGCCATCAACTCCCATTAGGATTAGGGTTCTGATGTGTTTTAACACACTCCTACCCTTCACTGTTGTGCCGTCACGCTCAACATGCAGCATCTCTGCAGTGGAAAAATGGAAACTAAATCAAAATAATGAGGAGGGTGTGCTGACGCCACCTTGAAATACATGAAATACAACGTTGGCGTTTAGTCTATCGCAGAGGGAGGTTACGTTTCTTTTTTTATTTATTCCATTTGCTGTGCAACAAACCATTTCCAAAACCCTTTCCCGTCCCCTTCTCTACTCCCCATGGAGCTTCACAGCTCCTCACACAAGCACATTTAACTCCGAGTCCCGGAGGTGCTTTGAATGAGCACAAACTCTCCCTCCTTTCCACTCTTCCTCCCTTCTGCATTATACGGCTAATTTCACCTCCACGCTGCACTCCTCTCTCAAAGCAGAGGTGAACAACACAAATGCAATGAACGCTGGCTTCTGAAGGGTTTTTAGTGTGGGCAGATTGGTCCTGGTTTATATGATAGGGGGGGGAACCGTTTGTGGGGGTAAGTGCATCATCCTCCAGCTTTGGGGAAGATAAATAGCTGAACCCCCCTTGGTGAGATCCTTAGTGTGACTACCCATGTGGCTGGATCATTTCCCTTCCAACACTCAAACTGCTGGGCTCATACTGTTTACAGTGAAAGCTCCCGCCACCTCTTAAACACAACCGGTAAACACTCCCTTTCAGACAAATATCAGTGAATACAGTGAGCTCTGTCTGCCTCCACAGCACCATGGCAACAACAGCGAAGGTCAGAGGGTGTCCACTGTCCATTCTATAGGAGGCTTCGGGTGCCACCCTCTCTGCACTTTCTTTCACCTTGGACCGCCATTCACCACGAATTAGTCATTTTGTATTCATATCATGGTCTTCAGCTGCAATGGTGGTGTTCAGAATGTTTGGTATTCCTGAGAAAGAAGGTTAAAGCTGAGAAACAGAAAAGGCCCTTTCCTCAGCTCCTCTGTCCTTTCCTTTTCATCTCTGTGGCTTGATTTCTGAGCTCTCTCCCTCCGGTGAATATAAATGAATAGAGGGGAGAGTGAAGTGAATAGAAAACCAAATCAAGTAAGGAGAAGTTTAGGATATGACTCACGAGCACAACTGTAACTGTTGACTGCACACCCAGCAAAGTGTTTTTTTTTTTAGAAAGAGAGCCCACTGGAAGGCCACAGAAAAAAATCTTCCTGTACCAAATGTCTAAGCAGTTTTTAAAACACTGATGTATCACAGACATAGAGAACGGAATACGGTATATCAAGGTCCGAGAGGTGCCAGGCAAACCTCGCAATTCATTTCACTGACAAATATAATAACATTTTCACCCGAATCATTGTCAACCGCAAGTCACTACAATAGGTGTGTGTGCCATGCTCGGTAAGTGCCATAATTAATCTGTCCGTGTCATTGATTGGCAGCTCCCATTATCCAGTGAACTGTGAGTCTCAGCTATAGGCCCGGTTAGGTTAACGTCAGTCCCAGCCTCAGCCTCGCTCTAGGCCCGTTCAGAGGGAAAAACCCTGTGGAGAATAAGTCACTCTCAGAGAGGGGAGAGGCCAAGCTCTCCAGCAGTCTCTCTCTCCTTCCCGAACTTCTCTCTCTCCTCCTATGCTTCCAATTAGTTTCCTGTAGCTCTGTAGTTTCCTGCTGTTTGGTGGTCTCTGCAATACAGTAGCTTGGTCTGTCTCCCTCAGCGTTCAGAGGTCACTGGCCTCGGTCTTCTCGTAGAGGGCTTTGAGTTTCTCAAAACGTGGGCCCCAATCCTTCAGGGAGTCTTGGCCCCTAGCCGTGTCCTCCTCCAGCCCGGCTGAGCTGAAGGAGCTGAGGGACCCGGCCAGCGAGCCTCCCCCCTCAGTGGAGAACACCTGCAGGGAGTCGAAGGGGGCCGTCTCTGGAGCCTGGTCAGCATCCCGGATGATCTCACACAGGTAGCGGGCCAGGTCCTGGCTGGAGAAGGACAGGCTCTTTCTGGCCAGCAGGAGGGGCCTGCTCTGGCCCTGGGCGGGGGTCCTGGTGGGCGGCACGTCCCTCCGCAGGGTGGTGGTAAATGAGGAGAGGGCGGTGTTGGCGCCCAACCTGCTAAGAGTGTCCTGGGGCTGGGGATGTTGGTGCTGGGTGTGGTGATGTTGGTGGATGGCCCTGGAGCGGCTGTACTGGACAGACTGGGCCGGACTGGGCTGGAGAGACTTCTGTAGCTCGGCCATATCATAGGCATTCTATACACACACACACACGCACACGCACACACACACACACACACACACACACACACACACACACACACACACACACACACACACACACACACACACGTACACACACACACACACACACACACACAGAGGGAGAGAGGATGGAATGTCAAAATAGAATGGAAAGGAGGAACAAATGGACAGATGGAGCAATAGAGAGTATTTCCGAATGTTATTAGGATCCCCATTAGCTGTTGCCAAGGCAGCAGCTACTCTTCCTGGGACTCAAACAGAAGTAAAACATCACATCATAGAGCAGGATGGTGAGAGTGGGGAGGAGGAAAAAAAGAGTATAGCAGAGCTTCCTCGGCGGTATCCCTTTTCTCCCCGTATGCTCTACCTGTCTACGTTTACAATCTGTCTTCATTTCCTCCCTTAGAGAGCAAAATCCAGATTAATTCTCTGCTAGTGGAGAGGTGACAGATCGTATTAGCCGAATACACCAAGTCATCTGAGAGAACGAGAAGGGGGCGAGGGGAGTGTTTTCACTTCAACAGAGCACAGGGAAATATTGGACGAGGGCTGGAGAACATCCATTTTTTTTTTTTTTATATAACACACAATCACTTCAACGCTCATTTGATTCCGGCGAGACTGATTCACCCTCGTTACCACGGCAGTGCTTCACTCTGGAGAGATGGGAAGCCCGGGCCCTGGAGAAAAGGAGGATGGAGGAAAGTGGAGGAGTAAATGACACACGCGTGGGTGTGCTCCGTAATGGATTACCTGATGAGAAAAGTGTGCAAAGCCTGTGTGCTGCTGCAGCGTTCACGTCTACAGATCCACCAGAGGACCTGAAGTATTGCGGCATCACCAAGCATCTGATAATCACATTATGTCTAATTGTGTGTAAGGAGATTGTGCACATACAAACACTCCACTGGTTGCGTTCTAGTTGGAGTAGGAGGTGAACCAGAAGGAGAAGGTGTTACAATGGCGTGGTGGGGAAGAGGAGCGTGCTTGAGCAAGTGTACTACCCATAATGCCTTGCCTGTAATCCAAAACGGAATTATTTCACTTCACAGATTCAGTCTGGGACTGTCTTCATTGAAACTGTTTGTGACAAGGGACCAAAAGGCACATTATCCCATTGTGTGTAGGAGACATAGATGTGTTAGCTCTTACCTGGTCCTCCTCTCCTCCTCCTTCCTCATCGTAGTTGAGCACGTTCTCTCTGATGTCCTCCCAGCCGTCATGGTGAGCTGACACGTGGTAAACGCCCTCCTTTAGGCCCTTGTAACTGCGCCAGCGGGTGTACAGGAAGATGCCCAGCAGCAGCACTAGGGGGCACCGGAGAGCACAGAAGGAGGAAGAGACAGACGCACACAGAGAGAGAGAGAGAGAGAGAGAAAGTTCCTGGTTCAGTTTGATTAGAAGTGACTGCGTGAACCGTTTCCACTGCGTTGATTTGACATTGCATTATCAGCATGATGGCTGGTGCTGAGAGGCCTGACAGGCAGACTGCTGACGGACTGCTATGACGGCTACCAAATAAGGGCTCTCTTTGCAGAGTGGCAAGTGGTACTCTCAAAATCAATCCTCCCCTATAGACTGCTGTGACCTTTAGAGTATATTATGTACCCATACAGTACTTCTCCATAAATCTCTATCTATCCCTTCCTCCCCCTTCCATCACACCTTATCTGACTCAACTTCTCTGCTTTGATCATTCCTCAGATTTCTTCCTCCTCTCCTGCATATCTCTCTCTCTCTCTCCCTTTCCCTCTCCCTCTCCCCCTCTCCCTCTCCCTCTCTCTCTCTCTCTCTCTCTCTCTCTCTCTCTCTCTCTCTCTCTCTCTCTCTCTCTCTCTCTCCCTCTCCCCCTCTCCCTCTCCCTCTCCCTCTCCCTCTCTCTCTCTCTCTCTCTCCCTCTGTCTGTCTGTCTGTCATTTCAGTTTGTTCAAATTCCTTTTTGATATCCCTCTCTCCCTCTCAATTGCCCTTATTTGTTTTTGGTTCTATCTGTTGATTGTTGCGTGCTCACCTAGCAGTAGTTTGATAAGGTGTCACTTAGCAAGGGGACCAGGGTGACAGGCTGAGACTGATTGAATTTAAATCTCCCAATTATCAGGGCAATCTCTGAGTGAACTCTCACTCGTCAGAAGGTAGGTACCGGTGTACCCAACCAGAAACAAGCTGCAACACCGGCAATTTCTTTTATATATCAATTTACGAAGACAATGTTCACCCTCCTCGCACACGTGTCACAGGGCTTTGTAGCGCTGGGTCTATTGCACGGGAATATGCAATCCCATGTCTGTCTGTTTCTCTATCTATTGCAACATTACTGAAATGTTGCAATTGTCTTAAGACGAGAAATGCTCATCTAGGTGAGAGTGAGGTGTTAAAGAAAGTCTCCGAGATTGACACGCGATGCTGTTCTAGTTGTGTGTTCTGAAGGCCACCGTCTCTAACTCCAAAACACAGTGTTTGTGTATGACTGTCTGTCATCACTTGGATTGAGAGTGTTGTGTGATTAAGAAAAAGGTTACTCTGAAGTTAGGTTCAGGTCAGAGCTCATAGAGACTTCCCTATTGGGTCGTGTGTCTTCAAAGGCCCTCTCCGATTGAGAGATGTGTGTCTGTTCTCTGCAGGAGCTGAACTGTTGCTCTGATTACCAAGCAGAGGAGGTCTGAGTGGCGGGCTAGCTGCAGTCTGCCTCCGAGCCATTTTTTTCCCTCTCATCTCTTCTCCTCCTCTCCTCTCTTCTCCTCTCGTATCAGAACCCTAACAAAGCTTGTACTATCGATTGCATCACCCAACTAACGACCTCACACAAGCTTGTCCATAACCCCTAAGATAGACAACATGCATCCCAACGTCTAACACACACCACAGTCTATACCAGGCTATGGAATATCACACAAAAAAAATGTATTCTGTCTACCACACTCATGAAAATGTAATATAGACACTGGCATGTGCATCATGTTGTGTCCTGAGATGCATTCATTTGGAGTAAAAAATAAAAAAATCACTGAAGAATGTTTGTTTGTTTTTCTGCACCACTTGGGGTCTTTTTGAGTGGAAAAAGGTTGTAATTTACTAGTCATGAAATACCTAATCATAAGACAAGTGTATAATTCAATCAAGAGCAAAGCATACTGTTTTGCATACCCTATGGCAAAATACTGAAACAGTTATATTTCTGATTTCAGCACAAATCCATATTGTGTAATGATAGCTAGATTCTTTATGCATGAGGACAGTATATAGTGTAGACTTTTCTCATCTCAGACCCATATGAACGTGGATAGAGGAAGAAAAGCGTGCTTTCCCTCTCTCCCCTGTTACACCATAGTGAGAGCATCCCCGTAGTGAGAGCATGGCGAGATGAGAATCTCTAAATAAATCAATCCTAGTCAATAATGAGCAGGCTCAAGGCCATCAAACTATAATGCTGTTTACTGCAGCGAGCCTAGCAAAGCCTGCTCTCGCTCCCTCCACTCCTCAATCTATTACTCAGTGTGTGTCTTTCCATTTCTCTCTTCCTTTCTCTCGTTCAATCCCTTGTACCTCTAATCCCTTTCGCTGTCTTTCGGTGTCTGTGTACCTCTCCCTCCCTGCCATCCCTCCTTTCTCTGTCATTCGCTCTCACTGTATTTCTGTCCTCTCTCATTGACTCTCTCTCTCTGCTCCACTTTTTGCTCATCTCATACCTCTATTGGTTCCAGGTTATCATTCACTGGCTAAATGGTTTGTCATACAACCCTCATTCCATCTCTAGCAAAGAGCCAGCTGAGGCTCCAAACCCACAGTGTAGACTCCATAGGATAACCATTTTGGGTTCCAGATAGAACCCTTTTTGGTTCCAAGTACAGCCCTTTTGGGCTCCATGTAGAACTCTGTGGAAACGGTTCTACATGGAAGCCAGGAGGGTTCTACCTTGAACCAAAAGGGTTCTTCAAAGGGTTTTCCTGTAGGGACAGCCAAATACCCTTTTTTCTAAGAGACACACAGTCCAGAGACACATTTAAAAGGCTCCAGCCAACATCACCGTATAGCAGCTGTGGCATTTGTGCTTGTCACCGTGGAAACTAATCCGGATACAGGAAGGACAATAAAGAGGAGACATAAAAGAGGTATATTTGTATTCCTCTCTCTCTGACTGAGACTACTTTTTCAATCCCACCTCACAACAGACTCAGACTTTAGGATGAAAAGCTATACTAATCTGGAACTGAGTGCAGGACTGAAGGGATTAGGCCGAGCCTACACTGCACACACGAATACATACACACACACAGGGAAGTCCGACTGACTTCCCTGTCTCTCTCTCTGTGTGTGTGTGTGTGTGTTTGTGTTTGTGTGTGTGTGTGTGTGTGCGTGTGTGTGTGTTTGTGTGTGTGTGTGTGTGTGTGTGTGTGTGTGTGTGTGTTATCCAGTTATCCAGAATATCAGTCAGCACCTTGAAATAGTGGAGAACCAAGCTGTTCCATTCCTTTCAACCATGAGTTTTCAGTGTGTCGCCTCACTTGCCAGATTTACAGTCTCTTAGAACCTGTTGTCACACACACAGCTGGTAGACAACACTCTGTACCAGTGTAGTTAGAAACATTCTCTCTGTATTCCTAATGATGGATAATTGATGTTGTATCTTGCTAGAGATCAATACTTTTCACAATTAGTCAATAACAGGTTTACTGTGAATTATTAGACAAACAATATAGATTATGCAGACATCAATCAACAAGCAGTTTCGGTAGCAAAGTAGGAAGAAGACAACATAAATATTACTGATTAAAGACAAAGAACAAAGGTTGAATCAGAATCAATGGGAATGATAGAGAAAGACGAGGACATGAGTATGGGAAACAAATTATGAAGACAAACGGGTTTTGAGAATAGTGTTTTATTATAAATGTGATTCAAATATCTTATGGCACAGAGCTTTACATAGTGACAAAAGGATGCTTGTCAATTCAAAAGTACATGAAATAGTATCGCACTACTCTAACGTTCGTCCAACCTATTTATATATTCATTAAAAGAATGTGATTCTATACACCATACACAGGTAGGGATTTGACAAGTATGGGGACATTTGAGGAGAGCAGTGTAACGATGTGCGCTGAGAGTCGGGGAAGCAAGTTCAGGGAGTGAGTGTTTTAATCAAATAAATAAATGCCACATCAAACCAAAAAACACAAACAACGCACAGACTTAACACTGGAACAGAAACAATAGCGCCTGGGGAAGGAACCAAAAGGAGTGACACGGGTAGGGCAGGTAAATCAAGGAGGTGATGGAGTCCAGGTGAGTGTCATAATGCGCTGATGGTAACGAAGGAGACAGGTGTGCGCCATAACGAGCAGGCTGGTGAGAGAGCACACGTGACAAGCAGATTCAAATGTGTCACAACAACAGCATTTGAGCTATTTGGCCGTGGCAGAAACAGGACCACTTGTTGGTTCACTGATTTCAACCCTGTCCTCTAAAAAATAATCCTCGCACTGACTTTTGGGGATGCCGCTGAGTAAAATACACTCTCACAAACAAATGTTTAGAAATGTCTCACTATGTGACTCAGGTAGCAGTTGGCGATGTGTCTTGCTATACCATTTCATTCAATAAAATGAAATGAGAAGTACATCAATCTCTCTATTTCAGATAAGACACTGTGTGCATTGTATTGTGTGGATTGCCATGCACATTGTGTTTCTAGTATAGTGATTTGAGGTGCAATCTGGTTAAATTCACCATTAATAGGATGATGTGTGTGAGGCCTCTCCATCTCTCCCTCTCAGTTCAGAGTTCTGACTCACTGTGTTTTTATAAGGAGCCCTGGCGTGAGGAGAGGAAGCAGTAGGACACTGCTCGTCAATTCACTTCCGCATCAGCAACCCTGAGTGTTTCCACGGATACGCAACCACCAAACAGACCCAAGCGGTCCAGCTCCATGGGTAGCTAGGCTCTTCTCACGGGTGGAGAGGTTAGGCCGGCAACCACAGCATGTTACCCAATCAGCTACCCCTACTATGGAGTCAAACAGGGATTTATTCTGTACATTCCACCACGTAGGGGGTTTGTTCTGTAAATTCCCACTTCTGTACACTGTGGACACCTGTGCCTTTTTGCATTTGTCTCTTATCGTTGAGGTCACTGGACAACCTTGAAACACCTGCAGACTAACTGACCCTACTCATACAGTAGATGACGTCATTATACTGTAATCGTTGATCGTGCCCATGACGAGCCCTCTGGCACAGTGGTGTAAAAGTCAGAGCATCCTGTAGTCATAGGTTAGAGCCCGCTGGGTGGCTAAGGGGCATACTGAGACATACAAACAAACATAGCCAGAGGAGAGGCTGCAAGTCTGCAAAAAACAAGGCATTATTGGCTATTCAAATTGTCGGGGGGGAAAACACAAATATCAGGAGGTACAGTATCTGGAGAGATGTCCTCTCTGCCCCTCAATATAAGGCACATTGGCAGCACACACCCGGCGCACTACACCTGCTATTATCTCTGTGGCTCTACGGGCCTAAATTGGTCCTTTAGGGCTACACACTGATCATTGATCGAACAAGCAAGACCTAAAAGCTGGACCCTTTAACTGAGCCTAACACCACCCTCCTACAAACGCCCACACACTGCAGTCAAAAGGCACAGCTTATTCCCAACAAAAAATATTTGAGCTTTTAGTCTATGACAGCAAAACTGAACATTGGGGAATTTTCACAGGTTAAATTTTTCCCTATCCAGTATAGTTCTGGCAAGCTTTACTGAGACCTGCTTTTCGGACAAGAGGAGTAGGCCTCTTGCTATTTCCTCACAGCTGTACATTAGCTAGCTGAGAAGGCGTGAGAGAAGGGAGAGGTTCCTTCAGCATCCAGCGGAGGAGAGAGGTGGGTGAGAGGAGGAATTGGAGTGGGTGAGGAGGTGGAGGCGTACAGCGTTCGCGTCATGCCATAAACCTATTAGCCGTTAAGAAAAGGAAGCCTCAGAATGAGATGCTTTTTGTTCGGCTTAATGTCAAGAGACCCAGAGCCCTTTACACTCCCAGTTATTGAACTGCTTGGATTGACTCCAAACAAACTGGATTGAATGCAGCTGGGAAGAAAACCTCTCTCTTGATACTTACGTTTCTGTGCGTGGAATGCTTGGCCAATTGAAATTCTATCCAAAACCCCAGTGCATTGATCTCACTTTCTTTGGGCTTCGGTAAACAGCACATTGTGCGCCTACAAATCAAGTAATGAACACTTAAAAAGCAACAGTGGCTGTGGATGATCAAGGTCATGTTGCCTTTAAAATTAAGCAAAGGTACGAGAGGGGAAATGATCATTTTGAGCTTAGCAATCGTTTTTTAGGTCTGTTTGGAGCGACGGCTGAAGCTGAATGTCCAATGAGGGTAGAGGGGAGGACAGCGGGAGACGGCCAGCACATTAACAACTGATCTAGTGCCTGACTACGACAAGGTGGACTACTGAGTACTGGTCAAAAGGTCAAAAGGGACTCATTTGCACTGCCTGTTATAACTAGAGTATAAGCTGGACCTTGCTACCATAGCACGGCCCATTACACTGCCCACACACTGTCACTGTTTGACTCAGGCAATTTCTACTAGACCTGTCAATGGACTTACAGCACAGTGCTCTACTTCAGCTGATAGAACGATAGGGGAGATGGTCGCGACAAGAGGTTGAACGGGATGGGGAGAAGAGCAAAAAAGGGAAGGCTTTGTCCAGTGTTACCATGGAGATGACACAGACAGGCAGACAGAGAAACAGATGGACGGAGGGGTGGCAGGCGGACAGACAGACAGACAGACAGACAGACAGACAGACAGACAGACAGGTGGGGCAGTCAGTCACCAGAGCCAGAGCAGGCAGTAGTTGGTATAGCTACCTAGCAGAGCCATGAAGCAGATGCAAATGGCGAACAGGGAGCTGAAGCTCAGGCCCACGTCGTCTCGGTAGATGGCCAGCGCCACCTCGCAGTGGCGCCCCCGGTAGCCCTCGGGGCAGTGGCACGTGAACTTGGAGGGCGACTGTGCCACGCAGGTGCCCCGGTGGCACGGCCGACTGGCACACAGGGTGTAGACGCAGAACTTTCCAGTACCGTTCACCTTCACCATGTGGCCAGGGGGACATCTAAAAACAAAAGATGGAGGGAGGAGCAAGAGGAGACAAAGAGAGAGATAAAACAGAGGTTAGATCTCTCCTTTCTGATTTCCTGCTCCTATTTTGGTCCTCCACTGTGTTCTGAGGATTACACAGTGTGTTGGTCAAAATCAATGTATCTCAATGAAATAGTTACTCATGATTTCGACTCTTTTCCATGTTACCTGCATCTTGCTTCCCCTTCTGTGAAAACAAATGTTACGGTGTGGTTGCTCTGTGATTCAGATACGCCCAGACACAGAGACACACATCGGCGTACACACGTATGATGTGAAACCAGTTGGACTCCTGCAGAACTCACACAGAGCATTAAACCAGGCTGACTTCTGCAGAACTCACACAGAGCATTAAACCAGGGTGACTCCTGCAGAACTCACACAGAGCATTAAACCAGGCTGACTCCTGCAGAACTCACACAGAGCATTAAACCAGGCTGACTCCTGCAGAACTCACACAGAGCATTAAACCAGGCTGACTCCAGCAGAACTCACACAGAGCATTAAACCCGGCTGACGAGCAGCAGTGACGACGAGCAGCCTGCAGGCTGTTGAAAGACAACACATCCCTGTGTCTTTCGACAGCCTCTTAAAACCACCACCATTACCAGGATCAGAGAGAGGAGCTAGAACAGCGGGCCTGAGTCAAATAGCTGCCCACACACTGCCTGTCAACATTTGACTCAGGCATGTTTACAGCCAGCCCCGCAGGACTGAGGTGTATCAAAGGGCCAGTTTTTTTCCAGGCCCCCTGCACTGTGCCTCTGACTGATGGGGGATGAGGGGATGTTTGTCGAAGATTAAAGAGAGGATGAGACACTGGCTTCGGAGGCTGTAGTCCTTGAAGAAGACCGAGAGGGCCTCGGTGTGTTTGCATCAGCTATAGAGAGAGAGATTTGATAATTGTGTTCGATTGTGCATACCTGCACTCATGGACTCTCCAGAGGTCAACGCAGGTGAAGGGGGGGCTACACTGGTTCCTCTTGCAGGAGTCGGAGGAGCAGCCTACGGAGAGCCCCTGGGAGCTGACCACAGAGACCCCGTCTCTGGACTGGCCATCCAGAGGTACGTATCGACCGTTCAGCCTCAGGTCCCGCATGCAACCTTAAGCGAGAGGAGAGGACAGAATGACAATCAAGCACACACACACACACACACACACACACACACACACACACACACACACACCACACACACACACCACTTACTTTCTTTGCCATGGTCTGACGCGCTTACACACTAGTCTTTCAGGGAAAAGGCTTTTAAAGTCCATTTAATAAACATGCACACTGTCTGTTTCTGCCTGAGGCAAAGTTGGCTGACCACCCTTGTATTTGCACATTCTACTGTCTCTCTCCCTGCATGTCACATGCCATATCCACAGCACTGCAGAGCACTGCACTGCACACTCTCATAGCCGCCTCACACTTTATCCATCTCATACCAACCTCCCCTAGGGCAGCCATCATCCCCTAACTCTAAAGATGCATTTGTGTGAATGATTTATTCACCAGTCATATGAATAATTTATAATCGGCAATACAATACTTTGTAATCGCACTAAAAAGCGGATTATGAATTGATAAAGCCCCTAATTATGGCTGCACTTTAGAATGCTCTGTTCTCCATCTGTCACTAACTGTCTGCCTCGCACGCCCAGCCTAGCCCTTTCCCATCATGCCCCATTCCCTGCAGTCTTCTCACCGAGGAAGCTCTTGTTGGAGCCTGAGGGGAAGGCGTTTCCCAGCATCACCACTGTTGGGTCGGTGATGATCTCTCGGCTCCGGCCTGGAGCCGCGCTGGCCTCCCGTCTGCCCCCGCCCCCATCCAGACGCAGGGTCAGCTCGTTGTCGTGTCGATCCAGGTAGACCTCGTGCCACTCACCATTGTCCAGGCGATAGGAGGGCAGTGTCAGGTTGTAGTCTCCGTCTCCCAGGTTATAGAAGACAGCCAGTAGGCCCTGGTAGATCTGGAGGAGAGGAGAGAGTTATAGAAGACAGCCAGTAGACCCTGGTAGATCTGGAGGAGAGGAGAGAGTTGTAGAAGACAGACAGTAGGTCCTGGTAGATCTGGGGGAGAGGAGAGAGTTATAGAAGACAGCCAGTAGGCTCTGGTAGATCTGGAGGAGGGGAGAGAGTTGTAGAAGACAGCAAGTAGGCTCTGGTAGATCTGGAAGAGAGGAGAGAGCTATAGAAGACAGCCAGTAGGCCCTGGTAGATCTGGAGGAGGGGAGAGAGTTGTAGAAGACAGCAAGTAGGCTCTGGTAGATCTGGAAGAGAGGAGAGAGTTATAGAAGACAGCCAGTAGGCTCTGGTAGATCTGGAGGAGGGGAGAGAGTTGTAGAAGACAGCCAGTAGGCCCTGGTAGATCTGGAAGAGAGGAGAGAGCTATAGAAAACAGACAGTCGGTCCTGGTAGATCTGGAGGAGAGGAGAGAGTTATAGAAGACAGACAGTAGGCCCTGGTAGATCTGGAGGAGAGGAGAGAGCTATAGAAGACAGCCAGTAGGCCCTGGTAGATCTGGAGGAGAGGAGAGAGTTATAGAAAACAGACAGTAGGTCCTGGTAGATCTGCAGGAGAGGAGAGAGGGTTATAGCAGTAGGACAGTAGGTCCTAGTAGATCTGAAGGAGAAGGGGAGAGGAAAGGGTAGAGGGGTTATTGACTTCAGACTACTGCTGGCATAGAACTCTCACAAGAGAGTCAATACTTTTCATCATTGAAGATTCCAGAGACCCCTCTTAAGTCCACCCCAACAAACCCCTATACACAACAACCAAGAGAGTTAAGATGCAGTAAACAAAGCCAATAGCAGTTGGACAATCCACTCAATAAGCCAGCGTAGCTCTTCTGATACACAGGCAGAGGACATGAATGTGAGGGCAGACAAAAGACGGAGCTAGAGGGAAGAAAAATGGCAGGAGGATGAGGATTCTGTGACTCTGGGACCATGAGGAAACAGTATAATCACTGAGGGCTGGCTCTGATAAGACCCTGCCACACACTAACTGAATTAAACATAGCTCCCCCGTAATTGGAAACATCAGGGCCTGGGGAATTCAATACGCCTCCATTTATTCAGCAACTCTCTTTTTAACTTTTCGTCTAGAGGGTGGGTCATCTGGGCTCTATGACATACAATCACTTTCTGGGCTGCTCACATTTTCAAAGAACTTCCTTTCTCTAGCATTTACCACTAATTTACCACCGCGCGCGTCTCTCTCTCTCGCTCTCTCTCTGTGTGTCTCTCTCTCTTTCCATATCTCTACCAACCTCTCCCTCAGTCCTTTGGCCTATTCCTATCTTTGTTCTTATCTCCCTCGTTCTCTTCCTCTCGCTCTCTCAACTCTGTTTCACAACAACAACAAGCTCCATTGATCTCAGTCCCAATCTCACTGGTAAATCCTAGCTCAACAAAACAACATGACGAGACCAACTTTATCTTGTCTTCTGTTGAAGCTCACCTTTATTACCTCGGATCCACAGAGCCTGACAGTTTTCATTAGAAAGCAGGACATACCAATGAAATGAAACAGACATTTTTTTTTATGCAACAAGCTTCTCTCTTTCCTCAAATCTTGAAAAGAAAATGATTCCATTTCAGCCTAGCTCGAATGCTAATCACTTGACTTTCAGAGAGCAATATTCATTGAAGACAAAACGGTTTATTTGCAGCCAGGCACGCAAATCCAAAACGAGGCGAGTGTTAGTCTACGGGCCATTGATATGGTGAGAAGCAGCCTTCATTTCAATAAAAAAATATTTTTTCCTGCAAGGCTCCCACCGGGCATAATTTGCAAACACTCCATTTTACTCCACCGCTGATGCCACCCCCCCCCCCCCCCAAGCTAAAAGGCTAAAACAGTGAACTGCTCACCTCCTGATACACCACCCCATCAGCTGGCTCAGATGCATGAGAATAAGCAGTGAGCTCCACTAAGATGGCTCCAAGGTTGTTTCCCTGATGAACCATTGCTTATTTCAAGGTTTCCTAATGAACTATTAATTATCTTTAGACCTCAGTGGGATGGCGCTTTTACCAGACTAAGCGAGTGCTGCCAAGCACCTCATGATCCCCCCCCAATTAAAGCTGAATGGGAATGTGCTCTGCTTCATGCTCTCTCTCTCTCTCTCTCTCTCTCTCTTTCTCTCTCTCTCTCTCTCTCTCTCTCTCTCTCTCTCTCTCGCTCTCTCTCTCTCGCTCTCTCTCTCTCGCTCTCTCTCTCTCGCTCTCTCTCTGGTGGGAACGGAGGTTTGGGGTGGCTGGCAATTCCCTCCACTGCACCCAGGGAGCGCTGCTCTGTCCCCAATCTGCATTAGGCTGTGAATGCTTATGTAAACTCTGTCTTATCACTGTGTACAGTATATTATCTCTGTGTACAGTATATTATCTCTGCGTCCTTCCAGATCGGCAGCCTCTTTATTACTTTCAAAAGCCTTCTATATAACCGCCAGCTGGCTGAATGAAGTAGCTCACTCCTTATACAGTACATCGATCCATGCTACCTACCCATTCACACACAGTGTGTAGGCAGAGAGAGAGAGAGAAAGCCATATAGCTGTCAGACAATCAGAAACATTTCTGATCTTGGACACACGTGGGATCCAGTGCATCTCTCATAATCTAAGGCATCGAGGCATAGAGAGAGAGGGCAGAGGACATGTGACCGGTACAATAAGAGTCCATATGCAGGCTACCAGACAAGGAGTATGAATTGAGAGGAGGGCTTTTGCTCAAGGCTTCTCCTCCTCTTTGTTTCATTGGTGTTAACAATGTTAAAATGACAATTATCACCTCTTTTGTCTTGCTGTGCCATCACCAGGGCTAGAAGTGAAAGTTAATGCTAGCCTACCCACTGGGCAGTGGGTCCCCTTACATATCAGAGACGCCTCTCTCCCAAGAAACCCCCAGGAGCTCCCATCCCTCCATCAGGACGGAGGACGAGAAAAAGACAGAGGGAATGAAAAAAGGAAGTGGGGCTACCACTGTGAGGCTCCACCCACACGAGTCACACTGCGAGCTGCGCTAACGAAATCTCTAGCCTGCCACTCCAGAGGGAGCAGCACATCTCAGCGCTCTCCTCACGCCAGTCTGATAGCATACAGATAATTAAATCAGTGACGATTTAGAAAGGAGAACAGCGAGAGAGAAAAAAAGAAAGAAAAAAAGCTGCAATCGGAAATCTAAACACGTCACTGTGAGCCAGGTGCAAAAATAAAACGGAGCTATTTCCCCTAAGAACAAGGAGTCCTTGGAGTGTGAGGCGCATCTCAAGCTCCTTCTGAAAGCCTCCGCAGACTGAGCATACATTCAGCCAAGAGAAACGCATGAAAATGTAGGGCTGATTTAAAAGCTATAACGTTGCACTTCTGTTAGGGGTTCATAGCGGAGGAGGTTTGCCAAATTGGTGCATTTCACACTGGCTGCACACAGAAAACGCCTGACATTTATGTTCCTGTGATGAATCCACTCCCCACGTTGTGGCATTGTAGTGAAGGTATGTGGATGATGGAGAAGGTTTGGGGGGGATGAGAGAAAATGTTGTAGAAACAGCGGTACACGTAACGGATGACACTAATGTTATGGTTAACCGCAATCCACGCCGTTGGGATGACAAGAAACATTTTATGGGCACATGAAAGCATATTATGAGCTCCCATGGTCAGGAGAAACAGAGATTTAAAGACAAACGGGTGAGTCAAGAGAAGATATATAGAGAGAGAAATGGGTGAGTCAAGAGAAACAGAGATTTAAAGACAAACGGGTGAGTCAAGAGAAGATATAGAGAGAGAGAGAAATGGGTGAGTCAAGAGAAGATATAAAGAGAGAGGAAAACGGGTGAGTCAAGAGAAGATATAAAGAGAGAGAGAAATGGGTGAGTCAAGAGAAGATATAAAGAGAGAGACAAACGGGTGAGTCAAGAGAAGATATAAAGAGAGAGGGAAACGGGTGAGTCAAGAGAAGATATAGAGAAAGAGACAAACGGGTGAGTCAAGAGAAGATATAAAGAGAGAGAGAAATGGGTGAGTCAAGAGAAGATATATAGAGAGAGACAAACGGGTGAGTCAAGAGAAGATATAAAGAGAGAGGGAAACGGGTGAGTCAAGAGAAGATATAAAGAGAGAGAGAAATGGGTGAGTCAAGAGAAGATATAGAGAGAGAGACAAACGGGTGAGTCAAGAGAAGATATAAAGAGAGAGAGAAATGGGTGAGTCAAGAGAAGATATAGAGAGAGAGACAAACGGGTGAGTCAAGAGAAGATATAAAGAGAGAGGGAAATGGGTGAGTCAAGAGAATATATAAAGAGAGAGAGAAATGGGTGAGTCAATAGAAGATATAAAGAGAGAGAGAAATGGGTGAGTCAAGAGAAGATATTGAGAGAGAGACAAACGGGTGAGTCAAGAGAAGATATAAAGAGATACAGTATAAAGAGAGAGAGAGAGAGAGAGAGAAACAGCGAGAGAGAGAGAGAGAGAGAGAGCGAGAGAGAGAGAGAGAGAGAGAGAGAGAGAGAGTGAGAGAGAGAGAGAGAGAGACAGAGAGCGAGAGCGAGAGAGAGAGAGAGAGAGACAGGGAGAGAGACAGAGAGAGAGAGAGACACACACAGAGAAAGTCTCACCTCTAAGCGCAAGTATTCAGTCTGTTCCTTGGACAGTAGGCTGAGGATGGCACTACCATGTTTGCGGGTCCGGACCAGAACCTGTGCCTGGGTCCGCCGGGCTGGCAGAGGAGATGCCAACTGGTAATGAACATGACTCCGCCCATCAAAGGAATACTCTGGAACTTCTGCCAACAAAACACAAGACAACGTGTTAGCTAGACATCCCACCATCAACACAGTACACAGGAGTCCGAACTGACATTCATCCAGAGTGAATTCAAGAGATACACATACTCTACTGCGTCCCAGGCCATCCCACGCCTTAAACTTAGATCAAACACGTGCCCACGCATTTATTTCATCTTCCATTTGACCACCAGTGAATTAGTCCTCCAATTAGTCCTCCCACACCACACAGACACACGCATAGACACGCACAAGACAGTTTCCATCTACAAGCCATCAGACTGCTGAACACTTGAACTGGACTGATCGCCTGCTCTGATTCTCTGCACCTTAGCACAAACGCACTCACACACTCACACACACGTCACAACTGCCACACACACATCACAACTGCTACACACACATCACAACTGCTGCTACCAGATATATTATGATTGCAAAATACTGCACAATTTAAACATTTCTCCCCCAATCATCCCTTCTCCAAAGCATGTGTAAATATTGTAAACATTTTATTCTACTGAGCCATTTACTTTATGTTCCTATTTTCATCTTTTATTATTTCTTATTGATGTTGTTTATTGTCAAGAAGGAACCTGCAAGCAAGCATTTCAGTAGACCATGTGTATCCTGGACTAATGAAAGTTGAACACACACACACCTTCCCCATGATAGCTATCTGATTGCACTCATTAACACATTTGACCTCGTTGACATTCATTTCATCTAATCGAACAAATCCAATTCATCAATGCCCTCACGCATTGCCCTCCAAACAAGCACTCATCACATACATGTTGGTCTCGGTGCTGGCATTGCGGTACGTACCCTGCTCACACTGAGTCCCAGTGTACCCCGGTATGCACTGGCAGCTGAAGGAGCCCCACTCTCCATGGCAGCGACCCCGAGGGCCACAGGAGGGGATGCCCACGTTGACACAGCTCCCATCCGTAGTCAGGCACCCTGGGGAGCTGCCCACAGAGTCCGCTGGAGTGCCCAAGTCATAGAACTGTGTAGGGGGGGAGAGATGGAGAGAGGACAGAGATGGAGAGGGGGAGTAGGATATGTACACCAGAGGGAGAAATTGACATAGTAAAATAGAAATGGGAGAGAGCAGTAGACAGGTAAAAAAGGGAGGCACGGGGATAGATACAAGTGAGAGAAGGAGACGGATAGAGAGAGAGGGAAAGAGAGAACGAAAGAACAATTGCTAGTATTCCAAAAAACTGAGGGCAAAGGTCAGTGAAACTTGAGGTTCCCCCTCAGCACCTTCATGCATTCACCTTTCATGCAATTTCTTGGAATGCAAATGACTGGGTTTTCATAGGATCAAACCAATCTACAGGGACACAAAGGAGCTGGCGGAGGGCAATGCTGTGAAAGGACAGGAATACCTTGAAATCTTAAGTCCTGCTCACAATAGCATATCATAAAGGACATTAATATGTCCAATCTCCCCGTTTCTGAGTTAACACCGTTCAGCGCAGCTGGCTGCTCGGTAGCCGTTGAGCCAATGTGCAGCAAGGTACAAATTGGTTCTGACCTCACCATAGAGCTGGGCACTTTAAGTCTGATCCTTCTCAAGATGGAGCTCGATACTGATTTACAGAGAGTTACTACGCACACTCAAAGATCCAACATACATCTCGGTGTGGTTGTGAGTACGCGTGCAAGTTTGTGTTTGTTGATGTGTGTGAGATGCCAATCATGATCACATTTTTCACCAAACATAACTAGCAGACTTTCCCAGTCATGAGTACCCGTCTCTGCCTCACTCAGAAATATAGAAATGGGATAGAGAGAGTGGAACAGAGTTGGATAGATGCTGAAGATTTGTTAATAATTTGTGAAATGTCTGGTCCTGTGTTCTTGGCGCTTGCAACGGCAGGATCTTGGGTTCGATTCCCATTGGGCCACCCATATGAAAAATGTACGCTTGCATGAATGTTAGTCACTTTAAGTGAACGCTAAATGGAAAATGTTACATGCAATGTTTTCACAAGTTACTTTATAAAGAAAAGAGTGTTTTCATCTACAAACTGCTTTTTCTTCATATTCACTTTACTGATCATTATTTATTTTTTTAAATGAAAACCATTATTGCATGGTTGCAGACTCATAGTATAGTTAATCTGTCCCAGAGAGGAGGAGAGATACAAACAAATAGAGAGAGAGAAGCGATGAAAGAGAGTAACATAAATCAACTGTGACAGGGTGGAAAGATGTACAGTAGATTCAGAATAGAAAAACAATTGAAGTCGAAAAATCCGCCCTTCCCTTCTCTTGCCCAAACATTCACCCCGACGTCACGCTTGAACAGGTTCAATGGCACAGACATCCTCCTCCTTTCCTCCTGTCTTCCCCCTCTCTCACATGTTCCACCCACGCCCCCAGTGTTTTCCACTCTACAATAAGAGATCTATGAATATTGTATCGAACCTCAGCCCTGCGTTTTGTAGTCCGCAGGGTGAGCAGGAGAGTGTTTTAGTGACAAATACCTTTAGTTCCCAGTGTCACACAGTGTCATGGAGTCACATGGGCAGAAGGACCTCTGTCCTCCCCGTGACGACTGTTGCCATAGTGGCATAGCTACCAGTTCAGACTGTGTCTAGTGGATGTGCGCTGAATGCGATCTCGGAGCATACCTTTTCTATAGAAGCGCTGTTGTGGCAATGTCCCTGAGGAAGGTGTGAAAGTGTTTGAAAGCATTTATGCGAGATGCTGTATCCAGTTTTATAACAACATGCTGCCTGCCTGCAGCATATGTAAGTGGTGTAAAGACCACACTTTTATAACTCTTTACAATGGAGATGTTTTTTATTTATTTGTTATTTTACCTTTATTTAACCAGGCAAGTCAGTTAAGAACAAATTCTTATTTTCAATGACGGCCTAGGAACAGTGGGTTAACTGCCTGTTCAGGGGCAGAACGACAGATTGTACCTTGTCAGCTCGGGGCTTTTGAACTTGCAACCTTCCGGTTACTAGTCCAACGCTCTAACCACTAGGCTACCTTGCCGCCCCAATGTTATGTGTTGTATAAGAACTAAATCGCTTCCCATGCCTTTTCATGGTGTGTGATGATTGGGAAGAAACACATTGTAGCGAGTGTTACCTTGCTGTCGACAATGAGGTTCCTGATGCAGCCAGTAAAGTGTTTGTGTTGTAACTGTGGGTAGACATAGGGCAGGTCCTCATTGACTCCACCCAGCTGTAACACCTGGGTCCCATTCAGGTGCCTGGGGAAGAAATGAACATCACTGTCAGTACATCTTTTCAGACACCTATCCATCCCTATGTTCTACTGCGGTACTTTTTCAACCCGTAATACATAGCCTTGTCCCCCACCAATCTGGTGTTCTGAGTTTGACTATGTAAAAGGTGTGTATTCTGTATAAAGGAGAAGAGAGAGAGAGACACCGAGACAGAGAGAGAGAGAGAGAGCGTGAGAGAGAAAGAGAGAGAGAGAGCGAGAGAGAGAGAGAGACAGAGAGAGAGATAGAGAGAGAGAGAGAGAGATGTGAGGAATAATAGAGGGTGAAGATAGGAGGATGGAGGGAGAAATAGAGGGAGAATGAGAGAAAGAAAGAAAGAAAGAAAGAGCGAGAGAGAAAGAAAGAAAAAGAGTGAGAAAAAGAAAGACAGAAAGATAAAGGGAGAGAGAAAGAGAGAAATAAAGAAGGAGTGTGGGAGCAACAAAGACAGATGCAAATAGAGAGAGAGAGAGAGAGAGAGAGAGAGAGAGACAGAGACAGAGACAGAGAGAGAGACACAGAGAGAGAGAGAGAGAGAGAGAGAGAGAGAGACAGTGAGAGAGAGAGAGAGACAGAGAGAGAGACAGAGAGAGAGAGTAGGCTACCTGTCCAGGTTGGGCGTGACACCAGTGACCTCACAGGACGAGTGGTCCTCTGTGGTGAGCCAGCTGCCCACTCCCTCCATCTCCATGACGGTGGCCCCGGCACAGCGGTCCAGTGTGAAGCGTACCTCCTAAAAGAGCACATCAGGAATGTAAGGACATCCAGATTATCAGGACATCAGGAATATCAGCACATCAGGAATATCAGCACATACAGTGGCTTGTGAAAGTATTCACCCCCTTGAAATAAGAAATAACACAAAAAAAAGAAAACCTGAGCGTGTATAACTATTCACCCCCCCCCCCCCCCCCCCCAAAAAAAAAAAGTCAATACTTTGTAGAGCCACCTTTTGCAGCAATTACGGTTGCAAGTTTCTTGGGGTATGTCTCTATAGGCTTGACACATCTAGCCACTGGGATTTTTTACCATTATTCAAGGCAAAACTGCTCCAGCTCCCTCAAGTTGTATGGGTTCCGCTGGTGTACAGCAGTCTTTAAGTCATTGACTAGGCCATTCCAAGACATTGAAATGTTTCCCCTTAAATCACTCGAGTGTTGCAGTATGCTTAGGGTCATTGTCCTGCTGGAAGGTGAATCTCTGTCCCAGTCTCAAATCTCTGGAAGACTGAAACAGGTTTTCCTCGAGAATTTCCCTATATTTTAGCGCCATCCTTCATTCCTTCAATTCTGACCAGTTTTCCAGTCCCTGCAGATGAAAAACATCCCCTCAGCATGATGCTGCCACCACGCTTCACTGTGGGGATGGTGTTCTCGGGGTGATGGGAGGTGTTGGGTTTGCACCAGACATAGCATTTCCCTTGATGCCCAAAAAGCTCAATTTTAGTCTCATCTGACCAGAATATAAGTTTGGGGAGTCTCCCAACATGTGAACACAAAACGTGTTTGCTTATTTTTTTCTTTAAGCAATGTTTTTTTTCTGGCCACTCTTCCTTAAAGCTCAGTTCTGTGGAGTGCATGGCTTAAAGTGGTCCTATGGAAAGTACTCTAATCTCCGCTGTGGAGCTTTGCAGCTCCTTCAGGGTTATCTTTGGTCTCTTTGTTGCCTCTCATAATAATGCCCTCCTTGCCTGGTCCGTGAGTTTTGGTGGGCAGCCCTCGCTTGGCAAGATTGTTGGGATGCCATATTCTTAACATGTTTTAATAATGGATTTAATGGTGCTTTGTGGGATGTTCAAAGTTTGATATTTTTTTATAACCCAACCCTGATCTATACTTCTCCACAACTTTGTCCCTGACCTATTTGGAGATCTCCTTGGTCTTCATGGTGCCGCTTGCTTGGTGATGCCCCTTGCTTAGGTGTGTTGCAGACTCGGGGGCCTTTCAGAACAGGTGTATATATACAGTGGGGAGAACAAGTATTTGATACACTGCCGATTTTGCAGGTTTTCCTACTTATAAAGCATGTAGAGAGGTCTGTCATTTTTTTGATCATAGGTACACTTCAACTGTGAGAGACGGAATCTAAAACAAAAATCCAGAAAATCACATTTTATGATTTTTAAGTAATTAATTAGCATTTTATTGCATGACATTAGTATTTGATACATCAGAAAAGCAGAACTTAATATTTGGTACAGAAAACTTTGTTTCAATTACAGAGATCATACGTTTCCTGTAGTTCTTGACCAGGTTTGCACACACTGCAGCAGGGATTTTGGCCCACTCCTCCAAACAGACCTTCTCCAGATCCTTCAGGTTTCGGGGCTATCGCTGGGCAATACGGACTTTCAGCTCCCTCCAAAGATTTTCTATTGGGTTCAGGTCTGGAGACTAGCTAGGCCACTCCAGGACCTTGAGATGCTTCTTACGGAGCCACTCCTTAGTTGCCCTGGCTGTGTGGTTCGGATCGTTGTCATGCTGGAAGACCCAGCCACGACTCATCTTCAATGCTCTTACTGAGGGAAGGAGGTTGTTGGCCAAGATCTCGCAATACATGGCCCCATCCATCCTCCCCTCAATACGGTGCAGTTGTCCTGTCCCCTTTGCAGAAAAGCATCCCCAAAGAATGATGTTTCCACCTCCATGCTTCACGGTTGGGATAGTGTTCTTGGGGTTGTACTCATCCTTCTTCTTCCTCCAAACACGGCGAGTGGAGTTTAGACCCAAAAGCTCTATTTTTGTCTCATCAGACCACATGACCTTTTCCCATTCCTCCTCTGGATCATCCAGATGGTCATTGGCAAACTTCAGATGGGCCTGGACATGCGCTGGCTTGAGCAGGGGGACCTGGCGTGCGCTACAGGATTTTAATCCATGACAGCATAGTGTGTTACTAATTGTTTTCTTTGAGACTGTGGTCCCAGCTCTCTTCAGGTCATTGACCAGGTCCTGCCGTGTAGTTCCGGGCTGTCCCTCACCTTCCTCATGATCATTGATGCCCCACGAGGTGAGATCTTGCATGGAGCCCCAGACCGAGGGTGATTGACCGTCATCTTGAACTTCTTCCATTTTCTAATAATTGCGCCAACAGTTGTTGCCTTCTCACCAAGCTGCTTGCCTATTGTCCTGTAGCCCATCCCAGCCTTGTGCAGGTCTATAATTTTACCCCTGATGTCCTTACACAGCTCTCTGGTCTTGGTCATTGTAGAGAGGGTGGAGTGTGTTTGATTGAGTGTGTGGACAGGTGTCTTTTATTCAGGTAACGAGTTCAAACAGGTGCAGTTAATACAGGTAATGAGTAGAGAACAGGAGGGCTTCTTAAAGAAAAACTAACAGGTCTGTGAGAGCCGGAATTCTTACTGGTTGGTAGGTCATCAAATACTTATGTCATGCAATAACATGCAAATTAATTACTTAAAAATCATACAATGTGATTTTCTGGATTTTTGTTTTAGATTCCGTCTCTCACAGTTGAAGTGTACCTATGATAAAAAAATACAGACCTCTACATGTTTGTGCGTAGGAAAACCTGCAAAATCGGCAGTGTATCAAATACTTGTTCTCCCCACTGTATATACTGAGATCATGTGACAGATCATGTGACACTTAGATTGTACACATGTGGACTTAATTTAACTATTTATGTGACTTCTGAAGGTAATTGGTTGCAACAATTTTTGGACTATTTTGTGTACGTTCATTACATGAGATCCAAACAAAAATCTATTTAAATTGCAGGTTGTAACGCAAGAAATTAGGAAAAACGCTAAGGGGGATGAATAGTTTTGCAAGACACTGTAAGGAATATTAGGACATCCAGATGATCAGGACATCAGTAATATCAGCACATCAGAAATATCAGGACATCAGGAATATAAGCACATCAGGAATATAAGGACATCCTATAATATCAGGACATCAGATAATATCAGGACATCAGATACTGGCTGGCCCACCAGTCTAATATGAGCTCCATTACTGCCAGTAATACCTTTCTGAAATCTGTATTACATCTATTTGTATCTATTCTATTTCAAGAACTAACTTACCATACAAATGTGAGCATCTAATTTGCTTCTAAGAGGTCCTATTGAAAATCTACTCAATAACAGTTTATTGTACTCAACAAGCATATTCAATGAGTTATTTCATAGCAAACATGCAGTTTGTAAATGGCATACAAATACTACTATAGTGTTTGTGTGACACTGTTCATATAATACAGTGACCATTTCACAAATAACCCTGAGGCTTATTTTCAGACCTGGTAGATTAACAAAGTTGTTGTTAGTGCAGTCATACAGCCTAAGCGGCCATACACAGCTAGTGCGAAATATCTAATATTAAAGAAGTCTCAAGGTATTGCTCACCTGAGGTAGAGTACGTTATGATAAGCTGCAGACCACACTATCTACCAAGAGAGTTCCCATCTTTATCATTCGTAGCCGTCTATGTACCAGCACAGACCGATGCAGGCCCTAAAACTGCACTCAACCAACTCTATAAGGCCAAAAGCAAAGAAGAAAATGCTCACCCAGAAGTGGCGCTCCTAGAGGCCGGGGACTTTAATGCATGCAAACTTAAATCGGTTTTACCTCTTTTCTACCAGCATGTCACATGTGCAACCATAGGAAAAAAACTCCTTTACTCCACACACACAGATGCATACAAAGCTCTCCCCCAACCTTCATTTGGAAAATCGACCACAATTCTATCCTCCTGATTCCTGCTTACAAGCAAAAACTAAAGCAGGAAGTACCAGTGACTCGCTCATTACGGAAGTGGTCAGATGACGTGGATGCTACGCTACAGGACAATTTGTTCCTGGATTCATCCAATGGCATTGAGGAGTATACCACATCAGTCATTGGCTTCATCAATAAGTGCATCGACGACGTCGTCCCCACAGTGACCGTACGTACATATCCCAACCAGAAGCCATGGATTACAGGCAACATCCGCATCGAGACAAAGGCAAGAGCTGCCGCTTTCAAATAGCAGGACACTAATTCGGACTCTAATAAGAAATCCCGCTATGCCCTCAGACGAACCATCAAACAAGCAAAGCGTCAATACAGGATTAAGATTGAATCCTACTACACCAGCTGTGACACTTGTCGGATGTGGCAGGGCTTGAAAACTATTACAGACTACAAAGGGAAACCCAGACGCGAGCTGTCCAGTGACGTGAGCCTACCAGATGAGCTAAATGCCTTTTATGCTCGCTTCGAGGAAAGCAACACTGAAGCATGCACGAGAGCACCAGCTGTTTTGGATGACTCTGTGATAAAGCTTTCGATAGCTGATGTGAGCAAGACCTTTTAACATGTCAACATTCACAAAGCCGCGGGGCCAGACGGACTACCAGGACGTGTACTCAAAGCATGCGCAGACCAACTGGCAAGTGACTTCACTGACATTTTCAACCTCTCCCTGACCAAGTCTGTAATACCTACATGTTTCAAGCAGACCACCATAGTCCCTTTGCACAAGGAAGTGAAGGTAACCTGCCTAAATGATTACCGCCCAGTAGCACTCACATCGGTAGCCATGAAGTGCTTTGAAAGGCTGGTCATGGCTCACATCAACAGCATCCTCCTGGATACCCTAGACCCACTCCAATTCACATACCGCCCCAGCAGATCCACAGTTGACGCAATCTCAATCGCACTCCACACCGCCCTTTCCCACCTGGACAAAAGGAACCCCTATGTGAGAATGCTGTTCATTGACTACAGCTCAGCGTTCAACACCATAGTGCCCACAAAGTTCATCACTAAGCTAAGAACATTGGGACTAAACACCTCCCTCTGCAACTGGATCCCGGAGTTCCTGATGGGCCGCCCCCAGGTGGTAAGAGTAGGCCTGATCACCGACAATGATGAGAATACCTATAGGGAGGAGGTCTCCCTCAATGTGAGCAAGAAAAATGAGCTGAACATGCCCCCATTAACATTTACGGGGCTGTTGTGAAGCGGATCGATAAATTATATTGCAAAAATTCTAAAACTAAATCCTATGTTGGCACATTTTAACGCCTTCAGAAAGTATTTATACACCTTGACTTATTCCACATTTTTGAGTCTCAAATTTCTTGGTGTCCACATCACCAACTAACTATCATGGTCCAAACACACCAAGACAGTCATGAAGAGGGCACCACAACACCCCCCCCCCCCCCCCCCCCCCCCCAGGAGACTGAAAAGATTTGACATGGGTCCCCAGATCCTCAAAGTTCTACCGCTGCACCATCGAGAGCATCCTGACCGGTTGCATCACCGCCTGGTATGGCAACTGCTCGGCATCTGACCATAAGGCGCTACAGAGGGTAGTGCGTACGGCCCAGTACATCACTGGGTCTAAGCTGCCTGCCATCCAGGACCTATATACTAGGCGGTGTCAGAGGAAAGCACCAAGAGTTGTCAGACTCCAGTCACCGAAGTCATAGACTGTTTTATCCGCTACCGCACGTCAAGCGGTACCGGAGCGCCAAGTCTAGGACCAAAAGACTCCTTAATAACAGCTTCTACCCTCAAGCCATAAGACTGCTGAACAATTCATCAAATGGCCACCGTACTATTTACCATTGACAACCCCCCCTCCCCATTTGTTTTGTACACTGCTGCTACTCGCTGTTAATTATGTATGCATAGTCACTTCACCCCTACCTACATGTACAAATGACCTCGACTAACCTGTACCCCCGCACATTGACTTTGTACCGGTACCCCCTGTATGTAGCCTCCTTATTGTTATTTTATTGTGCTACTTTTTATTATTTTTTACTTTCATTTATTTTATACATCTTTTCTTAACCCTCCTTGAACTGCACTGTTGGTTATGTAAGCATTTCACGGTAAGGTGTGACAAATAAAGTTTGATTTGATTTGATCTGCACTGAGTCCAAACCACTCAAACCCTCCTACTTCTCCAGACTATGTACGGAAAATAGGACTAGTCTAGCAGAGACACCACCTGTTTGCATTAAACTTCCCCAGAGTTCTATAAGAATGAACAGCATATGGCTAGTGTCGGGTGAGATGTGTGTGTGTCTGTGTTTGTCTATGTGTGCGTGTGTGTGTGTGTGTGTGTGTGTGTGTGTGTGGAGGGGGGGGGGGGGGTATAAGCTTGGCAGCAGCTCAGACTTCAGACACCCACCTTACTGTTGCTCCTCACGTCCAGACGGTGCCACCGTCTGTCCGCCACGTTTACGTTGCCTGGCAACTGCAGGACCAATGTGCCCGAGCCATGGTTTATCTTGAGTGTGGGAGTGCCATCGATCAATTCTGAGGGAGAGAGAGAGAGAGGACACTGCCATGAGGTCATACATGGTGGTCACATCCCCAGGGCCTCCTGATGACCATCGACCCCCCCCATCACATTCTCTCAATGCCATTGGGGATCAGATACAACCACACACACAGACCACTTTATCCTGAGGACGTCACTTCTGTACCCATTTCATCTGATCACTGCGACACACCAAGAACAAGCAACCACAGTGAAGCACAGTCAACTAATAAACGCCAACTGATCATTCCGTAAGAGTGATCTGTGTTCACCCAACCCTAGTCTAAAGTGAAAACAGGTACCACCTCAATGCTTTCAGCAGGCTGTTCAGAAAGATGGCGTACTTAAAATGACATTACATCTAATAACCTGGGCCAGTATTAGAAAATGAAAAACAACAACAGTAAAAGGTGCATAGATAATATTAAACCAGTTTTTTTTATAACTAACAGTCAGACATCATCACTCTTACTGACAGTTGTGGCTGCTTTGCATGATGTATTGCTGTCTCTACCTTCTTGCCCCTTGTGCTGTTGACTTTGCCCAATTAATGTTTGTACCATGTTTTGTGCTGCTACCATGTTGTGTTGCTGCCATGTTGTTGTCATGTTTTGTTGCTACCATGCTGTGTTGTCATGTGTTGCTGCCATGCAATGCTGTTGTCTTAGGTCTCTCATTATGTAGTGTTTTGTTGTCTCTCTTGTCGTGATGTGTGTTGGTCCTATATTTATTTTTACATTTTTTATCCCATTCCCGCAGGAGGCCTTCTGCCTTTTGATAGGCCATCATTGTAAGTAAGAATGTGTTCTTAACTGACTTGCCTAGTTCACTCCAAAATAAGGATTACAACAGTGCCTGGTGCTATGCAATTATGCCCCCCATAAGATAATAAACATATTACAAAGTTATTCTATTTTCTGACTTAGTCAAATGGGAAATTAAAAATTAATGAACCAGTTAAGACTCATTGTATGCTTTATACCATTTGCAAAGGATTGTGGGTAAACAAGATGTCAACCAACCACTGTTTCTCCGTAAATCAACATGACATCCACAGTCTAAGAGTTCAGGAGAGAACAGCGCTGTAAATATAAACTCCACGTTGCTCTATTTTCTAGGCTCGCAAATGCTCTGTTTTCAACAGAGAGGGTTGTTCTCCCTCTTCTCTAGGTCTTTATCTTTACCTTCTCTTACGCCCTGCCTCTCTCCATGACACTCACTATCTGGCTTGTCATGTCTTTCTCTTTTATACCCCCAACCTTTTCTCTCTCTCTCTCTTTCTCCCTCTCCCACCTGTCTCTCTGCAGTGTTCTCACAGTGGATTCCCAGAAGGCAACCTGTGCTCAGACAGAGATAACTTTGAGCTAGCAGTAAGTCACTGATGTACAGAGCCCAGCCTAAGCCTGAGTGAAAAGCCCTTTTCATTTGAAAGGTCCACAGTGGCCACCACCCTCAGGCAGGAGATTGACACTGTCCCACAGGCTATCTGCGTCTGACGAGGGTCCCCGACCCTCCTTGTTGGGACTGACGTGACATTTCAGGAGAAAAGAGATGACAGGCTTGAATGGTGGAGGCTTGGTTGAGATGAAAAGAGAGAGGGAAGGAGAGGAGAGTGGTGCTGAGTGCCTGAGAGGAGAACTTCCACACACATGGACAGGCTGGGCTGTGTTGGTCAGGCAGGTTGCTAGTTCGAATCCCTGAGCTGACAAGGTAAAAAAAAAGAAATCTGTCGTTCTGTCCCTGAACAAGACAGGCCATCATTGTTCCTAGGCCGTCATTGTAAATAAGAACTTGTTCTTAACTGACTCTAGTTAACAAAAAAAAAGGTGTGGGAAGACAGGCCAAATGGGCTTTATGTTGTGTCGTATCAAATGATCTTGGATAGGGAGAGTACGCCCGGGTGTCCTCAGGTTACTACAAGATTCTGCTCTTAAGCTCCGGTTGGCGGACTTCTCCCCTCCTCATCCCTTATTCATCATGGTCTCCTCCTCGACATCCCTGCAGATTAATCTTCCCTGTCGAGCGTCTTGGTGAAGGGGAAGCCAGAGGGTCTCAGCCCGCATAGCATGGCCCCCATAGCATGGCGCTTAAATTTGAAAAATTGCTCTTCTGAAGGCCTGAAGGGGATATGTTTGAGGCAGTAACCATATGGACTGCATAAACAGCATTACAAATCACTCTGTATATACAAATCAGCAGCCCAGCAAGAGAGAAAGAGAGTCTGTGACTGTGGTGCCTTTAATATAAATTGACTGTCAGCAAACAACCCCATACCCCCAGGAAACAGGACCTAAACTTTAAAGCGATATTTGAAACGGGTGCAGCGCTAAAAGACTGTGAAACAGGTTTCTGCAAATTGACCATAATGTGCGCGTCACACTCAGTAGGTAACTGTATCTCTCTGCTCGCTTTCATCTGCCAGATGTTGTGTCTGCACGTGTGTGTTTTTAGTCAGCCTGTTTCTCAGTTCTTTCTGAGACCACCAACACTAGTACCGCATAAAGCAAAAGATAACATTTTAAAAAAAAAGCAAAATACAAAATGCCTGAGATGCTTTTTACTTTCAGCCGGATATTATGATTCTATTTAATACGGGCAGAAAAAAATGCAATAACCTTGCCTGTTATAAATTGGCTTATATGCTGCCAGCAAATGACCATTCCATTCATTTACTTTCCATACCATTACTCAATCTTTTTTTTTTTAACATCTGGCTTTTGAGTTGCATTTATTAAGAGAATTTGAATTCCACATATTAAAATCATGATAGATAGGCTGCCATCAGGTCAGAATGAGACAAAGTGAGTGATGACATTTTTTTCTGCTCTCTCCTTGGAGCTGAATGCAACTCTTGGCAACGAGGTGTAAACTGGATCCCTGGCCGAGCCCTGAGAGCCTGTTTCCCATTCTGCAGGAGTCCGTAATCACCCACATTTAATTTGTCCGGTTAATTTGTCTATTGATTGGACAAGCTCAGCCCCATGGCTCGTACCCTTGAGAAGGGAGCGTTCACAATAATGAGACTCATTTAACAATGAGCTCACTGGACGTAATCGTGTTCCCGCGTACCAGTCAGATTAATAGACCTAGAGGTCAGCGGTCAAAGTCAGGAGACAGCACAGATAGGGTCTAGATCTCTGGTGTGATTTAGAGAGAAATATAACACAGATTACATTTAGAGGTGAGGACAGACCAATGGGCACTCTAAAATATTCCATATGTCCTGCAAACCTACACTATACACAACCATAGCTCAATATAATGCTTTCAGTATGAAGCACATAGTGGTTGTAATCTGACCCACATCAGACGGGGACAAAGGACTATGAGCCATGGAAAAGTTAACAAGCAGAACCAAAGACTCCCTTCCTCCCTGGTAGCAAAGAGAGTTCCAAACCTCTCTGCCAATGACAGCTAGTTTTCAATTTCCCCCTCGCCACTCAGACAGTCCTAGCAAAATTATTGCTTGAGAAATACAGTCGTTTTTTGCTAAAAAGCTATTTTTGTTTCTTTTTTTACCATTTTAATGGAAAACTATTACAATAAGGCACTTAATTGTTACCCAGAAATGATTTGAAATTGATATACTGTACAAATGGCTGCATTGGGCCTTTAATCCCAGGGGAACAGGGAGAATGTAGGACATGCAGGGGTGTTTTGCAGAGGCAGATCTGTGCTATGTTACATTAGTGGTGGTGATGCCTGGGCACAATGGACCATGGGAGGGATAAACAGCGCTGCACGGCGGAAAACAGACAGTGAGTGGGCAGGGCTGCAGGAGGCAGCCAGCGAGCCGCTCAACATCTTTAATAAGGAGATCCGGCCCGGGAAGCAGTGGGAAATCATAAGGTTTAATAGGTTGCATTGCTATACAACTAGAAATAATAAGGTTTAACACAGTCAACCTGTGGGTGAGAGTAAGGGGTATGTGTGTGTGTGTGTCTGTTTGAGAGAGTAATATAGAGACATTGGGCTGAACTGTTGTTGTCTGTTTCTCCCTTTAAGTCTCAGCCGTCTCTACTTGCCCTCTCCACTCTTGTCATCTCTCCCTCCTGCAATTGGACAGTTGTCTACACATCTCCTTCATACACACCCTTCCACTCCGAACCAAGTATCTCAGCCTCTCACTCCATGTCTCACTGTGTATTATCTTCTCCTACTCCAACTCTCTCTGACTCCATCCGCAGCTCAATACCGTCTGCCCCACTCCGCATCTTACAGCTCCTAAACTCTCTCTCCATACTTTTTATTCTCTCTCTACCTCAACATGTACAGTACGCGTTGAATGTTTCCCTGTCTAGCCACTCTCTATTCATCCCTCCCTGTTTTCCCTGCCGCTATCTTTGTCCTCTCTGGCACAGTGCTGGACACAGACTTTGTTGGATTTTGTCTATCTTCTCCAGACTATGTCTCTCCCTCCACACCCAGCAGTTGTGGACTGGGCTGTGAGGCTGTGGACATTGATTATTTGAATCAGTTGTGTGGTGCTAGAGCAAAAACCAAAACGTGTAACCAGGATTGGCCCAAGGATCGAGTTTGGGAAACCTTGACTTCCTGCAGCATCTGCAGACAACTTTACGTCAGAGAGAGAAGATGGCGCCGAAGAACATGGCTGACGTTTTACATTCCCCCAACCAATTGTGCAATTTTGTATTTTTTTTGTGCATTTTGTGTAACTTCTTTTTTAACTTAATGTGTACATAATGTTGCTGCTACCATCTCTTATGACCGAAAATTACCTCTGGCCATCAGAAAAGCAAAGCAATTTTCCTTTAACGAGTACGACGAGAAGGATATCCTGCTTTCACTGGGACAGGCCCAGATCCATGCCATTTGCATGAAGAAAAGACGCCGGAAAAGGGGAGGCAGATCGGGGATCCTTCTGAGAACCCGTAGGCGAGCGAATAAACTCCCAATGCCTTCCATTCTTCTTGCTAACGTGCAATCATTAGAAAATAAAATTGATGGCCGACTATTAAGATTATCCTACCAACGGGACATTAAAAACTTGGCTGAACGAAGAAACGGACAATATAGAGCTGGCGGGATTATCATGCACTGGCAGAACACAGACAATACCTCTGGTAAGACGAAGGGTGGGGTGTTTGTCTTTTTGTCAATAACAGCTGGTGCGCGATGCCTAATATTAAAGAAGTCTCGAGGTATTGCTCGCCTGAGGTAGAGCTGCATTGATAAGCTGTCGACTGCACTATCTAAGAGAGTTCTCATCTATATTATTCATAGCAGTCTATTTACCACCACAAAGTGAAGCTGGCACTAAGACCGCTCTCAAACAACTCTATGAGGCCATAAGCAAAGAAGAAAATGCTCACCCAGAAGTGGCGCTCCTAGTGGCCGGGAACTTTAATGCAGGCAAACATAAATCAGTTTTATCAAATTTTTACCAGCATGTCACATGTGCAACCAGGGTAGAAAAAAATCCTAGACCACCTTTACTCCACACACAGACGCATACTCTCCCCCACCCTCCATTTGGAAAATCTGACGACAATTATATTCTTATTCCTGCTTACAAGCAAAAACTAAAGCAGGAAGTACCAGTGACTTGCTCAATACGGAGGTGGTCAGATGATGTGGTAGCTACGCTACAGGACTGTTTTGCTAGCACAGACTGGAATATGTTCCGGGATTCATCCAGTGGCAGTGAGGAATACACCACCTCAGTTATCGGCTTCATCAATAAGTGCATCGATGATGTCATCCCCACAGTGACTGTATGTACCTATCCCAACCAGAAGCCATGGATTACAGGCAACATCTGCATCTAGCTAAAGGCTAAAGGCTCAAACAAGCAAAGTGTCAATACAGGATTAAGATTGAATTGTACTACACCGGCTCTGATGCTCTTCGGATGTGGCAGGGCTTGAAAACTATTGTGGATGTCAGTTTACATGACTGTGGATGTCATGTAAACTATTACAACTATTACTACCAAGCGAAACCCAGACTCGAGCTGCCCAGTGATGTAAGCCTACCAGATGAGCTAAATGCCTTTTATGCTCGCTTCGAGGAAAGCAACACTGAAGCATGCATGAGAGCACCAGCTGTTTAGGATGACTGTGTGATAACGCTCTGAGTAGCCGATGTGAACAAAACCTTTAAACAGGTCAACATTCACAAAGCCGCGGGGCCAGACGGATTACCAGGACGTGTACTCAAAGCATGCACGGACCAACTGGCAAGTGTCTTCACTGACATTTCCAACCTTTCCCTGACCGAGTCTATAATACTTACATGTTTCAAGCAGACCCCCATAGTTCCTGTGCCCAGGGAAGCGAAGGCAACCTGCCTAAATGATTACCGCCCAGTGGCACTCATATCAGTAGCCATGAAGTGCTTTGAAAGGCTGGTCATGGCTCACATCAACAGCATCCTCCCGGACACCCTAGACCCACTCCAATTCGCATACCGCCCCAGCAGATCCACAGTTGACGCAATCTCAATCGCACTCCACACCGCCCTTTCTCACCTGGACAAAAGGAACACCTATGTGAGAATGCTGTTCATCGACTACAGCGCAGCGTTCAACACCATAGTGCCCATGAAGCTCATCACTAAGCTAAGGACTCTGGGACTAAACACCTCCCTCTGCAACTGGATCCTGAACTTCCTGACGGGCCGACTCCAGGTGGTAAGGAGTAGGCAACAACACGCCTTAACACTGGGGTCCCTCAGGGGTGTACTTAGTCCCCTCCTGTATTCCCTGTTCACCCACGACTGCGTGGCCAAACGCGACTCCAACACCATCATTAAGTTTGTTGACAACACAACCGACAATGATGAGACGGCCTATAGAGAGGAGGTCAGAGAACTGGCAGTGTGGTGCCAGGACAACAACATCTCCCTCAATGTGAGCAAGACAAAGGAGCTGATCGTGGAGTACAGGAAAAGGCGGGCCGAACAGGCCCCCATTAACATCAACTGGGCTGTAGTGGAGCGGGTCGAGAGTTTAAAGTTCCCTGGTGTCCACATCACCAACAAACTATCAATTCATAAAAATCGCCAATGGACAATTTACATTGACCTAGTACACTGTTGCTACTCGCTGTTTGTTTGTTACCTATGCATAGTCACTTCGCCCCCACCTACATATACAGATTACCTCAACTAGCCTGTACCCCCACATACTGACTCGGTATCGGTGCCCCCTGTATATAGCCTCGTTATTGTTATTCTTATTGTGTCACTTTTATTATTACTCTTTATTTTAGCCTACTTGGTAAATATTTTCTTCTTCTTGAACTGCACTGTTGGTTAAGGGCTTTTAAGTAAGCATTTCACGGTAAAGTCTACACTTATTCGGCGCATGTGGCAAATAAAGTTTGATTTCGTTTGACCTTCACAGTACAACACACTGACTATGCATTGTTTTGAGACTGCAGCCTTTAGACTGTTGAGACTTCAGACTTGAGACTGTCGAGACTCAAGAAAGTCCTGTGCACGTGGCTAAAAAAAACGTTGAAACTTGATGCTTGAATCTTCTACTGTATCCTTTTCTCTTTTGTTTTCCATTCAAAAACACACTCACACACGTGCGCACGCGCACTCATACACACTGGTGCGCGCACGCACACACAAAATGTCTTCCAGCATTGAATCGAGTGCTAATACTCAAAACATAATATGAAATGGAGCCACAAACACGTACACGCAAACATCACATGTTATTTACTCTGGACCTCAACTTCAAGAATGGATGCTAAGCACGTCCATATAGCTAAACAAGTTCATTAAAGCTCTAAATATGTACACCCCATTGTAATTACATTCTGGAATGAATGACAAATAAGCCTTTACTTTCATAATGAGCCCCTTCATTAACCCCTAAAGACCTGATGCTGTCACACACACACACACACAAACAAACACACACAAACAGACTGAAATCAGTCTTTACCACCGAGTGTACACTCAATTAAAGGCCTCAGGAGCTATGTGTAGGCTGATGCTGAACCCCATTCAAAGAAACCCCTCCACCCCCAAACTCATTTGGCAGGGTTGGCACAACAAATATCCATGTTAAAAAGAACCTTAGCAGTCTCTAAACGTTCATATTAAACCAGCAAATCCAGACAGGACAATTTCTTCCTCATGCAACCTTCCTATCTCTATCTGACCATCACTGTGCACTGAAAACACAATTACCAGCACTCACACACTGACGCAGGCATGCGCTGCCCATCCCTTCCCCCTAACACATCTTGTCTCTGCCCTATCCTATATTCCTGTCCCCCTCCTCTGTGAGTAGATAAGTGGATATGTACCTATGGCCATGAAGTCCTCGAGGTCCCAGGGCTGTAGCTGGGCCAGGGGCCCACTGTAGAGCAGCAGACCATCTGCAACCTCCGTGATGAACTCCAGGGAGAGATGGCTCTCGAAGCAAGGCCTTATGGGAGGAAACCAGGCATAGCCGTTGCCATGGAAACTGTGTTTGGTCTGCTGGCACTCTGGCCCCTCGAACTGCGTAGGGCACTGGCATCTAGGGCAAGATAACAAGGAAGAGGAACATCATCAAAAAAAATTATAATATAAAGCAATGTAGTTATTTCATCTTTTCACCTCATCTATCACACAAGACTGCTCTATCAGGATGTCCCTGCAGAGTCCGGGATGGGATGGCCTGCTTCTGCTTAACCGCACAACAGTCACACACACACACGCACGCGCACGCACACACGCACACACACACAACACACACACACACACACACACACACACACACGCACACACGCACACACACACAACACACACACACACAACACACACACAACACACACAATTTGCTTCTAGTTGTTCTCAATTGCATAGCAACCCTTATTACTAAATATTGTGAGTGCACATCCCAACTAAGCATCTAGCAGTCTATATTAGCCCCCATGGACTCCTCACAATCTGGAGAACACTATATTTTAGCTTTCTCGCTCTCTCTCTCTGTCTGTCTTGCTCTCAGACTACTGTTTTCGCCTCCAGTGATTCCCTTCAGAGAGATTCACTCCGCATCTCATGCAGATGTTCTTATTATCAGCCGTACCATAGGGAGAATCCATCACTAGTAACAACATTCTCTGTCAGACGTACTGTAGCAACCGAGCACAGCTGCACTCCTCACTCCGGTTATTCTGTCATCCCCTTTTCCTATATTCATTCCTCCTTTGTCACACACAGACACACGCACACTACCCCACTGTATCCACCTGTTGTGGAGACTGCTAATATAGCTGGCACACACACACACACACAGGCAATCCTGCGGCATCAATCAAGTGTGGCTTTCTCTAGTTAGTTTAGTCAGAAGCCCAGCTATTTTATAAGCCGGTTCCCTCTCCATCACCCTACTCACAGCAGCCTAATAATAGTCTTCCAGGCCGCCATGCTCCCTTCGTTTCATTCCTCTCTCATTTGTGTGCTGCGAAGGGAGAGAGAAGAGCTCCTGGCTGCCACATCCGACACTCTTGCATTTAGTCTTTCCCATTTCCCAGTCTGTGCTCTGAACCCAGATTGAAAAGGAGAGACTGTCAGAAATGATAGTCCCCCCTGGCACCTGGCAGACATGCAAATGCGGGAGGAGTGAAACAGGCAGGCGGGCCGTGCGCAAACACAATGACATGCTTCTTCTAATAACCAGGCGCAGTAATCAAAGTTTAGAAGACACACCGTAGCAAAAAGAGAGAGAGAGAGAGAGAGGAGAGAGGAGCACACATGACTGTATGCACGCATGACGGTAAGTCGCTTTGGATAAAAGTATCTGCTAAATGGCGTACGTTATTATTATACTATAGGAGAGAGAGGATGAGGATGCACTGGAACAACAGCAGGTGGTGAACGTTGCTTTTAGTGCAGATCAACTCGGACAAAACAGAGATGCTTGTTCTAGGTCCCAAGAAACAAAGAGATCTTCTGTTGAATCTGACAATTGCTCTTAATGGTTGTACAGTTGTCTGAAATAAAACTGTGAAGGACCTCGGCGTTACTCTGGACCCTGATCTCTCGTTTGACGAACATATCAAGACTGTTTCAAGGACAGCTTTTAAAGGACAGCTGTTTCAAGGACAGCTTCTACGTAACATAGCAAAAATCTGAAACTTTCTGTCCAAAAATGATGCAGAAAAATGTATCCATGCTTTTGTTACTTCTAGGTTAGACTACTGCAATGCTCTACTTTCCGGCTACCCGGATAAAGCACTAAATAAACTTCAGTTACTGCTAAATACGGCTGCTAGAATCCTGACTAGAACCAAAAAATGTGGTCATATTACTCCAGTGCTAGCCTCCCTACACTGGCTTCCTGTCAAGGCGAGGGCTGATTTCAAGGTTTTACTGCTAACCTACGAGAGCTTTACATGGGCTTGCTCCTACCTATCTCTCTGATTTGGTCCTGCCGTACATACCTACACGTACGCTACGGTCACAAGACGCAGGCCTCCTAATTGTCCCTAGAATTTCTAAGCAAACAGCTGGAGGCAGGGCTTTCTCCTATAGAGCTCAATTTTTATGGAATGGTCTGCCTACCCATGTGAGAGACGCAAACTCGGTCTCAACCTTTAAGTCTTTACTGAAGACTCATCTCTTCAGTGGGTCATATGATTCAGTGTAGTCTGGCCCCGGCGTGGGAAGGTGAACGGAAAGGCTCTGGAGCAACGAACCGCCCTTGCTGTCTCTGGATGGCCGGTTCCCCTCTTTCCACTGGGATTCTCTGCCTCTAACCCTATTACAGGGGCTGAGTCACTGGTGCTCTTTCATGCCGTCCCTAGGAGGGGTGCGTCACTTGAGTGGGTTGAGTCACTGATGTGATCTTCCTGTCTGGGTTGGCGCCCCCCCTTGGTTTGTGCCGTGGCGGAGATCTTTGTGGGCTATACTCGGCCTTGTCTCAGGATGGTAAGTTGGTGGTTGAAGATATCCCTCTAGTGGTGTGGGGGCTGTGCTTTGGCAAAGTGGGTGGGGTTATATCTTTCTGTTTGGCCCTGTCCGGGGTTATTATCGGATGGGGTCACAGTGTCTTCTGACCCCTCCTGTCAGCCTCCAGTATTTATGCTGCAGTAGTTTATGTGTCGGGGGGCTAGGGTCAGTTTGTTATCTGTTATCTGTTATCTGTTATCTGGAGTACTTCTCCTTCTGGAGTACTTCTCCTGTCTTATTCGGTGTTCTGTGTGAATTTAAGTATGCTCTCTCTAATTCTCTCTTTCTTTCTCTCTCTCGGAGGACCTGAGCCGTAAGTCCATGCCTCATGGCCGTGCTGCTGCTCCAGTTTCAACTGTTCTGCCTGCGGCTATGGAATCCTGACCTGTTCACCGGACGTGCTACCTGTCCCAGACCTTTTATTTGACCATGCTGGTAATTTATGAACATTTGAACATCTTGGCCATGTTCTGTTATAATCTCCACCCGGCACAGCCAGAAGAGGACTGGCCACCCCTCATAGCCTGGTTCCTCTCTAGGTTTCTTCCTAGGTTTTGGCCTTTCTAGGGAGTTTTTCCTAGCCAACGTGCGTCAACACCTGCATTGCTTGCTGTTTGTGGTTTTAGGCTGGGTTTCTGTACAGCACTTTGAGATATCAGCTGATGTACGAAGGGCTATATAAATACATTTGATTTGATTTGATCAGCACGCATGTCAGACTGTCCTGTTGCTTAATAACATGGTATCCCGACCATGACGCAGAGAAATGGAAGGAAGTTGTGCCTAGGAGCACTGGATCTGATGAAGGTCCTGTAGGCTCCGGTTTACCAAACAGGATCCTATAGTCACACTACAAGGCCAACTCATTGTGGAGAGGCAGGGAGTTGATACCAGTGATATCTGGATGTGGTTTCGGCCAGGAGCCATGCCTCTACCTAACCACTCACACATGGGATGGGAGGAAGTGTACGCACATGGTCACAGCTTAGTGTGACTAGGCCCCAAGCAGAAAACAAGGCTAGTATTACTCCATCAGACCATCGGACCATCAAAGACATGAACATATCTCCCAGAGTGACAGACAGTAACGTAAAAAGGAGGGATCACTTATGGAAAAGAAAGAGGGAGATGGGGAGCAGGAGAGATAATACTGTAGAGAGAGAGGAGGAGATGTAAAGATAGGGGGATTGAAGACAATACACTGGAAACTTGACCTACCTTATCTCTCCATTTAGAAACAATTCATCTCACTCATTTATCCCATCAGAGAAATCAGGAGCATGATTTCAGCCCAATCCTCTTACTGTACTTGAGCTTTTTTCACCGGACGTTCACCGGACGTGCTACCTGTCCCAGACCTTTTATTTGACCATGCTGGTAATTTATGAACATTTGAACATCTTGGCCATGTTCTGTTATAATCTCCACCCGGTACAGCCAGAAGAGGACTGGCCACCCCTCATAGCCTGGTTCCTCTCTAGGTTTCTTCCTAGGTTTTGGCCTTTCTAGGGAGTTTTTCCTAGCCAACGTGCGTCAACACCTGCATTGCTTGCTGTTTGTGGTTTTAGGCTGGGTTTCTGTACAGCACTTTGAGATATCAGCTGATGTACGAAGGGCTATATAAATACATTTGATTTGATTTGATCAGCACGCATGTCAGACTGTCCTGTTGCTTAATAACATGGTATACCGACCATGACGCAGAGAAATGGAAGGAAGTTGTGCCTAGGAGCACTGGATCTGATGAAGGTCCTGTAGGCTCCGGTTTACCAAACAGGATCCTATAGTCACACTACAAGGCCATCTCATTGTGGAGAGGCAGGGAGTTGATACCAGTGATATCTGGATGTGGTTACGGCCAGGAGCCATGCCTCTACCTAACCACTCACACATGGGATGGGAGGAAGTGTACGCACATGGTCACAGCTTAGTGTGACTAGGCCCCAAGCAGAAAACAAGGCTAGTATTACTCCATCAGACCATCGGACCATCAAAGACATGAACATATCTCCCAGAGTGACAGACAGTAACGTACAAAGGAGGGATCACTTATGGAAAAGAAAGAGGGAGATGGGGAGCAGGAGAGATAATACTGTAGAGAGAGAGGAGGAGATGTAAAGATAGGGGGATTGAAGACAATACACTGGAAACTTGACCTACCTTATCTCTCCATTTAGAAACAATTCATCTCACTCATTTATCCCATCAGAGAAATCAGGAGCATGATTTCAGCCCAATCCTCTTACTGTACTTGAGCTTTTTTTTCTTTGCTCGTTTCCTCTTCTTTGCTTGCACACAGGGATGTTATTTGTTAGCGTTTGAAAGGGACCAAGTAATCTCCCCTGCCCTCCATTTTCAAATCCCACTATTAATCCTGGTGCCACGATTATCTACATGTTGTTTCTTAAATCTTAAATCTCTGCGCTGTGTCGCTGGGGATCTCTACGTATTTTTTGCGGTTCTACATCTGTGCGCTCAAAGCCGAGTGATAAACCAGGCCAGGGCTCTCTGCTCTGCACAGCAACCGTCCACTGCCTCTGTCTCTTATCTATTACCAGGCTTGCATTCATCTTTGAAGGGTTTCACACACCCAAGCCTGCAGAGGAAGACATTGACCTCTGCCCTATTCAGTTATAAAATGATTCTCTAGTGGAAACAATAATCGCAGAAATGTCAGACTTGAATACGTATAATGTGAGGAATTTCTATTAACATGTTAATTGTTCGCTACATTCACAGCTTTTTATGTTCTTGACTTTTAAGCCGAAGGATGTGAGTTCTACAAGGACAACTTGTCATCAACAGGGAGGCTCTTATGATCTGACACATCAACAACTTTATCCTGTGTTTGGGCCAAACTGGCAATGTTAGCTCAGCTGTAAAAAGCCAATGTGTCTGCAACAGAGAGAGAGCTGGGATTAACTCTAGGTTGGCTGCATAAATCATTCTGGTACGGACCAATGGCGAGGCACATTACACGCTTAGCACGTCCAACTAGACACAAATCCTGGGTTTACTTTCTTCTTTTAATTAAACAGCAGAGAACAAAATTAACTTTCCCCTCCTTTCGTGTTTCAAAGGGAAGCTGGATGGACAATTCCAGTAAGAGTATTTGGGCATATGTTCAAATTCTTTCAGGAACATCCATATACACCTCCTATCTAGACATGAACACCAAAGCAGCGGCAGATTACCTCTGAATATGAACTAATAATGTCAGTGGATTTCAAACGAGGGACTTTTGATGTGTGTGTTTGCACAGGGTGGGTGTGTGTCTCTGTCGTCCTCTCTCTCTATCTCTGTCGTTCTCTCTCTCTCTCTCTCTCTCTCTCTCTCTCTCTCTCTCTCTCTCTCTCTCTCTCTCAGGAGACTAACGTTATCTTGCTTATCACTTAGAACTCCAAAGGAATCTCTCTCTCTCTCTCTCCCTCTCCCTCTCCCTCTCCCTCTCCCTCTCCCTCTCTCTCTCTCTCTCTCTCTCTCTCTCTCTCTCTCTCTCTCTCTCTCTCTCTCTCTCTCTCTCTCTCTCTCTCTCTCTCTCTCTCTCTCTCTCTCTCTCTCTCTCTCTCTCTCAGGAGACTAACGTTATAGGTTTGTCAGTGTGCACCAACCGAAGTATCATCTGTGGCTGTGTTGCCGTCTGTGGGATCGTATGTCTGCACAAGTGAAGTCCACAGGAGGAACACCTCACCAGAGCAGTGTCTTAGTAAATATGGTGAGTCTGATTCTGCTCACAGAGTTTAGACCATACACACAGCCGTGTAGTGGTTTATGTGTCTCCACCAAGGGGCCAGGTTTCTGGTCTAGAAGCACGGTTTTGACTGCTCCTACAGTTTTTGCTTCAGTACTGCAGTTTAACTGACACCATGCCCAGAAAGACCATTTCCATACAGGACCACCTAGAGAGGTCAGATTAGAAAATTCCTAATCAGACACTTTAGTAATGAGCTTTGTGCACAAAACAATATGTTTTTTTAAAATGATCTCGATCTCTCATCAAATTGTTGGTGTACTGTTATTTAAGTGCACTTCCACATTGCTAACACCCTAACAAAAACATACACAGACCTATGATAAAACATGCATCATTCCCTTTTAAATACCTCCTCTGGTGTAGCGGCCAGGTTGGCATTTTTGATGTGTTCATTTCCTTTGCATTTTTAATCACAAAGATCATTAGATTAAAGAAAATTCCCCCCACATCACCGGCGGCATTTAGCCTTCCTCCTCAACACCATCCCAGAAGTATTTAGCTTGACGTTGAGCTCGCTCAGGCATTCAGAGCACAACGAGGAAATTCACTCAGGACGACCAACAGGGAACCAAAAAACAGAGAGGCACCGGGGGAGAGAGGTACAAGAGGCACCAGACATATGGCTGCTGTACTGTAGAACGCAGAGCTCACTCTTGAAGCTAAAGCCTCTCTCCTAAACAACCACCGCTGGGATTACAGCAGTGAGCTGAGCCCAGGTCGGAAAGACATCAAAGGCCTGGCCGGTGAGAGAGAGAGAGAGAGAGAGAGGTGAGAGCAGTGGACATGGTTAACTCTGTCCAATTAGAGATGAAGCAGAATAATCAGGCGTGGCTAACAAGGTTATTTAAACAGCCTCTACTAAGTTTTCTGGATGTCTAACCCGACCCCTCACCCCCCAACCCGGTACCAAATGACTTTGCTGCACTCTCTCCTCCTCACCATTAACCCCCCTCAGCCCCCTTGCAAAATTGAGTGTTAGTCCCATTCTCTCTGTTTAGGTGTATTTACTCAGTGATGAAAAATCGCTAGTATTGTTGGTTTTGGATAATTGGAGAAAAGGGCTATAAGTGGTGTACCTCATATTTGTGAGAAGTCTTGGAGGTGAAGTGATTAGACTCACAAAGGGGGGGGAGGGGGGGGGGGCTTGGATCCTTTTGAAAACTTCACTTGATCTATCATTCAGCACCAGCACGGCATTTGTGTGAGCGAGCTAGCGAACGAGCGAGCGCACACGGCTCTGCTTGCCCGTTTTTTGGGGCAAATACTTTCAAAGAGTTTCGTCCCTCTAGCGAGATTTGAAGTATTAGTTGACTTATTGATTCCTCTTCCACACATAACCCTGACTCTCATTTATAAAGCATTGCCGACTCCAGGCAACCATCACTACCTCAACAGTGAAACAACAGATCTGAGCCTTCCCTCCCCTTCCCCCACCCTGGTGCTAAAAGGTCAGGCTGCCAATGCCTACCTGCTGCTTTTTGACACCTCCGCTCAACCGTACACAATTGTAAACACAATTAAACCCCTACCCCTGTGTGAACATTTCACTGCAGGTGGTATGACTTCTTTCTCACCTGTACCCGCTCGGAGTGTCGACACAGATGCCCCCGTTGAAGCAAGGGTTTCTGGGATAGGAGGAGCAAATCTTGTGGACATGTTCTCTCCCGGAGCAGCTGCATACTGCTGTGGACTCCACCGTCACCGACACCAGTGACATGCTCCCAGAATCCACCACAGTGGGCGTGTCGCTGACACTCAGCACGTTGGAGCAGCCGCCGCTGCCGCCACAGTCTGTGTTGGCACACTCATCCACGTGTACCTGGCTGACGTTCACTTGCAGGAACGACTGCAGCTGTGGACACAGGGAGAGAGAGAGAGAGAGAGTGTGAGAGAGAGAGAGAGAAAGAGAGAGAGAGATAGCGTGAGAGCGTGAGAGAGAGAGAGAGGGAGAGAGAGAGCGAGAGCGAGAGCGAGAGCGAGAGCGAGAGAGAGAGAGAGAGAGAGAGAGAGAGAGAGAGAGAGAGAGAGAGAGTGAGAGAGAGAGAGAGAGAGAGAGAGAGAGAGACGGAAAGAGAGAGAGACGGAGAGGAATGAAGGGAAAGAGAGAGGATCAAGGGAGAATTAAATTAGGAGGATTAAGACAGAAAAAGGAGGCGAAAGGAGACAGAGGAACAACAAAGTATAAGGCTAAAAGGTAATCAAGGGACAGCCATGGAAGAGTCAATGCGGAACAGTCTTGATTACCACCAGGGTTTATCCTAAGCCTTTCGAAAGCACATAATGCCTGTTGTTTTAGCCATCTTTTTTTTCATCCTGGACATTAGCATTTGGGTTGTGCGATCCCGACTCTCACGAGAAGACGTGCACACACTCATACATGCAAATACCCCTACAGCCATCCGATTAGATTAGCGTGTATGAATTCATCTCTCAAACAAACACTCCTTCGCTCTCTCACACGCACACACTTGCATAAATACACATGCTCACACACACACACACACGAATATGCACATGCAAACCCACACATACACACAAAACCGCTTGGCCCTCCCAGCGTCTGTTCACCATGACCTGTTTACATACATTCGCCGTATACCCTTTCAACACCACTTATTCACAGCTCAAGTGGGCCACATCACATTCAGGCAGAATGAACTGGGGAGAGACTGTGACAGGATTGTTCCCAGGTTGAGTATATGTATGCAGAGTTGGATAGGGATCATGACGAGGTCCTAGAGTCCTAGAGTGAAAATGGAATTAAATAGCTCTCTCTCGCTCTCTCTCTCTCTGTCTCTCTCTCTCTCTCTCTCTCTCTCGTTGCAGGGTAGATCCCAGCATAGTGACAGTGGGGAGGGGAAAGAGGGGAGTGAGGAGAGGGGAGTGGGGGTGGGGGGGGGGGGGTTGAGGAACGATCCGCGGATGGGTGATTAATGACATTCTCCCACAACCCCTCAACCGTCAAAAAAATAATCTGTGGTTTTCAGTGCCGCAGTACCACGGCACATTTCACTTAGAGGGGCCACACTCATCCACCACTTCCCATCTAACCCCCTCCCGACTTCCACTCTGTCTGGCTTACCAGCAATCGGGAGACACCCCCTTCCTTCCCCTCCTCCTCCCACACAAGCACAGTTACATCCCCCTCCTCTCCACTGTGACCACAGATACTACCAGGGCAGAAAAATACATGGTTTTCAGGCATATGTCACGTATGCACAGTACGTATACTGTATTGTTTGTGCCAGAGTTTAATTGGGAAGAACAGAGCTCCACTGCCTTAGGTTAGGAGACGGCATGTCATGAAAGTTGAGTTGATGTCTTTGAAAATGTTCAACCACCTTCACATGTCCAATTGAACTGTTGTTTCTATGCAGATTAACGTGTCTAGGCTGGTACAATTTGATCAGTGGCTGAGAGTATTGTGCCATCTGTATTTGAATGGAAGTGTTTGGAAAGGAAGAGCGGCAAGTAAGGTCGAGTTCCTCTGAGGATACACCCGTGTGCGCTTGTGTGCGAACATGAAAAGAGAATGTCAGAATGTGGATGTGTTTATCTCTACCAATCCCACACAATGAGAGCACATAAAGGAACATGAGTAGAGTGAGAGCCCAAGGGGAAACTTCCTGATGTGTATCAAAAGACATCCCTGTCTCCCTTTCTCATCTCCACTGCTACCTTCCCCTTCCCACCTGTCCACTCATGCTCTTTGACCTTTTAAATGTAACGTATGTCTCTGGCGCCCCTTTACCGTGCATGTGCCACATTACTGTGCGGTGACTGCCTGAAAAGGTGTTTTGCATTTCTTAGCTGAGAGGTTAAACACTTCTGATATGGAACATCTCCCAATCCACTAGTTTAGAAAGACAAACATATAGCTCACCAGAGAAACATGGCGTATGTGGGTGTATGGGTGTGTGCCCAATGACAAATACTAACCATGGGACTGCACACCCAGAATCACTATACAGGCAGAAGAGATATTTCATCTAAGACCAAATGACCTCTGGGAAGGGATGGCAATGTGAATGCTCTTTGTGCTTTGTGCATGACTGTACTGTCAGCTTTATCTAAACACAGTTTGAGGCACCCATGGGGCTTCGACTACAATACCCATGCATCCCTGGGGCAGAGTCTGTGGAGAAAACATTAAAGGGCACCCAAGGGACTTGTAGGCCTACAAAGAATATGCTGAAAACTGGGCCATCTTTGCTCAGAAGGCAGGAGGGAGGACAAGGAGGAAGATAAATTCTTCAGGTTGGACCTGAGGCTAATTTGTTTGTTTTTAAACTGACAAACGTTTTGCTAACCATATTGGATTGGAGAGGTAGCACCTGAGGACAGTTCGTCTGAATTACAGTTGAATAAGAGATGGGATTAATAACAGAAAGAGGCGACGCACAGACAAAGCGAACACGCTATTGGGGAACGCTGTGCTTTTTCCCCCCTCTAGGTCTCATCTTTCCCCTATGTGGATCTGAGGCACATCTATCTATCTATCTATCTATCTATCTATCTATCTATCTATCTATCTATCTATCTATCTATCTATCTATCTATCTATCTATCTATCTATCTATCTATCTATCTATCTATCTATCTATCTATCTATCTGTCTGTCTGTCTGTCTGTCTGTCTGTCTGTCTGTCTGTCTGTCTGTCTGTCTGTCTGTCTGTCTGTCTGTCTGTCTGTCTGTCTGTCTGTCTGTCTGTCTGTCTGTCTGCCATTCTCAATAGCAAGGCTATGCTCACTGAGTCTGTACATAGTCAAAGCTTTCCTTAAGTTTGGGTCAGTCACAGTAGTCAGGTATTCTGCCACTGTGTACTCTCTGTTTAGGGCCAATGTGTCAAGTAATTATCTTTTTGTTTCCTCATGATTTGGTTGGGTCTAATTGTGTTGCTGTCCTGGGGCTCTGTTGGGTCTGTTTGTGTTTGTGAACAGAGCCCCAGGACCAGCTTGCTTAGGGGACTCTTCTCCAGGTTCATCTCTCTGTAGGGGATGACTTTGTTATGGAAGGTTAGGGAATCACTTCCTTTTAGGTGGTTGTAGAATTTAACAGCTTTTGCCTGGATTTTGATCATTAGCGGGTATTGGCCTAATTCTGCTGTGCATGCATTAGTTGGTGTTTTACATTGTACACAGAGGATATTTTTGCAGAATTCTGCGAATGTGTGTTTTTTGCCAATTTTAACCTCACACTTGTTGTTTGTGTACATGGATGTTATAACATTGTATGTTTTTCCCTCAACACCACTTTCTATCAATTTGTATAGCAGACCCTCATGCCAAATTAAGTCGAAGTCTTTTTTAAATCCACAAAGCATGAGAAGACTTTGCCTTTGTTTTGGTTTGTTTGTTTGTCAATTAGGGTGTACATGGTGAATACGTGGTCTGTCGTATGATAATTTGGTAAAAAGCCCATTTGACATTTGCTCAGTACATTGTTTTCACTGAGGAGTCTGCTGTTAATGATAATGCAGAGGATTTTTCCCAAGGTTGCTGATGACGCATATCCCACGGTAGTTATTAGGGTCAAATCTGTCTACTGTCACGACTTCCGCCGAAGTTGGTGCCTCTCCTTGTTCGGGCGGCGTTTGGCGTTCGACGTCACCGGCTTTCTAGCCTCCACCGATCTACATTTCTTTTTCCATTTGTTTTGTCTGTATTGTACACACCTGGTTCCCATTACGTTTGAATTATTTCCCTATTTAAACCTCTGGAGCCATCATGGTTTTGTGCGTGTTTATTGTTGTCAGTTGCCTCGCGTATGTAATTCTGGATTTTCGTTCTCCTTGTTGGAAGATTATTTTTGAGTAAAGTTACTATTATTACTCATCTCTGTGTTCTGTGCCTGACTCCGCCTTACCCACATCACCTAGACTCTGACATCTACACTTTTGTGGATTGGGGTGATCAGTCCTTAGTTCCAAATATTGGGGAAGATGCTCTTATTGGCATAGGAAAAAATGTTTACATTGCCAAAGCAAGCAAAATAGATAGTCAGCAAATTTGAAATAAACAATAAACAATACATTACAGTTACAAAAATTCCAAAAGAATACAGACATTTAAAATAACATATTATGTCTATATGCAGTGATGTAATGATGTGCAAATAGTTAAAGTACATAAGGGAAAATAAATAAATAAACAAATATATCTCTCGGTCTCTAGGTAAGCCAATCAGACGAGGAGGGTGCTTAATGGCTACGTTCTTAGAGAAGACCAGCTGAGCCGCCATTTAATGATACAGTCAGTCACACAAACAAACCATAATTACACACTAGACCTAAAATCATCATGCTCATTAGCAGTACTTAGCAGCATGTCCAATACAGCCGTTTGGTTGTTGCTGTTCTGACGTGAAACAAATGTCCATTATGTGCTCTGATGGTAAGCTGATCATGTCCTTGCGTGACGAAATAAAATGCTGTCTCACAAGGTCACTGTCGCTGGTCAAACTGGGGACCAGAACAAAATGGAGTCTAGATGAAAACAACCTTCAGTCACAAACCCATCCCTCTAAACATCAATACACTGCAGCACCTGCTCTGCAACCAACAAAGCCCAAAACCAATGGTTAAAAATGTAGGAAGCATACGTTTTTACTCACCACTGTAACAACACAGTGTGGTCAAGTAACTTAGTTATGGTGACGATCTGGTTACCTATAAGTACAAACATCCGTCCTCGATATTACATCACAACCCGGAAAAACATTTTCCGACATCACTTCGACATTCTAATCGGTTTTATGTAATACAAATAGAAAGTGAAGTGTAACGTTGCATTGGGACTTTTGATGTATATACTAATGCAAACAAAACATGTGGTTATGTTTATGCTACCAACCATTTAAAGGTGGAATACACGGAAATGTATTTTATTTATTTAACCTTCATTTAATTAGGCAAGTCAGTTAAGAACAAATTCTTATTTACAATGATGGCCTAGGAACAGTGGATTAACTGCCTTGGTCAGGGGCAGAACAACAGATTTTTACTTTGTCAGCTTGCGATTTGATCTAGCAACCTTTTGGTTACTGCCCCAACACTCTAACCACTCGGCTACCTCCACCATTTCATGGTAGCAAACATTTCTAATAGTTCTCATTTCAGTTTATGTGACAAAACAAGCAAGTCTAGAGAATCATTGTAACATTCAAGCCGCTGTGAAATATCTTTTCAATTCCCAAATATATTGTATTTTCAGCTGTTTGATGCTAGTGTACAAAACCGAAAGTAAAAGATGAAAAAACAGAACAGATATACCGCTTCTTAGGCTTGCTTTCAATGACAATGACAGATCTCTAACTCACATTTGAATTTGGTCGAGTCGCCCAAAAAGTTACATATCGCAGCTTTAAAATACAATAAATGTGGTAACACTTTCTATGAATATCATATGCATAATGCATTATACAGCATTATACAAGTTCTCATAATATATTATACAGCATTGTCATGAAGTTGGCCTATGGGTAAGGTTTATGAACCCCCCATAAATACCTTTCTCCCCTCTCTCTCTTGACTCTACTGAAGGACTCTTGAATAGCCTTTGTTAAATATAGAGAGTCTGGGAACATCAAACAGTGGGGGGAAAGGAACCATTTTTCGGTAATAGAACCAGTTGAAAATATGCGTTGGTACGTAATGAATGTGATGTCAGTTCGGGTTGTCATCTGAGACATTATGACTGATGACAGGATGACACAAACTGTATCTGGGAATATCTACACATTGTAGTTATCAGAGTCACATGTAATTATTGTGCAATTTAAATGTTTGAATATGAAACTATTTGTAAAAAGACTACATGTAATTTTAGCTTCCAAATGAGAGAATTGGGTTTTCATAAGGTTAGAGCTCTGCTCAATCAGTGGCACGCCCCTGTGAAGAGACATGGGTTATAAACTATGAAACACATCCTTCTCTCCCTCCACTATATAAGCCCTTGATAAAAATGTAACCTCCTGTTCCTTGGACGATAGGACGACGGTCCATACGTTAAAAGGGACTAACATGTCAACTACAGAACTAATCCAACCTCAGCGTGAGCTTTGCTTGTGAATGGTATGAACTTTGAACTCTTATTCACTCCAGAACTGATACCTCCTAGCCGTTGAGTTAGCAGCGGCCGCTGTAAACATGGGCTAGGAAAGGATGGACGACGTATCCAGTCTAACACACAACGACAATACTACAACGTATACAATTTACCACCAGAGACATTCTTCTGAGGACAGGAAGATCTCTGTTGGCCAACACGGCTAGCATCTACGACCAACCTACCAAAGCGCAGCTCAGAGTAAATATTTATTGCATTTTCATTTTCCAAATGGGCGGTAATTTAGAATGCATAAGATACTGTATTTATGATAGCATGGCTTCTCTCTTTGTTCCTCAATCTTCCCGCTCTTTCACTCAAAACCAACCCCCTTTCCTTTGTGTAACCAGCCGTCATGTCGGCTCCGTCCACCAGGGACGTTTTCTGTATGACATAATTTGCATTCTGTGTATATGTAATTCTGTGTGATTAGTTAGGTATTTAGTAAATAAATAATTAAACCCAATTTTGTATTGCTGATTCAACCTGTTAGCCAGGGTTCGTGAAGATAACCAAGAATTTACAATTTTCAGATGAGACTGAAATAAGGTGACGATTAATATTGACTGCTATTGATGTAAAATATTACTAGGTCTTTAAGAGTTTATTCGGAAGATAACAGCTCTATAAACACTCTTTCATGGTGCCCCGACTTTCTAGTTAATTACATTTACATGATTAGCTCAATCAGGTAATATTAATTACAGAGAAAGGATTTTATAGAATAGCATGTCATATCACTTAATCCGGCATAGCCAATGACACAACAGCATTATACATGTTCTCATAATGCACTATGATAGTAATAATACAGTATAAGCATAATAATACAGCATAAGAATAGTTATAGACACACATAAAGACTCATATGGACTCACAAGTCTGTATACCAATACTCATAATGCATTATAAGTATAATCAATCACTTATAGCTGAGGAACTCTCAACTCTGTTCTCTTATATCGAGGCTGGGTTGAGTTTTGTACCTTTGTTTGTCCTGTACAACTGCGGTCTTTCTACGAGGTGCTGAAATTCTTGCTTCTAATTGAAAAAAAAATATCGAGTACAACCATCAACCTTTTCCTCATTTGTGTCGCTCATCCTACGTAAGCTGAGATTCAATTGGTACATGCAAATCACGCTGAGCAATGTTATTGTAAATATTCATGTTATTGTATAATTTTGTCGCACTAGGCTTTGACTTTTTCATTTGCCTTTTTCTTTCTTGAACTGTTTATGTTAATATAATATCCAGCTGTGCCAATTGTTCATATGTTGGGTCTTAATTTGGTCCCCCTGTTGCAGGAGGACCTTCCTTTAATTTATTTGAGGTTGAAAAAGGCTTCTGAAGCTTGTCATTACGAACAACGTATCAACCCCTTCAAAATTGTCCATTACTTATCATCCACATAAATAATTCACATTTCCTGTTGCTTCAGGATTATTTTCTTACTGTAGGAAACTAGCTCACATTAAGATCCTACATCTGTAAGATCTTGAGGCAATGTATGTTATGTTTGAGAAAGAATGAAGAGCTTTGTGTTGTGTCATCATGAAATGTGCAGAGGTTCATTCGCTGAAAGCAGACCAATGACCACTTCATAATTGTATAGTAACAGTATATGGTGTATTGTTATCTGTCTGCCTTAGGCATTTCATCACTTTACCTATATCAATCAAATACGACTTTATAAGTATGCTATACACCATAACAAAGATTGTGATGCAGTAATAATAACTTGCTGCTCATTGACAAAAACGTTAGAAATGTATCACACTGATGGTAATTATAATGCTGCATGATCGTTGAAGAATAAGTGACCAGCAATTATAAAACACTATGTTGCTGTTCATAAAAAGTGATTATGATTATACATATAATGCATTATGAGTATTGGTTATGTCACGATTCTTCAAAATCGAACCCAGAAGCAGACCAGGACAAGGAGAGTAGGAAGAAGGTGAGTATTTATTTACAAGTGAATGTGAATGGGTAGATATATCCAGGTGGTGTAGCGGGTAGCGGTGGTGAGTTGATGGGAGTAAATAGGTGGATCCAATGGGGAAGCGGAATCCTCTGACAACCAGGCGGGAATGGGGTAAATGATCCGGGTGAGTAATGTTCATGGCTAACGATCCGGCAGGGAATGGATGTCAGGTCAGAGCTTTTGAAGGGGAGAGGTGATGATCAGGACAGGTGTGCAGATTACTGATGGAATACAGGTGCGGGTGAACATCGATCTCCCAACAAGCTAATTCGCCCGGCAACCAGACAGGGTGCGTTCCAGGACACCGGAAACACACTCCAGGACAGAAACACAGGCAAACAGGAAGGAAGCGGGATTCGTGACAGGTTAACGGAATTATAAGCCTATGAGTCTTTATGTGTATCTATAACTATTTTTATATCAGTGAAGGCTCCTCAGAGGAGAAAAAAGAGGACCATCCTCCTCAGTGAATTTAATAAAAATAAAAATGGTATAACATTTAGAAAGTTATCCTTTTTAGAAAAAATGCACATCACTGAATAACTGATTAAACCACACTATTGTGCAAAGAAGGTCTACAGCAGCCTCAACAGCATTCTGTAGGGTAGCACCATGGTGTAGCCGGAGGACAGCTAGCTTCCGTCCTCCTCTGTGTAAATTGACTTCAATACAAAACCTAGGAGGCTCATAGTTCTCACCCCCTTCCATAGACTTACACAGTAATTATGACAACTTCTGTGCTCTTGCAGATTGAACTGACATGTTGTCCACCAAATCAAAGGATCAGAGAAATAATCTAGTACTGAAATCATAAGCTACAGCTAGCTAGCACTGCAGTGTATAAAATGTGGTGAGTAGTTCAAATCAAATCAAATTTTACTTGTCACATACACATGGTTACCAGATGTTAATGCGAGTGTAGCGAAATGCTTGTGCTTATAGGTCTCGACAATGCAGTAATAACCAACAAGTAATCTAACCTAACAATTTCACAACAACTACCTTATACACACAAGTGTAAAGGAATGAAGAATATGTACATAAAGATATATGAATGAGTGATGGTACAGAATGGCACAGGCAGTTGACTCAAAGAGAGAGAAAGACAATGGTTGAACAGATTTAAACAAATTGATTTCTGCCAAAATGAAGGGGAAGCAAGAGAGAAATAGAGATTATCATTTTTGACCCTTTCAGTTTCACTAGAAAATGCAGCTAGCTAGTTCAGCTAACTGAAACACCCCCGCATCAATCAGAGGGATGCCATGTTAGCTGGCTATGACTTTCCAACACAACACTGGAACTCTTCCAAGTCAATGTAAGCTTTTGGTAGTACTCATTTATTGCCACTGGGGCCCGGCGGTGTAACTACTTACTGACTGTACACTAACATTACTGCATGATTGTTGCGGATTTACTAACGTGTTAGTTCTATTAGTTATGCTGACTATGACATTACTTTAGCTAATATGGTGACAACGATGTAGGCTGTGTGTAGCGGTTTGGTTAGGAAAGGCTATTTCGCCTGGTCACATACAGCTGATGCAGCTGGTGCATTGAAGTCCACAAGTGAAGGGAAGAGGTGAAGGGGAGCGCATGAATGTGAGAAGGAATACAACGTGGCTGCTATGAAAGTGAACTGTGTTTACAGGTGATCAGGGGTGTATTCATTCCGCCGATTATGTTGAAAAGGTTTCTTAAACGGAAGCAAACGAAACAAAACGGGGATAAACATACCTGAATTTGTCGAATAGAAATTCTTGTTTGCAACTGTTGGACTAATGATTACACCCTACATCAACTAGATGCAGGCAAGAGTGTGCAAGTTGGGACTGTCTGTCACCACAAATTTGTCTCTCGACCTGTGTGCACCTATTTTGTAAACTTTAATTTATAGGCTAGGTTGTAGCAACCTCATAATGGGTATAGCGAAAATGTGAGTATCATGTAGTAGCCTAAACCTATCGGTGTTACATTGAACTTGGTGAATGGAATTTAAATGAGAGTCATCCAATATGCTGTAATAGAAATAAGGCCATGCTCATTAAAAAAATAATTGTCCTCCCTTATCTTTAACAGCACTGACCGCCACTGGTTTATACTGCATTGTTACTGTATCATAGTGCATTATGAGTACATGCATAATGCTGTATAATGCATTATTAATATGGACTTCATAGAATTTGTTACCAGAAAAGTTTTTTTCCTACTTCACTCTGTCACTGTGTGAAGTGTCTCTCACCTCATGTTTTTAGGCGTTATCTATTTCTGTCAGTGTGTCTCTGCCTGTGCCACATCACAGGGTATGTGTATGGGAGGGGTTGAGCGGGAGACGAGGAGGGGGGGGGCATAAGGGGGATATGAGGTGGAAAACAGAGGGGTAAATGGGGAGAAGAGAGGTGAGCCCTTGGGAGTGGGGCATGCTGAGATTTCCACTTCCTCAATCCCAGCAGGCTACAGGGGAATCTTGAATGTTCAAAGCCAGAGACACGCACACTGGGAGAGAGCGGAAAGAGGAAATGGGAGAAGGGCATACAGGGGGAGATATGGTAGGGATGGGTTATCAGAGATCAGGGGCAACAAATAAAACACTGTTTAAAAGTTACAAACATCAGGAGCTCCCTCTCCCCATGCCTGTTCCATCACTACACTCACAACTCAACCAATATCACATGTCCTACTGAACCAATTCACAATCGCCAGACCTTGAGCCAATCACCAACAGAGCTAGAATATACACTATATATACAAAAATATGTGGACACCCCTTCAAATTAGTAGATTTGGCTATTTCAGCCACACCCGTTGCTGACGGGTGTGTAAAATCGAGCACACAGCCAATCTCCATAGACAAACATTTCCGTAAAAATGCAACACTCCCTACCGAGTTCCAAACTGCCTCTTGAAGCAACGTCAGCACAAGAACTGTTTGTTGGGAAATGGGTTTCCATGTCCGAGCAGCCTCACACCACGCCTAAGATCACCATGCGCAATGCAAAGCGTAGGCTGGAGTGGTGTAGAGCTCACCACCATTGGACTCTGGAGCAGTGGAAACGTGTTCTTTGGAGTGATGAATCACGCTTCACCAATCTGAGAACGCTACCTGCCCAAATGCATAGTGTCAACTGTAAAGTTTGGTGGAGGAGGAATAATGGTCAGTGGCTGTTTTTCATGGTTCGGCCTAGGCCCCTTAGTTCCAGTGAAGGGAAATCAACACTACAGCATAAAATTTCTGATCGGTGTGGAAGAACTTGACTGGCCTGCACAGAGCCCTGACCTCAACCCCGTCGAACACCTTTGGGATGAATTGGAACACCGACTGCGGGCCAGGCCTAATCACCCAACATCAGTGCCCGACCAACCTCACTAATGCTTTTGTGGCTGAATGGAAGCAAGTCCCTGCAGAAATGTACCAACATCTAGTGAAAAGCCTTACCAGAAGAGTGGAGGCTGTTACAGCAGCAAAGGTGGGACCAACTCCATATTAATGCCCATGATTTTGGAATGATGTGTCCACATACTTTTGGTAATGTAATGTACTTCAAAACGCCGTTTTTATTATGTGACTTAGGGGTGGCATTTTCCTACTGAATATCATCGACTGGCAAGAAAGACACTGACATAGAGTATGTAGGGCTAGGCTTGAATATTTCGATATAACTTACTTATAATCATTTTTGGATTGTCCATGTACCCAGATAACACAGAACCCAGAAGTGAAGTCTCACAACAAAAGGCCTGGAAGCAGTGATCTACAACACAAAATGGTCCTCTTTCACTCTCCCAAAATCAACCAAAACATCCCTTCTCTCTAGCTGCCTTATTACTTCTACAAGAGGAACATAGAACTTGGTCTACATATCAATGAATTTAACCACAGGAAACCAATATCTACTTTCTTAAAACTGTCAGGGGTGCACTAAGAATTGAAATGCTCTACCAGCAAGGGAAATCTCCATTGCCATGTCAGAAACAGAGAGAGAGAGCGAGAGATAGAGAGAGAGAAAACATAATTTTGTCTCATATTTCCATTACTCTAGAATTGCAAACATTAATAACCGCAGCCGTCCCCCCTCCCTATTTCCCTCTCCGCGCTCACCATCTCTCGCCACGCTTCACATCTCATTGTGATCAATATATTTTCAGAGGGGCACACGGAATCCAGATGAAAGAGCACAGACAATCCACAAACCACACCTGAAGCATCCACAACCTCTCTCTCTTCTTCACTTCTCTCTCTCCCTTTCTCTTTCTTTCTCTCTTTCACTGATTTCCCTCTCCTTCCCTAACTCTGTCTGTCCCCCCTCTATCTCTTTCTCTCCCTATTTCCCTCTAGCTTTCAACTGCATGAAAGAGGAAGTGAACGTGCGCTTCAATGAAGAGATGTCAGAACAAGATGAAGCAGGGTCTAAGTGTTGGGTAAGGTTCAAATGTTGAAATTGTACATTTCGTCATTTAACAGACGCTCTTATACAGACCGACTTATTAGGAGTATTAGGGTTATAAGTGCCTTGCCGAGATTTTTCACCTAGTCAGATTTGGGATTCGAACCAGCGACATTTTTGGTTACTGGCCCAACGTGGTTAACCACTAGGCGATTTAATGGTCTGGTTTAACTTCAAAGATTGTTCCTGTGTAACAACTACACTGTAAGGCTCCACAGCCCACAATAATCTATAGCTGGTCTGGTGAACACAGTCCAATACTGCAATAACTAATGTACTCAAAGTGACAGCAACATAATAACAGCTTCAGACATATTTTGCCGTAATTGACAATGCAATGTTACATAATCTATTCGTAACATCCACATAAACCGGCTCAAAAAAACTAGAGGGTTACGTTTTTCATTACGTGGAAAAACACAAGGCTACACAAATACATATTGCATATTTCTTTCGATTGAAATCCCTCTCTCTTCAAAATAGGCTAGCAACAGTCCCTGAGTGACTGCATTTTCCATAATTTGACCATACAAGTAAATGTCTTCTGTCCAGTAATTCTGTGTGTATTTTCAGTGGCGTTCGAGTTAGGGTTGCATCTTCTAATGCTTAACGTTGAGTGAGGCTCATTAAAATAATCACATAATCGTTCTAGGTTCATTTGGAACTCACTGAAAATCACAGTATCTCCAACAGGATCACTTCCAGGGTCATCATTACACAATACCTTTTGTTTGTGAGCGGCGAGGTATCCCTGTAGCCTCTCTGCTCTGAGGAAGGGACTGCTGTGCACTGCGAAGCGCACGTCCAGTGTCCTCTCCCTGACGTCCATCAGGCTGAAGACGTTGATGTCGTCAACGCCCACCGCCAACATCTCCGACAGGAAGTCCACCAGCAGTTCATAACGACTCCTCAAGCTACCACGCTGCTCAATAAAATCCTTCGCTGTGATGTCTGCAACACACACACACACACACACACACACACAAGTAGACACACAAACAAACAAACAAAGTTATACAAGCCAACATATGCCACATGACTCGTCCCTCTCGTTTTCCTAGGCAGAAACAGATGCATCCCTAAAATCTCTTCAATGAGCAGGAGAAACATACAGGCAATAAACAGAATAACAGACAAGATCTGCTTGTGACTTGTACTCTTATTAGAGAGACACTCCGTAGCTGTAATACTGGGCATATATATTTCTAAAAGATAAAGAGCTGTACTCATGAAAAATGCATGTCCTTCGAAAACAGCTCTGGATGTATTTAAGGAACATTAAAGATGTGCGAGGACCATGTTCCCAGACCTGACCTGACAGGCCCTGTCAATCGCCTCTCCTCTCCCTTCCTGAGAGCCACTGGCCCTGGCCCAGCGAGAGAGACACCACCCAGCCCTGCTACACAATGTCACAGTCACAGCCAACGCTCACACAGACAGACCACTCTGGCCATGTCGGGGATATTGAGCGGGGGGGGGGGGGGGGGGGGGGGGGGGGTGGTAGAGGACGGAACAGCCTTCAACCTCAATTTGGAGCACGGCATTGCTGCCAAAGAGAGGGTGCCAAGGTGAGAAAGCTCCTGAGCCGAGGCCGACTCTAATTGAGTCAACACCTTCTAGCATGGGATTAGGAGAGAGAGGGAAGCTGGGGATGGAGCAGGGGTCCTGGGCTTTATCTCTGCCCCCACTCCCCTCAGTCCCCTGGGCCCTGTTTGACACAGACAGGGTCCCCCTACTGCTCCAATCGAAGCTCTTCAGCACACAGGAGACAGGTGGAAAAGATAGGGAAAGAGATTTCATCCAATTTCAATGACATCAGTGACATAGTTATAAATTGTTTTAAAGGAAAAGGCTCCAATAATCATATCTGATGACTGAAACGTTGAATAAATGCATGTTTTTGAATTTGGGTGTTTCTACAAAGTTTAGTGTGTGTAACTGTCTGACTGATTGTGTGTGTGTGTGTGCGTGCATGTGACGTGTATATGTGAGTGCATGTGTGTAACTTTCTGACAATGTGTGTGTCTGTGTGCTCCCACTCTTAATCCCCAGGCTGACGGCAGGCTTTAAGTGTCATGCTGCGAACACCTGAGCGGTGTCAATCTGGGATCATTAGGTCCTGAGGAGTGCCAGTGTTGCTCAGTGTGATTAAGGCCACGGGAACAGACAGAGGGAGGAATCCTAGAATGACATTAAGAGAATGGAAATGGAACTCAGCGAGAGGATGCTGCTGCCGATGCTACTGCCGTCTGTCTGGTCTCATTACCAGTGCGGTGGGAGACAGACAGGGACTCTCTTTAACACGGAGGGCCAGGTTGACACCTGGCTTTGATCCAAAGCAAAGATCACATCGACTCTCCTTCCCACGGGCATTAGGGACACACACACACACACACACACACACACACACACACACACACACACACACACAGTGGCGGATTTAGGTGTTGGCGACATGGGCAGCTGCCCGCACACAATTCTTTGGAATGGTGACATTTGCGCGATAGGTTTTCCCAGCACTCATTTGCACGTCATGTCAATGATATCATGTCACCGTGTGGGACAATTAACCTTGTCAGAGTGGGCGACCTGATTCTAGTTTGTGAGCTAGGCAGGCTACTGCCTGGGAAGGTCTCCCACTCAGAAGTACGAGATGGAGAGGAGGGCAGGGGTAGGAAGCCCGAGGTAGGGGGAGCGAGGGAATCTATCAAATAGCGCACCTCTAACTTGGTACGTTAATAATGCAATTAGTAAATCAGTCACACTACGAAACGCTACCAAATAAATTCATAATACTGTGAATATATACAGTTGGAGTCGTAAGTTTACATACACCTTAGCCAAATACATTTAAACTCAGGTTTTCACAATTCCTGACATTTATTATTTATTTCAGCTTTTATTTCTTTCATCACATTCCCAGTGGGTCAGAAGTGTACATACACTCAATTAGTATTTGGTAGCATTGCCTTCATATTGTTTAACTTGGGTCAAACGTTTCGGGAAGCCTTCCACAAGCTTCCCACAATAAGTTGGGTGAACTTTGGCCCATTCCTCCTGCCAGAGCTGATGTAACGGAGTCAGGTTTGTAGGCCTGCTTGCTCACACACGCTTTTCACACCCATTTGCGACCAAGCTTTAACTTCCTGACTGATGTCTTGAGATGTTGCTTCAATATATCCACATAATTTTCCCCCCTCATGATGCCATCTATTTTGTGAAGTGCACCAGTCCCTCCTGCAGCAAAGCACCCCACAACATGATGCTGCCACCCTTGTGCTTCATGGTTGGTATGGTCTTCTTCGGCTTGCAACCCCCCCCCCCCCCCCCCCCCCCCCTTTTCCTCCAAACATAACGATGGTCATTATGGCCAAACAGTTCTATTTTTGTTTCATCAGACCAGAGGACATTTCTCCAAAAAGTATGATATTTGTCCCCATGTGCAGTTGCAAACTGTAGTCTGGCTTTTTTATGCAGCTTCTGGAGCAGTGGCTTCTTCCTTGCTGAGCGGTCTTTCAGGTTATGTCGACATAGGACTCGTTTTACTGTGGATCTAGATACTTTTGCACCTGTTTCTCCAGTATCTTCACAAGGTCCTTTGCTGTTGTTCTGGGATTGATTTGCATTTTTCGTACCAAAGTACGTTCAACTCTAGGAGACAGAACACGTCTCCTTCCTGAGTGGTATGACGGCTGCATGGTCCCATGGTGTTTATATTTGCGTACTATTGTTTGTACAGATTAATGTGGTACCTTCAGGCGTTCTAAAGCCATGGCTTCTAAAGCCATGACATCTTTTTCTGGAATTTTCCAAGCTGTTTAAAGGCACAGTCAACTTAGTGTATGTAAACTTCTGACCCACTGGAATTGTGATGCAGTGAATTATAAGTGAAATAATCTGTCTGTAAACAATTGTTGGAAAAATGACTTGTGTCATGCACAAAGTAGAAGTTCACACTGACTTGCCAAAACTATAGTTTGTTATTAGCAAGAAATTTGTGGAGTGGTTGAAAAAACGAGTTTTCATGACTCCAACCTAAGTGTATGTAAACTTCCGACTTCAACTGTAGTTTCACAGACATGTTGTTGCATTTTTTTTCTGGTTTGTGTGAAATGGTTAAGAATAATATAAAACCAGTCTGCACACCACCAAGGTCAATTGGTTTAGTCTGGACTCTTGGTTGACAGTGTTGGGGGATGGGTAATGTATTAGTGCCAAATCAGCACAAATGGATAGGAAAAGGTCTAAGCCATCAGGCGCCCAGTTTAGGAAAAAGAGGAAAGAAGAGGAGGAGAAACGCGCAAAAGACAAAGATTTGCAGCTATGTCATCTCTTTATGAGTATAATATAATTATGCATGCAATGAAATAGGCTAGTATAACACTTATGTTGTTAGCCTATGTTGCTATGTTGCTATGTTGCTTGCTATGCTATTACACATAGGGCGACACTATTTCGTCTTCTGTCCAACTAGCTTACATAACATTGGATATCATTTCACACAGTTTCATCATGATAATGTGTGTAGCCTGCAGCAAAATGATTACCACCTAACTAGCACATTATGGATTTGGTTAAGTTTCATTGAAGTGACATCATGAAGATTTTCTGTGATAGTATTGACTAGGTCCTGAGCTCATTAAGGGGAATTTCCAATGCTGTTGGCTAACTTAAAAGACGTCTATTATGCTGATATTTTGTCATATATTTAATATTTTGGGGTGTCTTATCCCTATAATTAGCCAAGGAGGTTGTATGGTTCATTTAGTTCCTATTCTGAAAGTTTGATAAATTGTGCATAATGTATTTAGGGTGTCAGGGTGTCAGACTCATATACTGTATTTAATGCAAATTCAGGGACACTTCTGAATTTTCTTTGGAGCACCCTCTGGCACTGGCCAGGATGAGGAGCCATCTACCTCCTCAGCCACACAGGCCTCTTCAGAAATGATCTCAGAGAATCAGGATGAGGAGCCATCCACCTCCTCAGCCACACAGGTGTCTTCACAAATGTTGTCTGAGCCTGAGGATGAGGAAGACCCATTTAATGACCCAACTAATGCCCATGTGCTCTCCGTTAGAAATGCCTGTAGCAGTATCCCCACCAAATCCTGCTGCTGAGGATGAACCACTGTCTACAGACCCTGCTGACTGGCCTTCGGTTCTGACCGACAGAATTCGGACACAACCAGTTTGCAGATGACCAAGTGAGGTACCACCTAACTTTGTTTTCCCAAGGAATGAGAGTGACGGAAGAAGTTGCCACCACCAGTATTTCAGGAAGACCTTGGTGATTGGTGAACAAATATCCCTAGAAGTTGATTGGTGTATTCTGAAAGAAACAACAGCCTCTTCTGCTCCTGCTGCAAACTCTTTTCTAAGAAGACAATGTATTTAGAAAACTCAGGACTGACAGACATGCAAGTTCTTTGCTGACATCGCACGACAGCAGTCCAGAACTCCAAAACTGCATGAAAACAAGGAAAGAACTGTCAATGAGGATAAAAAAATGGGAAGCAATTGATAAACATGAGATGGCACTTATGGAGGCTTGAGAGGACAAGATGGAGAGAGGTGTTGACACGTCTGACTGTTATTGTGCAGTCTCTGGCAGTTCGAAATCTGGCACTAAAGGGGACACACAGAAACACTGTACTCTCCATCAAATGGACATTTCCTCAAAGAGGTTGAATCCCTCTATCCCTCATTCCATTCCTCCCCCCATCCCTCCCTTCTGCCTAACTCTGGGGCCCACCTCACCTGTTTGCATCTCTGTAAGGTCCTGTTTCAGGGGATCAATAAAAAAGAGAAATTGAAAAAAAATATATTCAGTTCCCCTCTGGGATTAACACCAATACTAACCTCTGAGTCTGTCTCAAGGTCCTATTGACCCAGTCAACTGACTGTCACCATCCGCGTGTCTGTCTGCTGACCTGACATGACAGGGGCATGCTAGTCTCTTTTAATGGAGGTAGTTTGTATTTACTGTCCCCTTCGTATTTATTTGGACAGTGAAGCTGAAGCTTTGAATTTGGCTCTGCCCTCCACCATTTTGGATTTGAGATCAAACGTTTAATATGAGGCAACAGTACAGAATGGCACCTTTTCTTTGAGGGTATTTTCATACATACCTGTTGTACCATTTAGAAATCAATGCACTTTATGTGTCTAGTCCCCCCATTTGAAGGTGTATAATTATTCTTGACAAATTCACTTGGTATTAACTTTAGTCAAAAGTGTTGTATTTTAATCCCAGATTCCTAGCACACAATGACTGCATCAAGCTTGTGACTCTACAAATGTGTTGGATGCCTTTGCAGTTTGTTTTGGTTGTGTTTCGGGTTATGTTGTGCCCCAATAGAAATCAATGGTTAATAATGTATTGTGTCATTTTGGAGTCACTTTTATTGTAAATAAGACTAGACTATGTTTCTGAACACTTCTACTACATTCATGTGGATGCTACCATGATTATGGACCATAATGAATGAATCATGAATAATGATGAGTGAGAAAGTTACAGATTAAAGTGACTCCAAAATGACACTACATTATTTACAATTAATTTCTATTGGGCACAACATCATCCGAAACACAACCACAGCAAACTGCACGTACATCCAACAAGTATGTAGTCACAAGCTTGATGTATTCATTGCATGCTAGGAATATGGGACCAAATACTAAACTATTGACTAAACGTCATATACTATAAGTGAATTTGTCCAAATACTTATGACACCTTTAAGAATTTTGCCAGCTTGATGTCACTCAAAAAAATGTAAATGATCTTGCTGCTCAACAACTCGGCGAGTTCATTCTGTATTTGGTGGTCAAGGTAGCTGGTGGTGTGACTCCAGGTCCCTTTTTGGACATGGTTAAGGTGCTCTTTCATGATTGGATCAAATTGTCCAAATACGTAGGGGACAGTAAATACAAACTACCTCCATTAAAAGAGACTAGCATGCCCCTGGCATGTCAGGTCAGCAGACAGACACGCGGATGGTGACAGAGTAGGGGGTGTCAGTTGACTGGGTCAATAGGACCTTGAGACAGACTCAGAGGTTAGTATTGGTGTTAATCCCAGAGGGGAACTGAATATATTTTTTCTCTTTTTTATTGATCCCCTGAAACAGGACCTTAGAGAGATGCAAACAGGTGAGGTGGGCCCCAGAGTTAGGCAGAAGGGAGGGATGGGGGGAGGAATGGAATGAGGGACAGAGGGATTCAACTTTGAACTTTTTCAAACTAATCTCACAGCCAGAAAAGGACACACTCAAGCTGTTTCAAAGTTCTTTATTCAACATACTAGGGGGAATGGCCCTAGCCCTCACCCTCCGATCCAACAGGTCCCAGACATGCTCAATGGGATTGAGATCCGGGCTCTTCACTGGCCATGGCAGAACACTGACATTCCTGTCTTGCAGGAAATCACGCACAGAACGAGCAGTATGGCGGGTGGCATTGTCATGATGGAGGGTCATGTCACGATGAGCCTGCAGTAAGGGTACCACATGAGGGAGAAGGATGTCTTTTCTGTAACGCACAGCATTGAGATTGCCTGCAATGACAACAAGCTCAGTCCAATGATGCTGTGACACACCACCCCAGACCATGACAGACCCTACACCTCCAAATCGATCCCGCTCCAGAGTACAGGCCTCGAGGTAATGCTCATTCCTTCGACAATAAACGCAAATCCGACCATCACCCCTGGTGAGACAAAACCATGACTCATCAGTGAAGAGCACTTTTTGCCAGTCCTGTCTGGTCCAGTGACGGTGAGTTTGTCACCATAGGCGACGTTGTTGCTGGTGATGTCTGGTGAGGACCTGCCTTACAACAGGCCTACAAGCCCTCAGTCCAGCGTCTCTCAGCCTATTGTGGACAGTCTGAGCTCTGATGGAGGGATTGTGCATTCCTGGTGTAACTCGGGCAGTTGTTGTTGCCATCCTGTCCCACAGGTGTGATGTTCAGATGTACCGATCCTGTGCAGGTGTTGTTACACGTGGTCTGCGACTGTGAGGGCGAGCACCTGTCCGTCCTGTCTCCCTTTAGCCTAAGACATGTTCACGCAGATGAGCAGGGACCCTGGGCATCTTTTTTTGGGGTGTTTTTAAGAGTCAGTAGAAAGGCCTCTTTAGTGTCCTAAGTTTTCATAACTGTGACCTTAATTGCCTACCATCTGTAAGCTGTTAGTGTCTTAACGATCGTTCCACAGGTGCATGTTCATCAATTGTTTATGGTTCATTGAACAAGCATGGGAAATAGTGTTTAAACCCTTTACAATGAAGATGTGAAGTTATTTGGATTTTTACGAATTATCTTTGAATGACAGGGTCCTGAAAAAGGGACGTTTCTTTTTTTTGCTGAGTTTATATGCTTATGTGAACTGGTGTGGGTGTCTAAAGGATTCACTATTTATCACACATTTCACCTTTCAATCAATTTCTCCTGTGAGTTTCCCATAAAGAGCCTTAATCTCCCAGAAGAAGATTTAACAGTACATGTCCTTATTGCCTTCCACATTTGTTCTTGAAATGGAATTTAAAATGTCATCGAGGCTATGTCAGTAATACTATAAGTAGAATCTTTCATAATCCTTCAGACTTGGAATCCATGAGAATGTTTACAGAGTGCTTTATTTGTGAAACAACCTGAAAATGGCTTCCACAATCCCAATTCTTTTCGGGTAATTGCTGTTTACAAATGCATTTGGATTGGGGGCAGTCTTGGTGTTGACATTTAACATTTTCTGGGTTGTGTCTACAAATGTATATTTAACCAAAAGTTTGAACGTTTTGAACTTCTATCCCTGTTTTAACATTGTGTGTTTCAGCTACAGTCTTCGGGGTTGTACCATTGGATTCACCTATTCCTACGACGTCCGTAGATACCAACCAAGTCTGTGTGATTAATGGGGGCTGAGCTACATCGGTGTTTGTGAGACAAGGGTGGATCCCGAAGAGGCCCATGGTCTTTTAATAAAAACGTCTGTAGAGTCTGAATGGTTTAAGCTACAACCTACTAAAAGCTTTCTATGAACATCAGAGAATCCCACGAACACACACATTGCTCTATGATGCTCACAAGCAACACAAGAGTTGTTAGAAGGTAAGGGCTTAATCTAGGGCATCCCAGGACATAGTGTCTATAATACTGTAATAAGCTTGCAGTCACTCCAAACTCCACACAGTTGAAACGGACTAGTTGAATATTAATTTCCCACCGAGGAAACAATTTCTGTACTTACAGTATTTATCTAAATTCATTTGTATCTGTTTTTGGATTTGGCGGACCTTATTGGTTTTATTATTATAAAATAATGAATGTCAATAAACTCATGAATGCAACTGTTTATGTCAAATTCTTCTAAATGTATCCCTGGTTTTCCTAAAAAGAAAATGGTAAAACACTTAACTGTGAGGATAAATATAAATACATAAGATTATATGCAGATGAGTCAGATAAATGAAAAACCGAGTTTTGCTGCACTCTGGGTTGAGCTGGCTCAGTGCTCAGCACTATAGCAGTTGTTGACATATTGTTCAACTTCAACAGACCTTTTATGGCATGAGCCATTTCAATCAATACACACTCCACAGCTCTCTAAATGCAGTGGATATTGTTGTCGTTTAGAGGATGCACTCGAAATACCCGGGCTAAGAAGTGTACGAAACCAGACGGCTCTACTGTAGATTAAATGGGCTGAAGAAGAGAACAAACAAACAATCGTTACGGGAGATTTTGGTTCCATTTTCATCACTTACAGTAACATATTATAAAACATCCTGTTTACCCAAATAATATTATACAGTATATAACCACCAGCTGTAATGTAAAGGCTCCTGGTTGGTGTGAATACATTGGCCTGCTGCTGTTTTTTGGAATTTGAAGCAAATCCCGTTTATCAGCTTATATGAGCCGTGACTCCCTCCGCTATTCCTCCCTCTCTCTTCTCATTTAAATAGCTCAGAAATCATCAAATCCCCTCAGCCGTAGACCATTTCTTCCAAAGTACGTTTCATTTTCACACACATAAGCGGTGTATCAGACCATACTTGACACCCAAAATGAAAGTGCTGAGGAAGAATAACATTGTCTAATTACAATTTCAAAATGACCTATTTCCAAGAATTACCCATTTCCACTGTTACTAACCCTCGCATTGTATCCTGGAAATATATATTCTTAGAAAAATAAGAAATAACCTTCATATGACAACACGAAACAACATAAAACAATTCGGTCCCAGGTCATAGGTCAAGGTTCAGAGGGCATGTGTACTGTACTGCACCTGCCAGGCGGAGGGATCCAGAGTTGTAGATGGCCTCGTCACGCAGCTCCCTCACATACACTGTTACCCCAGAGACAGCGTCTGGCCACACTCCGTCTGACACGCGCACCTGAAACTCGTAGCTGCCCGGGGGAGCGTTCTCCTTAATGATCAGGAATCCCGTCCGCTTGTTCAGGAGGAAGTAACTGAGGAGGCATAAAAAAAACAGATCAGCAACATCAGTTCTTCATATATCGCATGTAAAATGAGCAGTCTCTGGTGGATCTGTAGATAGATTTGGTGATACACCCCCATGAATGAATACTGGGCTGACATAAAAGAGAAGACATTACTGAGCGACTTTGGGAACCAGAGAGAGGAGATGAAGACACAAAGATTCAAAACAGCAGAATTAAAGGAGGAATAGATAAAAGACAGCAGAAAGAGAGAGGATATAACAAGAGAAAAGAGGAAATTATGGGGGAGGAGAGAGTTAGAGAGGGAGGGAGGGAGGAAGAGAGGAGAGGATAGAGGAAAGAAGGGGAGGGGGAGGGGAAGGGGAGATTATAAAAGAGAAAATATTTTTAAAAAGATGAGAGGAAGCATCTCCTTGTGGTCCACAACCTCATACTTCTTTTGTAATTGAGCTCATTCAAGTTTAATTACACTGGGAATCAAAGCAAGATCCCAGGCACATCAAATAGCGAAGGAGACATTGAGATGAGCTGGTTAATCATCTTCAAATCCAACCGTGTTTTATATGAAGTGTCAAAATTAGTAAACCGGACTCCAACCATTTCCCTATTGAGTAATGCAGAAGTTTCTCTACTCGAGTGAAGATGAGAGATGCTCGATGAAATATTAACTCTGTAAAGATTCAACAACATACTGTAGCTATGTGTGTTGAAAGAACAGATTCTCTGGGAGGAAAGCTACAGTCAATCTGAGTTCATGTATGTGAGTGCAGTGCAGGTGGCAGTGGTAGTGCTTCTGGATGTGAGGCCGTCAAGGTGTCACATGGTATGATGTGTTCCGAACACCACTGTAGCTGCTGAGCCTTCACAGAGATCTCAAGGCAAACGTCTCAAAAACACCCTGTCGCTCAGGGTTCCTCTGCTCTGCTCGTCTCACACCTTCGTCGCAGGTGCAGGTCCACAGCATCAATGACAGAGATGCTGTCGGGAGACATCACTCTCAAGGTTTTATTGGGGCGTCGAGAGAGGGGGACGGAGGGAGGGAAAGAGAGAAATACAGAGGAAGAGAGCTAGAGATGTCTTACTTGGGCACATGTCCCTCAAAGGCATAGGTCTTGTTGTCCCAATCATCAGGATCCGGGGCGTAGATCTTCCCCAGGACAGTGGTCGGCATCCTCCCTGTCGGCAAAGAACATTGATTCTCTCAAGGGTGTGTGTCTCTGTGTGTGTGTCATGAAGGGGTATAGTCAAAAAGAGCACTGTTCACATGGACATTAAAGTATTCTGAAAACAGCAGGCTGCATATGAATGCTTGTAGAGAGAAAGGCCATCATAATTACCGCAAGGCAACAAGAAAATGTGTCTGAAAGAAACTAGTCAACACATACTACCAGTAGCTTTCCATTGCACTTCAACAAAAGGAACATGATGTATTGGCTCATTTTGTGAAAGGAGAGGAAAACACCTGGAATAGATAGTCAACCCTGAAGAGGAGAAAAGAGAATCAGCTATACCTAATTGCTCGCTCCTACAGCGGCTCCTACAAAAGGCGCCAGAACAACAAGAGAGACATGGCTTCTTTTCATAAACTCCCGGTTGTAGCAAAACCTTCAAGCCTTGGAAATGGTCAGACTGAGGGTCAAACGATTTGCTCGTCATTCATATATTGCTTTGTGAATATGTTCTCTCATTGCGGTGCTATTCATGAATTCATGCATTATAGTGTATTGATGATGGCAGTGATCTCACCTCTGTGACTGTTGACAAAAATCTCCTTCTCTCCCGCCTGGTGAGCATGGTCGTTCTCGTCTCCTATGGTGATGGTCAGAGTGTTAGTGACCGTCTTGGGTGGATGGCCGCTGTCACTCATGATGATCTGCAGGTGGAACTCTTTCTGCCTCTCCCGGTCGAAGGCCCTCAGGGCTGTGATGGTGGCCGTGCCATTTCCGTTATCCTGCAGGTAGAAGTCGTTGCTGTGGTTTAGCTCTAAGGGAAGGCTGAAGTAGAATGGAGAACCATTCTCCGCTGAGTCTCGGTCTACGGCCCGCAGTAGTGTGGAGGTCTGGTTGAGTCTGACCAGCTGGGGACCAGCGACGTTCTCCCACACCACTGGGGTGTACACTGCCTCAAACTCCGGCCCGTTGTCGTTGACGTCCAGCAGAGTCAGCTGAATGACGGTGCTGCCCGTCAAGGCCGGAGAGCCGTGGTCAGTAGCCAGGATGACCAGGTGGTGCTGCGCTGCTGTCTCTCTGTCTAGAGCGCTGGTCACAGTGACTAGACCAGACTGGTCTACAGAGAACTGGCCCAGAATGTCTGACTCCTGGAGGATTTTGTAGGTGATCTCCTTGTTTTGGCCTGAGTCAGAGTCGCTGGCCGTCAGCCTGGCCACACTGCTGCCCACGGGCACGTCCTCGGGCAGGGGCGCCGGCGGCTGGGAGAGCGCGATGAAGATGGGTGTGTGGTCGTTACAGTCCTCTACCTCTATGATACAGTGGATGAAGCTTGAGAAGTCCAGGTCTTCGACCTTCAGGGTGAGGTTGAAGCGCTGCTCACTTGTCCTCTCGTAGTCCAGCCTCTTCTTCAGTCTCAGGGTGCCACGCTGCTCCTGCCGGTGGCTCACCATGGAGAACTTCTGCTCCGGGTCTCCTGCCACCACACTGAAGGTGAGCTGGGCATTCTCTCCCGTGTCCCAGTCCTCAGCAGACATCTCCAGCACCACCGCGTTGGGCTCACTGCTCTCAGGAACCCTGGCCAGGCAGGACCGCTCTGTGAACCTGGGTGCGTGGTCATTCACGTCTGTCACCCTGATGGTGGCGGTACCCGTGCCCATCATGCCACCCCCGTCCCTGGCCTCCACCACCAGCAGGTAGGCCTCTGCCTGCTCCCGGTCCAGGCCACTCATTGCCACCGAGATGGTGCCCGTGGACGGGTTAATGCTGAACATGTCAGAGCCGCTGCCACCTGTACCCGTATCACCCACAATCCTGTAGGAGAGCACGGCGTTCTGGCCCACGGCCGAGTCGTCCAGGTCGGTGGCCGTCATCTCCATAACAGAGGTGCCGGGGGCAGAGTTCTCCGGCACGTTACCATGACAATCGGGGGCACAGGTGAAGACGGGCGCGTTGTCGTTGATGTCCCACACGTTGATGATGATGTCAGTGAATCCGGTCAGACCCTCGCCGCCCTCATCTGTGGCCAGGACCACAAACCTCCACACGGCCCGCTCCTCCCGGTTCAGAGTCCTCTGAGCGTAGATCTTCCCCGTCACCTCATCAATAATGAACTCGCTCTCGGCTCCCTGGCCATGGAGGGAGTACCGCAGGGCCTCCTGGTCAGCATCCTTATCTGGGTCAGTAGCAGTTACCTACAACATCAAAGGGAATGTGCTCGGTGAAGCTTTTTAATCTGCAGCGCGCCAACTTTCTTTAATGGAGTTCAGCACTGTTTAATTATTGAAGCTTGCTGACTTGGTGTCATCCATCAGGTTGGTTGAAGTGTTAACTTCACACCTACCTACTCTGCACAGTGATCAACTCTAGTTTATCGGCTATGTGCACAACTTTCACTCTCCTGACCTCAGCCCCAATCAATCCCCAGGCAGAGCAACATGTTTAAATCTACCATGAGAATTGCAGAGCGTCAGGTTTTGTAGGTGAAATGAAACCAATGAGCTACCATGGAGTGGTGGGGGGAAAAACTGCTAGTGGGCTAAAGCTTCTACCAGACGTCCCATCCGAAGAATCTTATAAAACAGGGACGGAACGAAAAACAGCATGATGTCATCTCATGCAATTCAGTCATAAAGGCTTTGGGTAATAGAGTGTCTTGTAACCTCCTGGCGCACAATGACTCACATTCTGAATGACAGAACTGTGTGACCTTGGGACTCTTAAGGTTCTATTATTCTGAGATAATTAGCTGGAATAATTGTTATCTTGTTTTCTTCAATTCGGGTATGCAGTAGGTCCAGAATATTTTACAAAACGAAGGCTATGCCAGTAACTCGGTTTTGACAAAAAATGCAGATCGAACGTTACAATTTTAAGCTCTTCCGATGCTGATGGGAAAAGCATTGAAATGATTACGGAGAAAAATGTGAAATACACATCAAAACTTCAGTCTTTCCCAATGACAGATAGATAGCGTTGTATAACACGCTTGAGTTGGTGACAAAACACTCTCCTGAGATTTTAGACATCTGATACTGTACATCGTACTATTCTCCCTCATTTTCTACTAACACACGTGTGATGACTTCAGAGATCATTTGTGCTGCTGTCAAAATAACTGCTGTCATGCTGTCATAGTAACGTGACAAATACAGATTACTGCTGGACTCAGTGAGCGTTTCAAACACACCTGAAGCACGAACACAGGCGATCCATCCAGCTCTTCAGTCACAGAGCCGTAGTACTCGTTGACCGTGAACACTGGCGCCTCGTCGTTCTTGTTGACCACGTTGACCATCACATCCGCATAGTCTTCCCACTTCCCGTCCGACGCCAGCACCAGCAGCTTGTAGCCCTTGTTCCGCTCGTAGTCCAGAGGCTGGGCGATGAAGATGGTGCCCACCTCTGGTTCCACGTCAAAAACCCCGCCAGTGTTGCCAGACGTGATCTGGTAGCGGAGCTTAGCATTGGCGCCTAAACAGAACAATGTGGTGACCGAGATATATGTAGTAAGCAGAGTGGGCCACCATGAGCATCACATACACACCATTTAACATATATAGGTAACATTTTCAGGAATCAAACTTTCGGTTTTTCAAATGAAATCTGACTGAATCTGCTTAACATTTTAGGAAGTTTTTTTGTTGTTTTTTTTGCTTCACAAAGCAATTGTACTAAAGTATATTAGCTGATCAGCAGTTCTATACAGAATCCAATTATTGAGAGGAGACTCTTTGGAATCTCAAACAGATTCAATAAATTACAACTCAGGAGAGGGAGAATGGAGGAATCTCCAAAGACACAAAAGATTCATAGCTTATTTGCAACATGAAAGTGAGGACGCCAGAACAGAGCAGAGGACTAATCCCTAATCCTGAGTATTTTGTTGTGTTGGCAACAGTGCTAATGAAACATTAGAATGACTTGTGAATAGATATGTTTTCATTTGAGCTTCCTCTCCCCCTTCAAACGGCTGAGTTCAAATCCCAGTGGAGACCATGCATGCACAGAGCGAGCAACGCAGTGTAAACAAACCAAATGAATAAACAAACACAAGAGAACTCCTATTCCCACTTGTACGTGTTAAAAAATATATAAAAAAATCCCACTTTCCCTGGCTATAAGTTGTTATGCTGACAGGAGGAGAACAAAAAGAAACAATCTGTTTCCACTTCCTGGAACTCTTATCAGCACAGTAAAGGAGAAAGACCTCACTGTCTCTCTCTCTCTCTCTCTCTCCCACTCTGTTCTCTCTCTTTCACTGTGTTCCTAGTTCCCTAGCTCCCTGGGTGGTGATAATCTGCTCGGGGGTGTCGGGCCATCAGCATAGCTGGCCCCCGCGTGTGTGCTTTATTACCCAAAGTGGCCCGGAGACTGTCCTCTCACGAGTGGCTCTGTGTGTTGAGATTGCAGAGATGGAGCTGGTGGCGCAGCCCGAACCCATTCATCACAGAGAGGGGGTTGCTGCTCCACAGGCCTACCCGTTCCGACATGATAAATGTCTGATAATATGGAGCTATGCCCCCCCCCCACCCCTACCCCTTCTCCCCTCCTCCCCTATTCCCGTAGCAGACTGATAAAGAGCCCTCACCGCAATAGCTAGCTGCCGCAGCACCAAGGGAGGTGATATGCTTCACAATGGATTTGTTGTAGCGGGTCGTGTGAGCTAGAGTCGGCTGAATGAGGGCGAGTCAGGTGACTAACAGGCAGTGTGTTAGTATAGGATGAGACGGATGGGAGAGGGGTACGGATGGTGCCTGTATGATGAGAATCATTACAGCGCTCGCTGCAGGAGAGAGAGATGGTAGAGTTGCTGTGTGCTGCATGTGTGCAGCCCCTGGCCTGGGATTTGATGAGCCTATTGGGATGTTAAGGATGTCCTTTCTGAGCTATGGGGAAGCCATACGGAGATTTACGCAGTTTGTATGAGAAAAAATGTATATTCTGATTTATATTCTGTATACACTGCAGTACCTTGACAAGGAATTTGACACTCCAAACAATTCATGACATGACATCGATGTGAAACATACTTAATAAAAATAGGGCATCGCAACCGTACTGTGTTTTCTTCAGGGTTACGACCTGAGGAGAGATGGAGAGCCCTCGTAACCTCTCACACGTTCACTGAGCCCAGGGAGAGTGAGAACAACAGGGGAGTGGCTTGTTTCCTCCGTCTCCACCACGTACCTTCATCCTCGTCATTAGCACTGACAGTCAGGATGGCAAAGCCCACGTCTGCATCCTCATCCACGTCGACTTCATACACCGTCTGAGCAAAGACAGGCTTGTTGTCGTTCACATCGCTGATGAAAACCCTCACGTACGCCGTGTCTGAAGGAAGGAGAGAGAGAGAGAGCACGGAGTGAGAGATTAAACGCCATGCCCGCTCTTATTCTGTCAAACTGAACATATCCCCCCTTTTCCCTCGCTCTTCTTTATCCCTCTATTTCTCCCTCCTATCTTCACCCTCTATTATTCCTCACATCTCTCTCTCTCTCTCTCTCTCTCTCTCTCTCTCTCTCTCTCTCTCTCTCTCTCTCTCTCTCTCTCTCTCTCTCTCTCTCTCTCTCTCTCTCTCTCTCTCTCTCTCTCTCTCTCTCTCTCTCTCTCTCTCTCTCTCTCTCTCTCTCTCTCTCTCTCTCTCTCTCTCTCTCTCTCTCTCTCTCTCTCTCTCTCTCTCTCTCTCTCTCTCTCTCTTTTCTGAAGCAATCCGTAGGCAGATGTGAAAAGAGCCCCTTGAGGGGAGGAGGGGGGGTGGCCAGTATAATATGCTCCCTTTCCCCACGCCAATATAATATGCTCCCTTTGATATGCGTATAAAAAGGAACATAATTTGCAATACACTCTTCAAGAGAAGATCAATTGTGTAAACTGGTTGCAAAGATAGCTTGCAGTTTAACACAGAGAAAATGCAGCCTGGCAGCGAAACAAGCCACAACCTCCAACCTTTTACACCTTTCTGAGTCTGTCAGACGAGAGGAGAAGGAGAACATATCTGTTTGGGCAGACACAGCCATCGTCAATCGGTGTGTCTCCTCCTCTTCTGTGTTCCAGACACACACAGAGAGAAGTGTGGAAAGTACGCAGTGTCAATACCGTGACAGATTGCTCTTTCCCCGTCAACACAGCTATTGCACCAAGGTTATGTTTACAACCCTTCTTCAACACTGCTATCATCGATTACACCATCGCCCTACTCCTGGCTCCTCCAATTTCATTCAGTATACTCTTTAGTCGAGTGAGAGGGAGAGAGAGAGATTATAGATTGAGAACACGTGTGTGTGTGTGTGTGTGTGTGTGTGTGTGTGTGTGTGTTGCATGTGCAAATGTGTTTTCTCCCTCCATGATTCACACCATCATGTCAGTATGTCGTATAAGACAGGATGTAGGTGCCTGTTGCTAGGAGGGAGAGAGGAGGGATAGTGAGGGATGGAGAGTTGAGGGCCCTATAGAGACTCATTCTACATGCTAAGCAACAGAGCAGTGTTCTGGGAGGAGTCTCCATCACTCTGAAGCCCCTGGTCTCCACTTCTCTTTATATCATCCTCATCTAATATTTATAGCACTGCAAAATCACACGGATCATCTTTTTTTACTCCCTGGCCTTTTTAATATTTAAGTGGTGTTTACGCTGTCAGAAATGTCATATAGGGCGAAGCCGACTGAGAGCAACTTTTAATCATCTATGATAATATGAATGAAAAATACATTCTCCATAAGACCCTGTCTGGTTGTTCATCAGCGGGTGAGAGTCCCCTCTGGGGAGAGATGAGCATATCTGGTGGAGAGAGAGAGAGGATCCCTCCCCACCAGAGAGACAAGCCGCAGCTCAGACTTAAATGGCGTCTTGAGACTGCCATCCAAACCCCAGCCCTCCTACTGTTGTACCAAGGCCTGTCGGGGAAATGGGGGGCATTTTAAAATGTATTGTAATGTACTTAGACAATGCACACATTGTATTCCTATGTCGTCACAATTTGATACGGCGTGCTACTGTGTGCATACTGCATGCATTGCTGTTCTCTCTCTCGTCCGCCACCATCCTCCAGCCCTGTTGAGGTGACGAGATGATCTGAGCTGGTCTCACCTGAGTTGGGCTGTCCATGTTTCCCAGGTCGGGCTGACTCCCAGCCGTCCACTGACTTGACCTCCAGCAGGTAGGAGCCTTTGGTCTCCCTGTCAAACACGGCCTCTGTGTAGATGGAGCCCAGCTCGGGATCAATCCGGAAGTACTGGTAGTCCCCACTGCGGTCTTTCAGCAGGGAGTAGGAGATCTGAGACAGACAGAGAGAGAGAGAGAGAGAGAGAGAGAGAGGAGGAGGAAGAAGTGGAGGGAGAGCAGGAGACCAGGGTAGAAGAGAATGAAGGACGAGGTTAAAGAGAGTGGCATGGAGAAGGTGAAGGATATGAACGGAGTGAGAGAGGACAGAGAGGACAGGATGTTGGAGATGCACGAGGGATGAGAAAGAAAGGATGGACGTGAGAGAGACAAGGAAGACAGAGATACAGAGTAAGGATTACCAAAGATAGGTCAGTGAGACAGGGGGAGAGAGAATAATAGTTTTAGTCAAACAGCAGAGTCTCTAAAAATAGTCTAACACACCATGTATATGATTCATTTATCTCTCTATTGGGCTGGATGTGACCCAAACCACATGTGACCCTGTGACAATTTTTGATGTGTTTCGATAAAACAAAGTCATTATAATTCGGTTTAAAGCAGGAACCTGAAGTCTATTCACCAACAAAGAATGAACCTAATGTTTAATATTCAAACCGAATAAAAGCTGTGTCGACGAGCTATAAATGGCATTCAACAGCAGCAGGAAGTAATTCAACAGAACTCATTGAGAGAGAGGATCGAAACGGCGTGGGTCAGAAAATGAATACAGGGGAAGAGCAACAATTAAAGGCTGAATTAAAATGTAATGCCATAATAAAAAGGTTGTCGGGGTCAAGTTATTTGTAAAAAAGACTCCCAAATTTAAACAGCTGTGAATGATTTGTTTCTTTCATATTCACGCCCACCAATGATCCTCATTATCTAAATGTGGGCCTGCATGCATCTATGATTCAGCCTGCCTCGGCGAGAGCAAGCAATTCAGCAGCCAAGGACACTGTGCCTGCAAAGAACCGAGTACATTTTATGTACCCCTGTGCCAATAGCCATGGTGTCCTCGTACTGGGAATTCAATTATGAGTAGACTACCCATACTGTTAGTGTGCGTGTTGGAATGTGTGTGTGTGTGTATACATGATTGTGTGTCTATTGAGAGCAAGACAGAGATCGAGAAAGAGACACACAGAAAAGCAGCAGGAAACGCAGACAATGCTGTGGGTGTGAGTGCGTGTGTATGCATGCTTGCGAGAACGTGTGCGCTCAAGCGCACCCTTCTGTTTGCGTGCGCGCGAGCATGCACGTGTGTGTGTGTGTGTGTGTGTGTGTGTGTGTGTGTGTGTGTGTCCTCTCAACACTTGCATCCTTAACAATCTTTTACTGCAGTGGGCTAAATCAGGGTCACGCAGAGTGTTTATTGGTAGTATTAAACAATTCTACTTTTAAGTATACATCCCACATACATGGTTCTGGGCTTAAAAAGAAGAAGACACCTGTACCATGTCACATATAGAGTTGAAATGGATTCAACTTGGAGTTTGCATCCCAATATTACACTTTATATGCATCACAGATGACTGAAATATAACAGAGCCGCTGGACATAGAAACACCGGGTTTTCGGCCGTTAAAGAAATATAACGTTTATTAATTATGAAAAATATGAAGAACGTTCCGCCCATGAGGCCACGAGGTCAGGAAAGGGTGGAGGTTCAGTATGTGTGACGTGCTGCATTGTATGTTTTATACAGTGTGTTGCTCTCGGCTCAGGAAGCCGAATCGCAGTACAGATTTCATGGCCAGGCTTCAGGAAGCAGACCCTTGTAGAGGAACACTATAATGCAGAACTCTAGACTAAAGATGGGGTTTTTCCATTGTCTACCTTCGGTATTTAAGACTCCAAGGTGAAATTAAAAGGGGGAATTGATACTTTGAGTTTATACTTGAGTGGTTTCAACAATTATGCAGTTACATACAGTAGTGGTGGGTTGTTCACATGGATTTAAAGTTAAAACTGTTGTCGACAACACTAGGCCTGGAGTACTACAAATACCCCAGCTTTTCTGAGAAATTGCTAAGAACCAGGACGTGTATTGACAAAATGTCTCAGAGTGCTGATACAGGATTGTTGTTTGTATTTCCATTATTCCAAAGCGCTCCGTCACCTTTCCGTTGAGTCCCAGGTCCAGGTCATTGGAGGACACCTGCGTGACAAACGTCCCCACCTCCGCCCCCTCTGTGACCGACGCCTCGTAGATGGACGAGGTGAAGAAGGGAACATTGTCGTTCACATCTAGCAGAGAAAAACACCAGCATTATCCGTCATCATTTGGCTCAGTACTTTCTCAGTGAAAGGGGTTTATAAGGAGCAGAGTGTCGTTCACGCAGCAGGCTGTACAAACAGGGCGGCGGCAGACGCCACTCTGCGTCCGATAAGTCTTTGTGGCTAACATTTGTTGACAGAGATTAATGAGACCTTGAAACTCTCCTGGAAGGTGTATTGAACCATTTCAAAGACCTCTTTGTGACAGTCGAGAGCTCTCTCTATTTTTCACCATTCAGCCATTTCCACAGACAAACAATACAAAACGGCTTGTTAGAGTCGTCCGTCTATTTAACTCAATTACCTCTTTCTTAGTTATTATAGAGAACTATGCGGCTCGGATGCATTCAGAGTTACGATGCACTTCCCATGGTCGTATCTTTTTCAGCAAATGTCTTAATCTATGAATTAAACATGGGCCTTAAATCCATTACAACCCTCTCCTCCCCTTCTCTCCGTCTCCCTTCTTCCTTTCCAGCCCTTCCTGCCTCCATAGTACTCGCTCCATCCTCTGGAGAAGACTGAAGGCTCACTTATTAAGACAGATAAGGGAGAGGAGAAGGAGAGGTGAAGGAGTGAGGAGAGTCTAGCCAGATTAATTATGTCTCTCTGGTTTAAGACTAACTCTCATGAATGATAGAAGGGGGAGATGGAGTCTGGTTAGAGGGAAGCGGGAGGATAACAGGAGGGAGTCTCGATCTGGGCTACGGTGGGAATGAGAGCTATTTTGGGACAGAGGGTCAGGGGTGGGCTGAACTGCAGCGATAACTGCCGTGGTAATGGGAAATTAAGCTTGGATGGGACCGGTAGGCTGGAAATCAACTCGATTTTAATAAAGAGATTGAAGCCCAGTACATCATGCTTTCTGGGGTTTGTCTGGAGGAGAGAGAGAGTCTGGATGAGAGAGAGGAAAAGTGACAGAGAGAGAGAGAGAGAGAGCGAGAGAGGAAGAGTGACAGAGAGAGAGAGAGAAATGGTTGTATACAGTCATTGTTGAGTCAAGACTGCTGGGATGGAAGTAAAAGGGGATAGTATTATGGGTTGTTATATGAGCAGGTTGCATTGCTCTGTGTTACCTGTGATGTTCAGATGGACCGTAGTGAAGGCAGCCAGGGGGACTGCAGCCACATTCTGAGCCCGGACCCTCAGTATGAAGTTCCTGGTGGTCTCATAGTCCAGGGGCTCAGCCACCAGGATGGAGGCAGAGCCGTCCTCACGGTTAGGGGTCAGATAGAAGCGTACAGGCATGTTGGTCTCCGGCACCATCCCATCCTCCAGGTTATAGGTCACTCTAGGGTCCCCCAGTGGAGAGGTGGCCTTGATAGTCTGGGGTTCAGAGAGGAGACAGAGACAGGGGAAACTGAGGACACCAGCAGTCAATTCACACCTCGGTGACTGCCTGCACGCTCTACTCAGCCTGCAAAACAAGCAGCTCTACAGATCAACTACAACCGACTGTGGCCCATTAAATCTCAAATATTTATCTTGCTTATCACTTAGAACTCCAAAGGAATCTCTCTCTCTCTCTCTCTCTCTCTCTCTCTCTCTCTCTCTCTCTCTCTCTCTCTCTCTCTCTTCTCTCTCTCTCTCTCTCTCTCTCTCTCTCTCTCTCTCTCTCTCTCTCTCTCTCTCTCTCTCTCTCTCTCTCTCTCTCTCTCTCTCTCTCTCTCTCTCTCTCTCTGTGAAATATTAATCTGCATTTCTAATAGCCTTAATAGCTTATAAATGATAGAGAGGAAATTCAGCAAATTAATTTTCAATGCTTTAGTTAAAAAATAAAAGCAAATGCCTATGAATAATCCAGGGCTCGTGATTGCCAGAGCCTGGCTCGTAGAAGTAATGAAGCGGTTGGCTTAAAATAGAGGCGATGGAGGATGAGTCTGGACATGGGTAGGGAGAGGGGAACAGAGGGGGGGGGGGGGGGGGTGTTGGCTGGAGTAAGATGCCATGAGGATATAGGGCTATCCCAGGACACAGCAAGTGCCAGAGAGAGGGAGGATGGGAGAGTAGGGATGGAGGTTGAGCCCTGAGGGAATGATCTACTCTCGTTTTTGCCGTAGACCATAATAGCTTGGTGTCCATACAGTTCGTCATAATACGCATTACTGTGCATTACTGTGCATTACTGTGCATTACTGTGCATTACTGCAGAGACATGGTAAATGCAGCTAGTGTCATTCGGTGTTGTGGTGTTTGTACGGTACAGTAAAGTGAGAGCCGTAAAGAAACAACTTTAATGTTAGATCAAGCAAGTCTACTCCATAATGCTTTCATTTGCTTTGAAGCCCTGGGTAAATACTGGTTCACAGCTCAAAATACCTCTCTCAAGTTACCAGCCCAAATCTGTAATATGTACCTATCCTAATGTGTGTCATCATGTCCTAACCTCCCCTTGACTCCCCTTTCTCTAACCCCATGTACCTCAGAATACCTGTTTCAGGTTACATCTGCCATACTTATCCTAATTTGTATTCCATCATGATTCATGTTCAACTCAGCCCTAAGACAACCCCTATGTCCCTCTACCACCCCCAGGACATATAACCCCATGTGTATGTTAAAACATGACGTCATATATTTCCCCTCACATTCCACCCACACAGTACCTCTGCATCCCAAATGGAACCCTATCGCCTACTCGGTGCATTACTTTTGACCAAAGCCCTGTAGTGCACTACATAGGGAATAGAATACCATTTGGGATATAGCCTGTTTGTCCCGGTCCCCATTTTACCACTATGGGTGTGTCCCTGACGGTATTCTCTGGGATGACCACATCATAGCTGTCCCTGTCCCACTGCGGAGGCTGGTTCTTCACGTTGGTGATGGTGACGGACAGCTCCACCGAACTGCTCCGGTTCCCCCCGTCCGTGGCAACTATCTCCCGGGTGATGTAGGTCCTCTGTAGTCATAGCAACAACATAGCTGTTACATGACACATGCTGACTGAAATAATAGCAGTTTAGACTGGGGTGAAGAGGCAGGAAAGCTAGAGAAGTAATGAAATATAAGCCCTCTCTGTGATCGCGTAGATAAGATTACAGCGAGAGGTCAGGGAGTGTCACAGGGGCAGGGACACATGCTGGTTGTATTGGGCCCACGGGTGAACGTAAATGACACCGTCTCATCACTGATGACTGACAGAATGCTGCCCAACAGCGTTCTGCTGACAGAGGAACTCTGTAGTCATAGCAACAGCTTCCCTAGGAGCACTCATAATAACACCTCCTCGCTACACCAGGCTTCCCATTTCCTGCTTTGTGATAAAACATTCTCCCCCGAGGAGGGACATTTACAGACTACCCTGCGAAGAAGAAAGAAGAAAAGGGCTAAAAAGCTCTCAAACATTAGCTTGTTAGATATGTGCTGGCTTTATAAAGACTCTTTCAAAGAGCTATTAGACTTCCTCGATACTCTCGCTGAAGCTGGAATTATTCTCCGTCGCGCGTCCTCACCTCAACCAATGACACACGGGGCTGGACGACTTAACGTGCAGCCGAGATGGGTTATGTGGTGGGGTTAGGGGTTAGGGGTTAGGGTTGTGTTCCTGACCTGTGAGATGGGCTGGTTGACGTAGACCCAGCCCGTTAAGGGGTTCACCCTCAGGTACTCTGGCTGCTCTTTAGACATGGAGTAGGTGACGGCGGCATTGGTGCTGTAGTCATCGTCGTGGGCCGCCACACGCAGGAAACTGGTGCCAATCATTGTGTCCTCCCGAAGGAAGTCTGTGGTGAAGACAACACGTCATATTCAATTGGCTGGAGAAAAAAAAATTATGAGCATTAGCTCTGCTGATTAAACTATGTCTGGGCGAGAACAACACAGATGTGGTGTTGTCAATGAACCATTAACAAGGTAGACATGACATGATCTGCAAATACTACTGGATCAACAGTAGGACTAGATTGTGTGTGTGTGTGTGTGTGTGTGTGTGTGTTTGGGTGTGATCCCCAGCACGCACACTCGTAGCGTAGGTTCTCAAACTTGGGGCTGTTGTCGTTCTCATCGAGAATGAGGATGTTGAGTTGACAGATCCCTATGAGGGGATCTGCTGCCTGGTCCGTAGCTGTCACCGTCACCGCGTACTCCCGCTGACGCTCGCGGTCAAACTTCCTGGACGTCACAATCGCACCTGAGGGAACCGTGTTATACAGTGGTTGCTATGGACAACGGCCAGAGGCAGACTGGACACAACAAAACAAATCTCAAATGCTATTACTGCCAGGGTGTAGGCTAGTATTTATACAATTTCGGCTTAGCTCTGCCACTGAATGAATCGGATTTATCATGTCAGCAAATGTAATGACATGCAACTACAGATCTCAGTAAACAAATGAAGGACGTGCATACACTGTGGATGTGCTAGTAAGGTTTATGATCAAGTGTTGGCGTTTTTTGGAAAGTGCACTTGAATTCAACCAAAGCCATTCGGAGGATTCCTCACAGTTCATGCAAATCCAATCCCTCTCCTTTCACTCCTTTCTCTCTCCTATAAAAGGTTAATGATTGATGTCCACTGAACAGTTACATTTCCTGAAGCAATTCCTTTTTAAAAGAGGGCTTGTGAACATTTTTTAAACGCTGTCTTTTCTTCCCCTTTTAAACGCTGTCTTTTCTTCCCCTTTTGAGCGCTGGCACATTTCGAAAGGGTGTCATTAAAGGGAATTAGATTGAACTTTGGAATTCATGAAATACTTCAAGACAGTTCCCAAAGCAATCCAGAGAGGAGGAGAAGAGAGAGAGAGAGAGAGAGAGAGAGAGAGAGAGACAGAGAAACACCAGCGAGAGCTGCAGAGACTCAACCCTTTCAGTTCCGGATGACATGAACACTATGGGGATGCTACTAGGGTTCCACAACCAGTGAAGTTGGACTCTACCGTACCTGTGTCTGGGTGGATACTGAAGGCAGGCACAGTGCTGTCTTTGTGCATGAATCCATAGGTGACTCTCCCATTAGAGCCCTCGTCTGCATCCACGGCGTGGACCTGGAGGACGAACGCCCCCGCAGGCTGGTTCTCCAGTACCGTGGTCCGCTCCCGGTACTGCTGGCACTGAGGGGGAAAGGGGGAAAGGTACAGGGATAGTGGCATAGAGAGAGAGAGAGAGAGAGAGAGAGAGAGAGAGAGAGAATAAGATGGGTAATGGAGGAATGCCAGTTACCAAATGACAGAGGGAGAGAAATTAGGATGCATAGAAGGGGATGAAATGAAAGAAAAAGGTCATTCAGTATATTAAGGACATTTGTGGAAGGGAATGAAAGAGAGAGGGATGGGAGACAGTTATGAAATAGTCAAAGAGAAGGGGAAAAAGGGAGGAGGACAGTGGAACGAGGGCGGAGAGATAGGAGTGAATCATTGAAAGGAGTTACAGAAAAGGAGAAGTGAAGAAGTAGAGAGAGAGAGGGGGGGGGGGGGGGGGGCTTGAGGAAGGAACTGTCTCTCATTAATCCCTCTATGTTTTGCTCCATAGAGATTCATCTGTGTTTTATAATTAAAGAGGCCTTGAATCAATTCCATCGAAACAGATCCACAGAGATACGGAGTAAGCCTGGATAATTCGGATGTGCTCCGACGCCCACACACCTTCCCTCTATCCTCATCGTCATCTGAGCGCTTGCTCGGTGTGTGTGAAGGGAAAACAGTCAAATCTTCCAAATCCCGTCTCTCTGCCATCATCAGATGGCTCATTTTGGCGCGCCTCAGACAGAGACAGCGTTTCTCTCTCTCAAAAAAAAAGGAGATCCCAGATCAATTCAGCAGCTCGTCTTTGATGCTTACTTCTGACATCTAATTAATGACAAGGGAGCTCATCTTCCACCCTCCTCTCCCTCTCCTCCCTCTCCTCTGCCACCCCTTCCTCTAACCATTAGTCAAAGTCTTTCTAGGCCCAAGTTCAATGTGTTTTCAGAGGTCAGGTGTCCCTAAGCGAGTCCCAGTCAGGGATGAGAGGAGCTGTGGTGGATCTCAAACTCAAACCGTACAACCCCCCCCCCCCCCCCCCCCCCTCCTCTCCAGCCGCATTTACCCCCCTCTTAGGAAGCTTCAGGACATGGCACTCTCACAGACAACCCAAGGGCCCAGGAGGGGCCCTTCTCTTAGGAGTCGCTGAGTAACTGATGCTCACACATCCACAGGAACTGCCTGAACCTCAGCCAAACACACAGGAGCAGAAGGGCCAAGGGCACAAAACCACATAAAAGCATCTTTCTCTCTGCTCTCCGCCTGCTGTTTGCTGCCTGCACAGAGGAGGAAAAAACTGAGCACACAGGCAAAGTGGTCCAGCTGTGTTTTATTTTTGAAATACTTTCTCTTTGGACTTTTTTCTCCTTTGGACTTTTTTCCTCCCTTTTGTGGAAAACTCTTGTCCGCACCTCAGTTCAACTATAGTTTGAGCATGTTAGCGCAGATAAATAGAAACTAAAACAATTCACAAAAGCAAAAGCACGATGGAGTCCTGTGGGAGCTGTGTGTGAGAGCACATGAAAAGGTTGAAGCTGATCTTGCAGCCTAACATGTGAAACACGCACACGTACAAAATGCTCCCAGGACTACGGGGAGTTATCTAGCTTTACTGTGCGAGGCCACAATTAGCTCCAAATATCTCAAATGCAAAACTCATGTAATTTAAAATTGAAACATCGGCAGAAAACAGGTAGGGCTGTGATGATTCGGCATATCTTTCAAACACTTCATTAAAAACCCTTAGATGATCTAGAAATAGAGTGGGTCGGCCGGCTAATCACACCTCTGGAGGAAGGAGATGGAGAGGTAATAAATAGAGGCGATAGAGAGAGAGAGAGAGAGAGAGAGAGAGAGAGAGAGAGAGAGAGAGAGAGAGGGAGCTGCAAAAAACAGATAAGAGAAACCGAGAAACGAGAGCGATTTGGAAGGAGAGAGAAAGTCTAAGGTCCGGAAGTCAACAGGAGAGTACTGATGCTGATCTCAGAACTCCGCCAATACCTTTATTTCATTTTAATAGTACGCCCCCATAGTAAAGGCTGAGAGACAGAGGCTGGGAAACACAATGAGCTGTAATGAGTGTGGTCAGAGCCAAACAGATATCAGAACCGTGACAATGAGAACCTAAGCTTACCTTCTCAAAGACAGGCTTGTTGTTGTTGACGTCGTCCACGCCGACGATGACCTGGGCGGTGGACGAGAGGGCCTGAGGGCCGCCAGAGGTGTTGTCATCGGTCGCTGTGACGTTCAGGACGTACTCTACACCCTGGAGTCTGGGAGGTGGGCTGGAGCGGAGACGGATCAGACCTGCAACAACCAATCAGAGACAAGTTAT